>NC_081180.1:42880392-43224443 GCF_029867415.1 Vicia villosa | reverse complement strand
TCAGGGCTATATGAATCATTGAAAGACTCCTCATCAACATTCTCGGCTTCGACGTACGCCACTCTTTCTTTCTTATAGCTTTTATTTGCCCTAGCTTTTTCTGCCTTCAGGCGTTCGACCTGTCGAACCCTATCTGCTAATTGGGCCATGTCCCTGAGGTATTGGGTATCTAGTTTCTTTCTTATCGAATAATCCAAACCACCCGCAGCCATTTCGACGAGTTCATGTTCCGGAACCGTTGTAAAGCATCTTGATTTCAACAGGCGGAACCTATTTAAGTAGTCATCAATTGTCTCTGCAAATTTTCTTTTAACACTGGCCAATTCTTTCAGACTTATCTTAGTTTGACCCATGTAGAATTGCTCATGGAACAACCTTTCTAAGTATGCCCATGCGTCTATCGAATTTGGTGGCAAAGTAGTGAACCAAATAAACGCATTTTTTGTCAGCGAACTAGGGAAATATTTAATCCTTAGATCCTCGTTTCCCGCTAAGTCTCCTGCTTCTGTTAAATATCTAGCAATATGTTCCACAGTTGACTCATTAGTTTCGCCAGAAAATTTTGTGAATTTAGGAACCTTAGTTCCCCTAGGCAACTCTGTTTGCATGATATAATCTGATATAGGGGATGTATAATTTGGACGTCTGAGTCCAGTACTAAGGCCATTATTGGCCATAACCCTTTCTATCATGGCAGTTAAATTATTTTCTGTGGCCAGATTTTCCCTTCTAACTCTTTGGACAATCTCGTCTGGATGATCGTCCCTACCCAAAATCCTCAATCTGGGTCGTTCTTCCTCCATTTCTTGTCGAAAGGGGACGGTCCTTTGACTTGAATCCTCCAAGTTAATTACCGGAGTCTTTTCGAACGACTCCGTCCTTCGTGAGGGGCCTATATCCCTGGGAACCGTCCTAGGTGGGGGAACCATATCTTGCACACGTTCCAAAATAGGCCTCTCTTCTTGATTCACAAGCTGTTTGTCTTTCCTTTTAGGTGGTGGTACTCCCATGAATTCTGCCATACGATTCATTTGCGATGATATCTTTTGGAAAATTTATACGTTTTCTCTATTTGTCGTAGTAACATTTGCCATTAGTGGGTTCAAGACTGAAGTTAGTTCTCTGGCCAAAACCCCTACCATATCATGGTTGCTTGCATCCATTTCTTGTCGAAATGCTGCTTGGTTATTTGTGGTGAAATTGGGTATTTGGGTAGAAAAATTAGTGTTGCGTCCACTTCGACCCACTGAACTAACATTTGGTGAAAATGTTGTATTATTAGTTGAGGTGTTTATAGGTCTTGCCCCTCGGACGTCTGTTCCAAATGGGAATTGATATGGCATTCCATATGGACTATTTGGTCTCCATTCGAAGCCAGAACTTGTGCCTTGAACCATTGAATTGTTTGCAGCGTTTGTCCAGGGATACAGTACATCATCTGCACTTGTAGATGAGGGTGCGGTTGTCGATGCCGAAACTGGAACAGTTCCTGAATGTCCTGTAGTATTTTCAGGCGCAGTCTGGGAATTGTCTGCAGGTCTCGATCCATTTGGACCCGTTACATCTCGTGCTTCTTGAGTAGAAGTCGAATTTTCCGCTCCTGATCCTGAACCTTGTGGGGGATCTTGGTTACCCTCTGCACTGGCCGTAACGACCATTTTCCTGTTGTACCTTCGTTTGGGAATCGGTTGTGCACTGTCTTTTAATTTACCGTTCCTAAGGTTCATACAAGGTCTTGATATTGTCTAGACAAAAACAAAACAATTGATTAAAACAATCCTCGTGACACTGTCCCACTGGGCGTGCCAATTTGTTTACGGTGATTTCCGGTAAACAACCGCTAGTCTTCCAAACTATAATAAATACGATTTGGTTACTTGCAGGATCGACTAGATTGATCCTAGGACACATAGTCAAGAAGATTGTTATCAATGTTCATTTGAATCATATTTGTAATTTGTCCTCTTCGATGAGTATTGTTCGATTCAAGAATCTTGGTAATTGCTTCGTTATACGTAATTATAACTTCAACAAGAAAGATAAATAACATAACATATGAAACTTAAAGATTGTTAAAACATAAAGAATCTTAAACTGCAGAAACGTTAAAGACTTTAAAAGTAAATGATCATGAAAGTAAATTCGAAAGTAAAATAAAAATACAGGAATGTAAATGACAAGAAATACATAGAATGCAGTAACTCAGAAATGCATTCGAAAATGAAATATAATACACATGTATTAAAATGGTGGTGTCATACGTACATTTTCTCAGCGAACTCTTTCTCGTAACACTTGATACTTGAGTAAATATGTGAGTGATTTGTACAAAATGAACACACGGAATCCTAACATAAAGACCCCTATTTATACTAGTTTCGACCTTAACGGTCCTACACTAATCTGCTGCCACGTTTCTCATCAGAACTTCTAGCGAAGCCATCTGTTATTGAACGGTTACGAAACCGTCTTCGAATTTCAAATCTTCCCGCCTGAGTCCGTCTTCGACGCGTGGCAGTGTATTAAACAAACACTACTAAAAAAACACGCTAAGTAGTAATACTTGAATACATATTCTATGAATTTTGTCTAAGTCCCGAAGACATATGCTTTCATTATTCTTTCAGTGTCCACTATCTTCAACGAACTTAGAAGTCTGTATCTTCGAGGCATGACCATCAGCAACCATTCTCTCACTTTTTAAGGGATGGCCATCAGTAACCATCTTTCCTTCAATTCTAAACTCCTTCGAAGGACAAACAATATAAAACGAAATCTTCAGCTAACAATGTGTTGGTAGTTGATCTTGATGTTCCCGGCCGAACTCGAGAGGAAGAAATGAACTTGTTTGGAAGTTTGATTTTCGAGTTTGAGAGAAAGTGATGTGTTAGCAATGAGAAAGTGAAGAATGGGAAGAGGAAGAGTCGGGCGCAAATATAACATCAAATGCTTCCGTAGAGACATTTACGGAAGCTTCCGTATGTACATTTACAGAACAAAACAACGTTAAACAAAAAAATGGTGCTTTTGGAGGTACATCTACAAAAGCAGAAGAGAAATTTTGGCAAATCAATGGTGGGTGAGAGATCCATAGGGTGGGGTAAGAAATTCTCTTATTTTAAGGGTAATGTTAAGTTGTGCCCCAAGGACACAAGTTAAGAATTTCATTTATAAAAATTTTGTTTTGAAAAAAGTAATAAAAGAATTAATTTTATACTTTCATTATTAAAATTAGTGCACAATTTCTAAAATATTTTTTCTTCAATTAGTTTTTAACTTGTGCCCTTAGGACACAAATTAGCATTACCCTTATTTTAAAATGGAATTTTTTCTGATTTTAATATTGTTTCTTCTTAAGTTAGTAATTATAATTTTTTAAGTTTAAATTGTTTACTTCGATTTTATATAAAGTTATGTAAACATAAATCACTTACATAACTCACTTTTGATTTTATATAAAGTTATGTAAACATAAATGGGGACTAGTTTTGAAGAGATTAAACTTGTATCTTGGAGAAAACTAGCCATCAAAATTGAAGAAATAAGTTGTTTGACACTTAGAAAAATTTCTAAGTATTTGACATTTCACAACTTTGAGACACCAACTTGATCACTTCATAACTTCAAATTCTTATGAGATTTTTTATTCATTCTTTCCACGATATTGAAGTATGAAATTTCATCTTTAAGTACATTCCTTGGGCATGAAAAATGGTTGCTTGAGGAAGGAGTTACAAGCTTGTAAATTAGGCTAGATGAACATGGAAATTTTGTAATTAGAGAAAAATTTCAAAACTCTAATTTCTCAACTTTGATTTATTTTTCTTGATTTTTTTATTAAACTTGATCAAATGAATCCACCAACCATATTTTCATGATTCTTGACTTGAGAAGTCCATGTTTGACCAAAAATCTCAAAAGTCAAATTTTGACTTTGAGCTGTTGACTTTTCATCAAATGAATTCTAAATCTTCTGATGTTAATGGATCAAGCTCCTTTAGCCAATTGAGACATATGAGTGGGCTATGAGGAAACATATAATAAGTTTGAATCATGTTTCAAACCATTAGATCATGTCTTGGTCAAAAAGTCATCATTCCACTGGTCTTGGTCAAAACCTAATTTGGTGCACCAAATGAATTAGAGATTGATGATCCTGAATTGATGCACACTTGATCTTAAATATTGATTAGGGGAATCACTTGATCATATTAGAAGCTTGAATCATTTTGAAAGACACAACACCCTGATGAAATCAATCACTTGAGTTACTTGATCCAACACACCTACCTTGTGAAAGAAGCAAACAAACAACACGTATTTTTGTATTTTATAAGGTTAGTGATATGAAATGAAGCATGAGGATCTCTTGATACTTTGATGGATGAGATGATGATACATTCATTATTTGAAATACAAGTCTCTCCCTTTTAATGGGGAAAACCCAAATCACAAGAAATACATGATTAAACTCTTTTGAATTCAATGCAAATGAAGTCAGATCTTAGGGTCAAAATTGGGGTATGACACACTACTACTATAAAACACGCATACGACAACGCCAAAGTCACCAAGGTTCATCAATACACTGTGGTGACATATCTAAACTGAGGCGCTAACAATTTTTTTTAATTAAAAAATGTTAACATATAATAACGGTGGATGGTTTAACCGTGGTGATAAAATAAAACTTTCATGGGTTTGAACCTCAGTGCCCTCAAATATTTTATTCCTTTAACGTTAGAACGCGCCTTTTCTTTTTTATTTATTTTTAAATAAATAATAAAAGGGATATCGCTACGGTTGATAGTTTTAACCGTTGTGAAATAGTATACCCATATATAAGCGAATTAACTCTCACTTTTTTACAGTAGCGTCGTATCTTTTGCAAGTAAACTCTAGCACCCATTTTTCTCTTCTTCTTCGTCATTAGCCGTGATTCTTGATCTTCATACATAAGGTATTATTCTTCTCTCATCTTCTTGTTAGATAGTTCCTGATTATCTCTTTTGTTGCATCTTGTTGAGTGTTCTCTTTTTTTAGATCCGTCTTCACGACCTTAACATGAATAAAGTACAAGAAGTATGAAGCTATGTTGAAAACTTCATCCACATTGTACTTCTTCTTCATAGCTTTACAAATAATATGAACCTCATACTTTGTTACAGTTCCACGACTTCATGTATATTCATCGATGATGTAAGTTGTTAGTGTTTTTATTTTGTTGCATGTATTTGTTGTTGAAAATTAAGTTTGCGGTTTCACATCTTGATAACTTTCATGGTGTTTGTAGGACTCAAAACAAGAACAATACATTGTTAAGTCACGAGAAAAGTAAATGAATAAACAACAGCAGTAAACTTCATCTAGCTTGAGAAACTATGAGAAGAAATATAGGAATTATGAAGTTATTGTGTAAACTTCTTACTCCTTATATTTCTTTTTTTATAGCTTCACAACCTATATGAACCTCATAATTGATTCCTATTCCATGTACGATTAGTTTCAATAAAAAGTGTGTCCTGAAACATTTTAAAATATCTGGTTTTGTTGTATGGTGTTATTTCTTTCAACCCTAATTAAAGGGACTATAAGTGAAACACTATTTGGCATTTTTTGAGGGAACAATAGAGCAAAGCCACATCACCAATTGGAAGTTAAAAAAAAACCCTCATCAACAATTAAAATTTTAAAATAATAAAGTCACGTCAGCAACGTTAGCCATGTCACCTTTTTTACAACATATGAGTGATGTCAAAGACTAAAACCAAATAGAAATCAACATTTAAGGATTTCATCCAAAAAATGATATAGGGACCAAAATTAAAAAACACGCCAACTTACAGGGACCAATTGACCATTTAAGCCAAAAATTAAATAGACATTTCATACTTGTTATGGGCCAACCTCATGCCCGATATTAATCCAATAACCATTTGTAAGTCCACTCTGCACAACCGCACTAGTTCACACCACCGCATGAAGGATCTACACAAACATTTCTAATTCATGAATGGAAAAGTAGCGTTGTCTGTGGGAATTAACTTCTTATTCCTACGAAATTCGATGACCAAGCCTTTGGTTCGATCAAATCTCTCCTAGTTCAGTCATATTTCTTCTAAATCAAACCTCAATCGCTTTGACCAATACGCTAAGATGGAAACAACTTCGAATCTCCTTCCAGAAGATCCCTCGGAATTATCTAGATCGAGCTTTTCTTCAAATTTTACCATAGACACGACTAGTAAAGATCCATTCAAAAAAGTAGAATCTCCACCGCTAGGATCCTTCAAATCAGCCTCCCTAGGCAAGAAGCACAAAGATGATAAACCAATCCCCCTCACCAGCTTCATTTATATCTTTTTGAAATATTTTTTAAATTGGCCATGGAAAAATGCTATGAAAGACAAAAAGCAAGTGCAAGGGAAAAGGTTAGAAAGCGGTACCCGAGTAAGAGGTGGATTAAAGAAACTACTTAGGACAAGAAGAACTTGATAATGAGGAGAATCGGGAACATTGTATCCAAACAAGAAAGGAGTATGGCAGGAGCAGTAAGCACTAGAAGAAGAAGAAAAATAATTAAAAAATAATAATAATACTCCCTTCGTCTCATAATAAGTGTCTTATTTGAGCTCTGCGCAGTTCTTAAGAAAATGATTAGATGTGTTGTTGATAAAATTAGTATCATTTATTAAAATACCCTTATTTATTATAGGTAGTGGAGTAATTGAAAAACATGAAAGTAAATAAATAGGGGTATAGTAGTGGAACAAAATAATAAATGTTGTATTAGTATTCTAAAGAGACATTTATTTTGAGACATAGAAAAAAGTGCAAATAAGACACTTATTATGAGACAGAGAGATCAACGATGCAGGATAAAAGTAAATGGAAGTTGAAAAATCAACAGTTCAAATGACACCTCAAAAACGTAATGACACTTGAGTGGACTCTAAGGATAAATGTCACACTCTAACTTATGGACCTTGGGCCACGTGTTAAGAAATCTGTGAAACGTCTCAATGATGAGATAGACACTTAATGAAGTTATCTCTAGACCTTTTTCACTTCTCAACACAAGATCATGGTTCGGCATACCTGGCCTAACTCCTCAAAAGACTTCTCATACACCACACCATAGTAAACTTTGAGTGCAATTCTTAAGGGCCGATCTCATATCCAATATAAGAAAGGCTCAATATTCACCCATTACATAAATACCACCACTTGAGTAAAAAAATATTTTAATTCATAATCCACTCCATCCCTTTTGAAAAAAACATCTAACTTATGTATTGGTGCATCAAAGTTAGATTCACCCTGCCCAACCGCACCAGAGCAGCTCACACCACCGCATCAAAGTTCTATATCAACAATTCTAGTTCTTGAAAGTAATACTAATACAAATTAACACTAGATATGTTTGATTCATGTTAAAGAATTTTTGTAAGATATATTTGATTCATATTAAAGAACTTTTAAAAAATATATATTAACGTGTCTCATAGCACATATTAAGAAATTGAATATAAAAATAAAGTGGTGGATTTAAGTTCTTGAATATTCTTATTTTAATATGAAATAATTGTTTTGTGGTTTTTAACATCCACTCTTAGGAGCCTTTCGAATTTTATACTAGTACCAAATAGAATAACCGTTAATTTTAGTGTGTCGTGAGAATTGTAAACTTGTGATTCTAATTTGTACAAAATCTGTTTGCGTATAAATATGGTTGATTTTTGTAGTTTAGTGGAAGGAAACGTAGATAAACAAACCATTCAACATGGTCCTATCGTGTTTCTAGATTCTGGTCTCATAGCGCACATGTGGTCGACGGGGTCATTCATTCTAGACGGTGTTTGTTGGTCAAGACCGGCCACCCAAAATGGAAAATGTTTCATCACACCACTACACATGAAAATCATTTGTCCAAAATTATTGCTCATTGGAGATTTGTTTTAGGATGATTGAAGCTTTTTAATTTTCAATATAACATTAACTAAAATTTATTCATATCTACTACTCATGGTCTCATAGATGGTTGTAATGAACAAAATTTATAGAACATAAGTGAAACTTTTTTTTCTTTTGTATAAGTATTTTTTATTTTATTTTTCATCTATATGAAGAAAAATGTTTGATGAATTTAATATATTCCTTTCATATTACAAAACGGTTTTGGTTTTTAAAGTTGGGAATAAATATTTATATCACTACTCATTTTCTATGAAGTTACTTTTTTTTTTTACAAGAGCAAAACTATCTCATCTACTTAATATAAATGTAAGGTTGTGATGATGACAACCCTAGACAAAAACCTTAGTCTTTGCTTATGTGTCATTCACATATAAACTCATGCTTATGTGTCATCATCATATAACCCCATGCTTATGTGTCCTCCTAAAAAAATTCTATCAATTAATAAAACCTCATTTAACAAAACAATAATAATTAAAATAGTCATAATTATAATAATAATAAACATAATAATTATAATTATAAATAAACCTCATTTACCAAAATAATAATAATTAAAGTAGTCATAATTATAATAATAATAAACATAATAATTATAATTATAAATATAATTAAAATAATTAATCCTAAAATTTTAAATACTTATTTTGAAAATATGTTAATTGTAATATATATAACTCCTATTATCATTGATATTATTAACTTCTAAACTACTTTTTTTATTTATAAATTTGTAATAATAGAAATAATATAATATTCATGTATCAATATTAAAAATAATTATAATAACAATAAATATTTTATATAATTCTATATTCAGTTTCTAATTATTTTTAATATTTTATACAACTCAATATTTTATATTTTTCCAAAATGTAGCTACAATTTTATAACTTATATTATCATTAAATATTATAAAATTTTAAATACTTTTTATATTTTATAAATTAGTACTAATAATAATAATAATAATAATAATAATATTCAACTACCATTATTAAAAATAAAATTATGATTATTATTACATTTTATACAATTCGTTATTTTATACAATTTATAATTTATATCACAATTAACATTTTTTAAAGAAATTTACTACCTCTATAACTCAATATCATTAAATATTATAAAATTTTAAAATACTTTTTCTATTTTATAAATTAATATTAACCATAATAATATAATGATAAGAATAAAAATGATAAGAATAATAATATTAATAATAAAAATGATAAGAATAATAATATTATTACCTACATAAATAAATAATAAAAATAATAGTAATAAACAACATAATAATAATAATAAAAGAATAATAATAATAAACATAATAATAATAATAAACATAATAATTATAATTATAATTATAATAATTAAAATAAAATAATAATAATAATATAATATTCATTCATCACTATTAACAATAATAATATAAATAATAAATTATAATATAATATTCACCTAATAATAAAAAGTAAAATAATATTAATATAATATAATATAATATTCATCTACTAGGATTAAGATAAATATTAATTATTAAAAATATAATCTAATTATTAATTATAATAATAATATAATATTCATCATCTACTAAAAAATAGTAGTATTAATTATTAAAAAAGTATATAAATAAATATTTTATATAAATAAAAATAATAATAATAATCATAATTTAAATAATATTAATGTTAATAATAATAATAATAAACATAATGATTTTTAAAAAATTCATATATAGATCAATAATTCAAATGAAATTTTATTTAAAGCATTATAACTAATTAATTTATGTGTAACGTTTTAAAATTTTTAATTATAATTAATATAATTTACTATTGTATTTATAACAGACCAATAAATTACAACAATAATAATATGAATAATAAATTATAATATTCATCTAATAATAAAAAATAAAATTATAAAAATCACAGTAATAATATAATATAATATTCAGCTACTACGATTAAAATAATATTAATAATAATAATAATAATATAATAACCACTATTAACAATAATAATATAATTAATAAATTATAATATAATATTCATCTAATAACAAAATAATAATAATAATAATAATTATAATAATAATATATTATTCAACTACTACGATTAAAAATAATATGATTTATAAAAATTATAAGTATTTATCTATTTTACAATAGTAGTATACAAAAAAAATATGAATACAATTTTAATATATATTAATTATTAATAAAGTATATAAATAAATATTTTATATGAATAAAATAATAATAATTAAAATAAAAAATAATAATAAACATAATAATTTAAAAAAATTTCTTACAATTTATATAAATCAATAATTCAAATGATATTTTATTTAAAGCATTATAACTAATTAATTTAATGCGTAATATTTTTATGTTATTAGAGCTAATGAAAACTAATTTATTTTATATTATTATAACTAATTCATTTTAATTCATTATAACTAATAAATTTATGTGTAACGTTTTAAATTTTTTAAATATAATCAATATAATTTACTATTAGATTTATAACACACTAATAATTTACAATTATTAAGTATAACTTCTATAGAAAAATGTATTGAAAATAAATGGTATCCCATTAAATGTTTTTATGGTGGTGCTTTTTGATCTTTTCAATTTCTTCAATAAGAAATTTTTATTCAATATAAATAGGTTACATCTACCACCTAACCTACCACTTTTTTTCTTTTTTTGTTTACAAGATCTACTTTTCCTTTTATATTGATATTTTGATTACTTTTTCTAAGAGCTCTCTTATATTTTAATTATTTTTTTAATTTACGTTGCAGGCTAGCTAATGAATATGATTTATGTTCTAGATTAAAGACTCAATTTTATTTATCCTATCAATTATTTAAATATTTTATCTATGATGTTTTGTAATAATTTGTTTTGAGCATCAATATAATATTTCTCTATCTAATTTTATGATTTTCTCTTCATTATATTGTTTATTTGAATATAATTATTTTTGTTATATGTGATCGAAAAGAAGAGGATAAAGAAAACTCATATTAGTTTTGCATCCTTATTACTTGAAAATCATGAGAAAAATTGCAGCTTATGTAAGTATATTTTCAACAGTAATCTTTGAGAAAAATGTGTATTTGATTTAAATTTATTTATTTATTTATTGGAGATCTTCAATAAACAAAAATGAATAATCTAATAATACAAAAAATGTATCATTTGTCAATATTTTATTGAGAAAAATGTATTTGTGATTCACTTGATATAATGAGAATGATAAAAATGAATTTTATTTTTATTAAAATATGTATCTAATTGATTTTAAAATGTTTATAAATTATTATTTTATAAAATAAAATAAATATGTTATGAGAATGATAAAAATGAATTTTATTTTTATTAAAATATGTATCTAATTGATTTTAAAATGTTTATAAATTATTATTTTATAAAATAAAATAAATATGTTAATAAAAAATTTATCTTATGATTTTGTATGATCTTACCCATGTCATCTATAAAATTTATCCACACCTCTCTATTAAAATATCTAAGCTTGAGATTATATTTTATTGTGATTTTAATTGAAATTATATTTTTTATTTCCCACATTTCTATGTAGAAGCATTTGATCAAATTGATTGTATGATCGCATACATTCAGTTAAGGTGCACAATTAATAAAAAAATGCATGAATAAAAAATTATATTACATGTTATAAAAACAACTAAAATAATTTGTAAGGAATTTAATTTGACCATGCAAATTATCTCTTAATTTATATTATTTTGTCTTCCTATGATATATAATTATTATTTCCTTTGAAATATAATTAAAGTAATGATGAGAATACAATATTTGAAAAAAAATAACATAAGAGTAATAAAAAAGATAAAAAGAAATCAATTAAATGAGGAAAACCATTTATATACAATCATATATTAATGTCATCAATTTTTATTTATATTTTTTCATTGAACGAAAAAATTCATATAATTATATTATAATAAAACCTGTGCAGCACACAAGTTATATACATAGCCTCAAAATTAATACTATAAATTAAATTTTTATACAAATAAAGGTCTAGGTAATATGTCTATATAAGTAGATATAATATAAATATGTGTAATTTAATCTCACATATAATTGACTAAAAAGTAAAAAAAAAAATTCTAATTTATTGTCTTTCACATTGAAAATTTAATAATATAATTACAAACATAATCTAAATGGCCTACTAAATAAATTTATATGAAAATAAAAAATTAAATATCAATTGTTATGAAAAATGTACTTTTATTTCTAATATACCCGTGTGAAGCACGGGCCGGCAATCTAGTCTCATTAGTAATAATTGTCGCAATACAAGGAGGAACATAATGCATAGAGCTACGTCTAACCCTAGAATTGACCGTCTTTACTATGGAATGTGCAACCATATTCATTTGGCGTTTAACAAATTTTACTTCAAAGTTGTGAAAATAAAATAAAAGTGATCTAATGGAAGTGATAATAAGATGAAACTCAAACATCCCACTAGAATTAGAATGCAGAGTCGTAACCACGTTGAGAGAATCACTTTCAAAAATAACTCGATCAAGATGAAGAACTATAGAGTCCTTGATAGCCTCTTTTAGAGCTAAAGCCTCTGCTTCGATGATAGAGAGATTACCAACGTCCCAAGCCACACCTGCATGAATGAAAATACCATCCGCATCACGCACACACCAACCTCTATTTGTCGTACCCAAGTGAGTGTTGAAATCGGCGTCAACATTGCATTTAACCCAACCCTCCTTTGGAGAAGACCAAGCTACTTGAATATCACAAATATAAATGTTCTGATTTTTCAAACGAAAATTTATTACAATGGAATTATTTGCTTGTTTTTTTTTCAACTCTCAGTAAAACTTCTTCTTTAGATGATCTTCTTTCAAAAGTTCACTTCTTTTCTTTTTAAGTTGATTCTCATAAAGTTTAATCACAAAAATGTTTCAATATTTTGTGTGAGAAATTTGATGAATAAAACAAAGAGAAGTTGATTGAGATAATTTATGAAACTTGAAGATTTGTTCCAAGATTCAAAGAAATTTATCTGTAAATTTGTTGCAGCTCTCAGCTTGTGGATCAAGTAATATTTGGATAAAGGTTTCGAAGCCCATGGATTGCTGAAGACTATTTAAAGAGAACCCTAGACCTAATGTAACTAACTTTTTCATAATTTTAAAATCAGGGGAAGGTTATAATTCTTAGGTTTTGAGAGTCTCTTGTATTTTAAGTCACACACGTGTCTTTTGATGCAGTGTGGTAGACTGATTGTTACTTGACTGTTTGTCAAGTTATTGTTCTCACTCTTTAAACTTTTAAGCATATAGTTGATTATTATCTTGGTTGAAGCTTTTAAGCATAATTGAGTATTTTGTATTTGAAAGTGTAATCTTTCTATTGGTATTTTTCGATTCTAGTCATAAGGTTTGTGATCGAGTTTATCACTGTGGTGATTGGAAGTGAGATGAGATTTCTCATATCTAGATGTTGATTTCTCAGTAGAAGTTGCACGGGGTAGTGATTAGGAGAGAAGTTGTAAACTGAGACTCTTTAGTCTTTGAACTAATACTATTATAGTGGATTTCCTTTCTAGTTTGGTAGTCCTCAGAGTAGGTGATGTTGCACCGAACTGAGTTAACAATTGACTGTGTTATTTACCATTCTTCAAATTAATCCTGCATATTTTTATTTGGTAAAATGTGTTATGCTAGCATATGATGTCAAGACATCTGTCCTGACATTGTGGTTTTGTGTTGAGACATCGGTCTTAACATGTGTTTGTGTTGTTTTTCATTCTGTTGGTAAGTCTGCAAATTTATAGTCTGGTGTGGGTTATTATATTCTGTCTATCAGAAGATGTTATAACATCTGTCTTGATATCGAGTTCTGATGTTGGGACATCAACATGAACATGTATTGCAAATGCCAAAATTTTCAATTGTGGCTGGCAAGATTTTGGGTCCTTCTCCCACGTATCTCCAAGTGTGTTGGAGAACTAAAGAGTACGTAGTTCTGAGTAACAAATGTTTGTGGGTTGGTTGATTTTAGCGAGAGATACTCGATCGCATTCAAACGCAAAATATTGCTGCCCAAAATATAAATAATTGAACATTTGAATCACTTCAATAATGGATGACTGAATCTGAATCAACACAAATTCTTGACATCATCACATTCGAGTGGAAAAACGTTAGATCTTCACATGTGGAAGCGTTGTTTGCATCATCGTAAAATAGACTAAGCCTTTCTCATTTATGAAAAGGTTTTGAAGTTGCGCGAGAGTGAAAAAAGATAGTTTGATGAGTTGAGATTGATTTTATATGAAGTCGAGCAATCATGAACAAGGTGTGCACCTTGCGCTTGTTCACCCAAGATTTCAAAAGGAAGCACATCTCGTTGTCCTTTTTCATCCATGTTTATTGAAAAATTGTGTGATGAACCAAAGTTTGTTTGATTAATGGTGTTTTGAAGCATTTTGATTGTGAAAAAGAAATTCGGTGTTGACCAAGGTTTATTGGCTTGAGTTTGAAAAAGGTTTTTGAATGACACCACAAAAGTGACTTATTCAAAATGAGTGGATGCAAAGCAATCGACTTATTAGCTTTAGAAAATGCCCTTAATGTTGATCAAGGTTTTCAAACTAGAAAGACCTAAGTTCATTTTGATTTGATTTGGGGAAAAGACTCAACGTTGGATCAAGCGTTATTTTTTGTTCTTTTTTTGAAAAGGTTTGTTTTACGTTTATTCTTGATTAACAATTAACTAAAGCAAAGAACAACATAAAGAAATCGGTAAAATTATTACACATCATGGAAATGAGGGTACATTTTATCGAATGAGGATAATGTGGATAAAAAAACTAAAGAAAATAAAAAAAATAAAAACATAAAAAATAAAAGAAACAATAAAAAGGAAGAAGATGCACAATCAATATAAGAGTGTGAAAGAGTAAAAAAGATAAATAAGCTTAAGGCCCTATTTCTAAAAAGAAAAGCAATAAAAACAATAAATAAAAATAAACAAAAGACAAAATGAGCTACAAAATGAGGGTGCGGTTAGGAAAATGCTTTAAGCCAAAAGAAAGAAATCCTGCAGGGGTCCGATGAGCAATCAAGGGGGAGTGGAAAGACTTTTTCTTCCCCAATCTCTCATTTGGTTACAATTTCCGTAGCAAAAGAAATAATAAAAGGGAAGAAGATGCACTATCAATATAAGAGTGTGAAAGAGTAAAAAAGATAAATGGGCTTAAGGCCCTATTTCTAAAAAGAAAAGCAAGAAAAACAATAAATAAAAATAAACAAAAGACAAAATAAGCTACAAAATGAGAGTGCGATTAGAAAAATGCTCTAAGCCAAAAGAAAGGGATTCTGCAGGGGTCCGCTGAGCAATCAAGGGGGGAGTGGGAAGACTTTTTCTTCCCCAATATCTCATTTGGTTACAATTTTCGTAGCAACAAAAATAGAAGAAAAACTTTCCAACAAAATAGTAAAAATGTCATAATTTTCTCAATTTTTTCTAGAATTAAGCAAATGAATTCTGAAAATTCATCTAATCAATCTCACAAACTAGAATCTATGCTCAAAATCAGAAAATAAAAAACATAAATTTATGAAAAAATAAAAAACGCAGCAACACACTATTGACTTGATTTGGCCATAACTTGCTCAAATTTTCATAGAATTAGGTAAATGAATAATGAAAATTCATCTACTCGATCTCACAAATAATGAACCATGCTCAAAATCATAAAATAAACAACAAAAATTTACGAAAAAAATGAAAGTTAATTCAAATTTAATCACTTTTGCTCATGGAGGTTCAAGAACATTTTAAAATTATAATTTTGAGTCAATAGAGTTTCCATGCAAAATGGTAATGATATACTGAATAAATGAAAAATAAAAATTTAATAAAATTAAATAAAATAACAAGCATTAGAGGCTATATAAAATAAAATTCAATAAAGAGAAGAAAGAAGTGACTTGAAAAAAATGAAGAGAATGTTGGCTTAGTTTTGTAAGTGATGGGTGGTGTGATTTGTGAATGAGAATGAGTTTATTTATGGTCTTTAAAAATGATGGTTTAGGAATTAAGAAAAAGGATGTGAGAAAAGCATGAGTGCACTTTAGAAGCTTATTTAATCAAAAAGTGAATAATAATGCAATAAATTTATGAAATAATGATAGTAATAAATGCATGTGTTAAGAGTCCCACATCGGACAATATATAGCCTGAACATGTCCTTATAAGTGGGCGCGATCCTCACCCTACAAGCCGGTTTTGTAGGGTGAGTTAGGCCCAAGCACATTTCTTAACATGGTATCAGAGCCTGGTTTAAGATCCGGTGTGCCTGTCGCTACCGCGAAAATTAACAGAGTCGCCACTAACATATTTATCCTGAAAAGGAAGGGAATGCCAGCAAACCACAAAACAAAACAACGGTCTCACGACCAGAGAAAAAAGGGTAAGGGAGTCGGTTACGCGAGGGGAAGGTGTTAGCACCCCTCGCGCCCATCGTACTCGATGGTATCCACGCCTGTGTCTAAAACTATGGGTGTGTAACAAATCTACGCTAATCTGGACTAAAATGAATGCAGAATGTAGGGAAAAGAAAGGATTATGCTCGCACAGGCCTTACCCCGCTGCCTACGTATCTGTTTTGCAGAATCAGAGCTACCGTAGCTCGGCTAACTAATTTCTGTTTGTTTTGTGTTTTTTTAGGTGAACGAGTTACATTCACACTCCGCTGCTCGACCTTTGGAGACTTATGCTGGGAATGGAGCGGAAATAACAAGCTCTTAAGAAAAGAAAATCAAAGAGTGTGGTTTGTGTTTTAAAAGATGCATGAGGAAGACCTAAGCTAAGGGGAAAGCTTGCTACCTAATGTTATCATACAAAGGGTATCAGTCTAAACTAAACAAATCAACCTACAGAGGGGAAAAAGCGAAAGCAAACAAATAGCACACAAACGAGCATCTGCTCGTAAAGTAAACAAACCAACAGCACTGGCCGAATGGTAGAAAGGCGGTCCCGCCATAGCCAAGGGGAGCAGCTCAACCCAAGTCAACCAAGCATTAGACCTCGCGAAAATGATCGGGCCATAGACAAGAGGAGCGATTCCCTCTCGGCAACCAAGCCGTCACGGATCGTAAAGGAAAACGGTGCGTGCGTACACCGAGCATCAACGTCGAGCGACGCGAGCTATAGGAAAGGCGGGGGTCCGGCTACATGAACCCTTTTCCTGACATACTCGATAACAAGATCTTGTGCTGGTTCAGAAGCGAGCAACGCGTAGCGTGCGCATACCGAACGGACTCGATGAGACTAGGCGGGGGTTGATTGCTAACCCTTTCCGCGCGCCTTCCATGAGGACTTAACGGAGTGCCATATAGGACTTATTACACCGTGACTCCCTGCCGCAAAGCACAAATGTAAACACGCCAACAAAAACAGAGCCTCTTGCGAGGGCTTGGCCAGATGCATGTCTAGGTCCTACTTCTCATGTTATAGGATGATGCGATAAAGCGATAAAAGGGACCAGGAGACAATACCCAACGGATAGCAAATCCGCAATGAGCTAGCAAGCGTAAGCAGAAAAGTCCGAAATACTTCGCGTAAGCCAACATCAAGCAAATTCGGAAAGCATCGTTGTGAAAATCAATCACGAGCGACATGTGGTACGCGTCGAGCATAACCACGCAAGCAACCTGCAAGAGAAACACAAGCCAGACAGTACAGGAATATACATCTCAATGAATGAGAGATCAGATGAATCGATCGGAAATATGTTTGTGTCCCACAAATAAAGTGGAACACGAGGCAAATCAAGTCGCATCGGAAGCGAATTCGTGTCCCACAAATAAAGTGGAACACGAAGCAATCAAATCACAATCGAACCCTCTCGAAGTACCTCGCACATCTCAGCAAACAAATCAGTAATAACAAGGAGACACGCACCCGCCATAGAAAATAATAGAAGTTAAATTCTAAGTAAATTCTAAGACAACATCTAACAAGATTAAATCGTTTATCATGGCATTTTTTCAAAGAATTAGAACTACACTATGAAACAAAACAACAAAATTCTAATAAGAAAATAATACATGTTTTTGATCATCTAGAACAAATATAGAAAACAAAATCAAATCCTAACTAGAAAAGATTACATGTTTTGTTCTTTTTTTTTTATCAACCAAAAATTAACAAAAACTCAATGATTCTATATTTTATTATCATGTCAAAATCTAACAAAAATGTCAATGATTTTATATTTTGTCACACTAAAAAAAACTTGAAACAAACTAGTAAAAAACAAATCTAATATGAGAGATTAAGCACGCAAGGGGGTGAAAGTCTGAAATCAGTGGTGCGGAGAGTAAAGAGGGCGCAGGGCCTATAGGGATGTAGCTGGCCCATCCGAAATTATTGTGGCAAAAAAAACAAGAGAAGCTGTATGTTTGGGCCAGGGTGTAGCACAGAAATTCGCATGGCCCATGGATATTGTGATCCAATTCAAATTTTATTTCCAGATTATGGATTCAGTCCCTTTTTTATTAATCAGGTTCATTCAATTCTAATTAAAACCTAAAGATTCAGTATTATCAGATTTTATTTCAATCAAACTCTTAAACCAGGATTACTTTCTACTAATAATCAAGTTAATTCATAAGAAAAAATTAAAAGAGGGATTAGGTCAAATGTGACCTTTCAGAAGACATTCACGTTCTCCCTCTCCTCACAAACTTGAAACGGCGGCGGAACTTTCCGAGCTTCTTCTCCGATTGATACGCGTTGTTCATCTCAGAGTCTCCTCTCTCTCGATCTCTCTTGATCTCTTTCGTCTCAATCTCTCAAATCTCTCTCGTTAACCTCTTCGACTTCGTGTTCTTTTTCTTCTTCTTTTCATTCACGATTCGTGAGGATGATGAGGACCATTGTTCTTGCGCTGAGTCGAAGATGAATGAATGAAGTTGTGTTATGATGCGAATGAAGGTTCAATGATGATTTGCGTTCTTGTTGTTGTCACGAAGGTTGAAGATGCGTTGCGATGATGATGTGAAGGATCGATTATTACAGGTTGCGATTTCAGAGATGGTGAAGATGATGAATTGATGATGATGAAGAAAATGGAGAGCCTCTGAATTGTGACGAAATGAAGGAGATTCAAGGAGATGATTCTGAAGATTGAATTCTTGGGCGTGATTGGAGAAGATAGGTTTTGAGAATTCGTTACGGTTAGTTATTTTCTGGTTTCTCTGTTAGATTTTCTGTCATGGATATTGTGGCTGATGATTGGAGGTAGACACTGGTGCGTGAAGCTTGTTGAAGATTTTTCTCCTTTTTTGTTTTGTAGATTCAGAATTTGAAGGTGATTGATGAAGATTATGGCGGTGAATCAAGAAGGTTTAAAGAGGATTTCTGTTAGAGGTGTGATGATCGAGAGAGAAAGATTGAAAGGTTGGGGATGATTCCGATTGAAAAGAGTTTGTTACGATTTTCTTTTCTGATTCTTTTCTGTTACGTTTTTTTTGTTCTCAATTCTGTTCCCCCCTTCTGAAAACTGTTGAACCTCTCTTAACATAGGGCGGTCTTTTACGGTTTTACGCGAAATGCCATACTGAACCGGGAATTTCTTCATATGAATACAGGTTCGGTTTCGTTGGCTTGAAGTTCGGTTCGGTGAATGGAAGAGATTTAGTTCAAAGCTGCAGCTGATTTTGCTTGTCAAGATTTAATTTGCAGGGGCGATTTTATTGAAGGCTGCAAGTGTCTTTGTGTAGGATTCAGTTTGCTTGAACTGTTTGTGGTTTATTTTATGGACCGGTTTTATTTGAATGTTGCAGGGGCTGCGGTTTATTTGCGGTTCAGCTGCGGCATGTCATGGTGTTACGTTACGGTGTGGAGGCGGTTAATTTTGGTTTCAAAGCATCTTGAAGATTGGGGAATATGATAGATTTTTTTTAGAAAGTTTGAAGTTTTTGCCTATGCTTTTGTAATGTATCTTATTTTGTAATGCTACTATCTTTGCTTTTGTAAAAGAATTTTGAATGAAATTTGGATTGTTATTGAATTTAAATCACTTCAAAACTCAGTGCATAAACTCCAATCAACTTGCGTCTTAAGAAAGCTCAGTTCACTTAATAAACCTTCACCTCCAAATTTTCATGATAACTTCTTGAATCTTTAACCTTAATTCTCAAAATCTCATTTAACTCGCACCGAAAGTAATAAGTATTTGATGAGAACCAAAAAGTGTATTGACCAAAGCAAATGAACAATTCAATCTTTTATGCCACTGTCAGAACACCGCAACAAAAACACATTGAAGAATCATTGAGGAAGAAAGTATTTGAGGCGTAAGGAAAACCTCAACATTTAAGCCAATTAACCTCAACTGAACATCCACAAATTCAAGCACTCGGATGAGAAACCCTTTATTATTTTCTTGATTTTTGAATGACGAAATAAACGTCATTCATAACTTATAGCACATAAAAGAGGGCAAATTTTGGGGTGCAACAGTGCCACCTTCTATGGTTTCCGTTATCGGGCCACTCACCATTTACTTCCACGCTCTAGTTGTCTAGTCTTGGGCGTGAGCGGGTGTGTTAAGAGTCCCACATCAGACAATATATGGCCTGAACATGTCCTTATAAGTAGGCCCAAGCACATTTCTTAACAGCATGAAATAATGATGTAATAAATGAGAGCTATTTTGGATCTTCTAGAAATATTGATTTTTGAAAATAATTAATAACATTCAAATGGATATACAAATGGGATAAATCAAATGATCATGAATTTATTTTTCAAAATGCATAATTAAATAATGCAATTTTAGTCAATTTTTTTCAACGTATGTTTCTTTGAATTTTTATTATGATGCATGATATGATTAATAAATATTTATAATGGAATAATGTGATGATTTAAATAATTTTTCAATAATGATCAACGATCGATGAATTTTTAGTTAAATTTCACAACACATAAAGTGTTGACCTTTTGGTTTACTTTTGATCAATCAATACATAAATGATCGAGTAATGACACAAATGTAATATATAAATGACTTACTTTTGATCAATCTAATACATAAATGATCGAGTAATGGCACAAATGTAATATATAAATGACTTACTTTTAATCAATCTAATACATAAATGATCGAGTAATGACACAAATGTAATATATAAATGACTCTGAAGTAAAATTGAGGTATGGCATTTTACCAACTACTTTAATTAATTTATAAATCATCAACTAATAATTAATCATCTAATATAAGTTACTATCTCTGATCCTATTTATAAGAAAAAATTTATTTTTAAAATTAATTGAAAAGACATACTAGTACATTAATTACTCAATGTATTAAAACAAAATTTTTTTTCTATAAATTATGAACTAATTTATCACCTATCTATAGCCTAATTTTTACCTATACTTGTTACTTTTTTCATATACGTGTATTTTTTATGGAGGAATGCTATGGTGACATTAAAAGTGACACTAGTATCCTACACCTACACCGTATATCATTATGTGGTATATCATTATGTGGGTAATGATTCAACTATCAGGTGTGCTATTCATACACTAACATTTACACAAACTACTTACACCAAACACTGTTAACCGTATTTATACGGTGAACAATGTTTTTAAAAAAATAATCATATATATTTTATGAACAATGTGTGTCATACCCCAAAATTTGCCCATCTCATTTCTCCTATTCAAACTCATACAAGAGTTCAAGGCTCAAAGACACACCCTCCTAAACAATGGCTCAATGAACTAGAGTTTTGACTTCTCTGAAGAAAATCAATGAATCAAAGTCTCTAATGGATTTCATATGGCTTATGATGTTTCAAACTATCGCTATGGCAAAGTACAAGCTTCAATTCCAAGGATTGCCCAGTCAATTGCTCAGAAAGTCAACAATCGACTAGTTTGACCTAAAAGTCAACTGTTGTCAAAGTACAGTCAAAATTACTGATTTTTTGTCAACATCCTCATTTTGAAGTATCATTCATCATTTGATCAAGGAATAATCATGATTCATCAAGAAAAGTTCAGAAATCAACAAAATCCAAAGTTTCTAAATTAGGGTTTTTGAACTAAAAGTCAACTAAACTTTGACCAGCCATAACTTTCACATGGAACATCAGAAATTCTCCATCCAAATCTCATTTTGAAGGAAATTGAATTCTCTACAAGTTTGTCTCTCACATGCCAAGTCTAAAAATGCTTCATTTGAAAGATATGGATCAAAATATTACAGGTCCTTTTTGAAAGTCAACCAAAAGCAGTTTTTTGTCAAAGACCATATCATCAAGATAAAATATTCAAATGGAAAAAAGCTTCCAAAGTGGCTTGTAGTGGACATCTTGAGGTTTCCAAAAAGTCATAGCACTCTTCCATATCTTAAAAATTGAGGGAGATATGCCTTGTCAAAGTTGGACAATTTCAAGGAGAAAAATGTGAAATAAAAGGCCTCAAAATAAATTTCTTTGCAAATTGGCCCATATTCCTTTGATCCAAACTTGATCCCAATCTTGTTAAGAAGTCTTCTGGCCCAATCTCTTGCCATTGTATTATTTATTTATTTATCTTGATTTTAATTCATTTTAAATTCAATTTAATTAAAATAAATAATAGAAAATCAAAGATTTGGTTTTAAGTATATTATGTGACCAAATAACCAGATCATATTAATATAATTAAAACAAAATTGGTGATTAAGAGAAATTGGAAAAAGAAGAGTGAAATTGAATCAAAATTGGAAAGATTGAATGATGATTTTCAACCAAATTCCAAATCACCTTGATTCACTAATATTTAATTCAATTGATTGACCTAATTCAAGTCACACGTATATATATATATATACAAGTGATGCATACCTAAAGGGGTGGATTTTTTCGGACTGCAGAAACTCTGTTTTGAGTCAAAAAACCCGTAGAATCAAAGGAGATAGCATAAGAGTTTTGAGGCGGATTCAAGCTATCCCTAGCATCAAGATCAATTCTTCGATCTTCTTTGAATCATTCTGGACCGTTACAAGCCGTCTACGCCTCTAGAATCGCGACTCTAGCATTCACGGTTTGAACAAAATATTTGATTTTTGATTTCGGCTATATACGCATCATAAATTGAATTTGATCATGCATTCGTGTTCGTGATGATTTTTGTGAACTTTCTGCACCGGTTAATTTAATTTTAAGTACATGTAGCATGAATCTCCATGGCTAGGGTTCATAGTTTTTAAATTGGGGATTTTCTTATAGAGACTGTTCCATGTTAAATTGATGATTCCGTTGGGTTCACAAGGGCGGTTATAGCTGATGTGAGTTATCTTTGTATGTCTGTAGCGTGATTTTGCAGGTGTAGCCATGGCTAAGCAGACAAGGAACAGACGAGAGAGACGGTGAACAGTGTTCGCGCGTCTTGTTTTTTTTAAAATTTGCGACTTGTTATTATTTTGATTGGAAACGGAATGGCTAACAGCAAATAACGTGCGATGCGTTGGTTGAAGCGAGTGGTTAGAGTTCCATGCGCGAGGAGATGGGTTCGATACCGGCCTCGCGCGTTTATTCTCTTTTTTTGCTTGTTTTATCATTTTGCAGATTCGATGCTATACTCTGACGCAAGATCACCTAGGCCCTCACTCAAGAGCCATGTGATTTCCCCAACACCAGATCAGACATCCCTGGGAAGGTGCTCCACCATACACGATCAAGACTTTACCACACAGGATCCAGCAGAGTATTTTTTAAAATTTTTTTATTTTAATTACATCAATATTTTTATCTTTATTTTCTTATTTCCTTTTTTTTATAATTATTATTTACAACTTTATTTAAATAAAAAACTTTATTATTTTAAAATCACTATTATTTATTTTATCGAAAGTTCGGTTTTTTTACAATGTTATTAATAATTGTTTTTTACTTTTATTTATTTATTTAAAATTCAATTCTTTTTCATAAATACTTTTAATCGATTAAATAATTAGGATTTAATCTAATAATTATTTAATTGATATATTAAATCGAACTTTCGACTTTTGGGCATTTATTTAATTTTCTTTTATTATTTAATGGTTTCTAACCCAGATTCATCCCGATAAATCAGGGTTTAGATCAGTTAATGCACTAACCTTTTCTCTTCTTCGTGCAAGTTTTCAGGGTTACCTCAAGATCCTCCGACTACGTGGCGCTACCGCGAAAACTAACAGAGTCGCCACTAACATATTTATCCTGAAAAGGAAGGGAATGCCAGCAAACCACAAAACAAAACAACGGTCTCACGACCAGAGAAAAGGGTAAGGGAGTCGGTTACGCGAGGGGAAGGTGTTAGCACCCCTCGCGCCCATCGTACTCGATGGTATCCACGCCTGTGTCTAAATCTATGGGTGTGTAACAAATCTATGCTAATCTGGACTAAAATGAATGCAGAATGTAGGGAAAAGAAAGGATTGTGCTCGCACGGGCCCTACCCCGCTGCCTACGTATCTGTTTTGCAAAATCAGAGCTACCGTAGCTCGGCTAACTAATTTTGTTTGTTTTGTGTTTTTTAGGTGAACGAGTTACATTCACACTCCGCTGCTCGACCTTTGGAGACTTATGCTGGGAATGGAGCGGAAATAACAAGCTCTTAAGAAAAGAAAATCAAAGAGTGTGGTTTGTGTTTTAAAGAATGCATGAGGAAGACCTAAGCTAAGGGGGAAAGCTTGCTACCTAATGTTATCATACAAAGGGTACCAGTCTAAACTAAACTAAACAACCTACGGGGGAAAAGCGAATGCAAACAATATAGCACACAAACGAGCATCCGCTCGTAAAGCAAACAA
Source organism: Vicia villosa (assembly GCF_029867415.1). NCBI lineage: Eukaryota > Viridiplantae > Streptophyta > Magnoliopsida > Fabales > Fabaceae > Vicia > Vicia villosa. The sequence goes on along the minus strand of NC_081180.1, from coordinate 43,199,562 downwards.
ACCAACGGTACTGACCGAATGGTAGAAAAGCGGTCCCGCCATAGCCAAGGGGAGCAGCTCAACCCAAGTCAACCAAGCATTAGACCTCGTGAAAATGATCGGGCCATAGACAAGAGGGCGGACCCCTCTCAGCAACCAAGCCGTCACGGATCATAAAGGAAAACGGTGCGTGCGTACACCGAGCATCTACGTCGAGCGACGCGAGCTATAGGAAAGGCGGGGGTCCGGCTACATGAACCCTTTTCCTGACATACTCGATAACAAGATCTTGTGCAAGTTCGGAAGCGAGCAACGCGTAGCATGCGCATACCAAACGGACTCGATGAGACTAGGCGGGGGTTGATTACGAACCCTTGACCGCATGCCTTCCATGAGGACTTAACGGAGTGCCATATAGGACTTATTACACTGTGACTCCCTGCCGCAAAGCACAAATATAAACACACCAACAAAAACAGAGCCTCTTTCGAGGGCTTGACCAGATGCATGTCTAGGTCCTACTTCTCATGTTATAGGATGATGCGGGGAGGCGATAAAGTGCGAGAGAAATAAAATGAAACGGGATCAATACCAAACGGATGATGATCCGTAAACTAAAGAGAGGCGAAGCGAAGAAACTAGAATCCCGCAAGCGAGCTAGCAAAGCAAAAGCAAATGGTCAGCACACCGATTAGCCATAAAGCACACAAAGGTCGACACGCGCGTCGAGCATAATCACGATACACCTGCAAGAGTAACAAGCAAACCAAACAAGCAGATATAAAGCAATAAGATCGTGTCTCCAAGTCGAGAACACGATACGAGTCAAACGAGATATAATCGTATTCCGCAAGTGAAGCGGAACACTCAAGCAATGAGTATCGATCGGTGACCGTCCAAAAGCCTTGCACACTAGCACACAAGTTAGAGATAACAAAACATCGCAATCGGAATTGCGTTATTACCTTCTAATCTAAAAGAAAAGGAATAACTAATGCAAACATGAAATGAACAACAAAATGTCAAGGGGAAAACAAAGATGAATAAACCACAATCAATCAATACCAATCATCTCACAAGATAGCACGTTTCACAAGCTTTCTAACGGTATAAAGAACGCGCAAATCGGAGTTACGAGCAAAAAGATATGAAAGATTGAAGTTAGGAAGCAAAGGAAGCAAAAGTAGGTCGACCTACCTTCGACCTAGGTCGACCTAACAGGTCCAGAAACGAAATAAACAGCTCCAGGTCGACCTAAACTCACCCTGGGTCGACCTAACAGTGCCATGGTCAAAAATGAAGGTTTTAGGTCGACCTAAACTCACCCTAGGTCGACCTAGCAGTGCCAGGATCAAAAATGAAGGTTTTAGGTCGACCTAAACTCACCCTAGGTCGACCTAGCAGTGCCAGGATCAAAAATGAAGGTTTTAGGTCGACCTAAACTCACCCTAGGTCGACCTAGCAGTGCCAAACGCCGAAAATTGAGTTTTCTCGCAAGGAAACATGATGCAATTCTTCATGAATGTTCAGCATACAAGCAAATATCAAACATGCAATACTATGAGTCAAGAGCAAAGCACATTATTCAGCAAATTGATCGGTCTTTAAGAGCAAAATTAAACATTCCATCGAACAATTAGCATGCAAGCATTGAATCGTAAGCATTGTGATTATATCATCAAGAGCAATTGTTATCAAACCTCAAATGGCATCAATTTAGCGTAGGCATCATGAATTATCATTCCACAATCAATTATCACATGCTAGAAATCAAAATTAAGCATAAATGCTTCACACATTCAAATTATCAAACACTTAGTATGCAATTTCTTGGATCATAAGCAACATGCATGTAGCATCATCAACAACTCAACGGTAAATCTCAAATTCAATCAAATAATCAAGATCAACACAAATCGAAGCTGTCAACAAGCAATTATCATCATCAATTATCATAGATCCATCATCCACAATCAAAAATCTTCATGATCAATGTCGAATTAAGCAACAAATTCAATAATCTAGCAAGGTTTGTAGTGAATTTACCGGATCGAACGAAGAGAATGAGATCGAATGAACACGAACGCGAACACGAACGAAATTCAAGAGGTGTGAGGGAGAGAGTGGCGCGTGAGATCCTTTGATAGGGAGAGAGATGCGCGACACTTTAATCGGAGGAGAAGATCTTGATTTGTGCTTTGATCTTCATTTGTTCTTAAGATTTGATCTTGAATTGATGAAGTTTTTGTGAGTTTTTGTGGTTTTGATCCAAGCAAATTGAGAGAGAATTGAGAGAAAGTGTTTTTGATCTTTTTGGGTGAAATTGAAGTTATGAGAGTCCTCTTTTATTTGTGAAGAGCAAAATGTTTATATATTGTCAACGCGAAATGTCCAAATTGCCCTCGGTGCGTCTTATTTTGGCTCATTTTTAAGGAAACTCGGTTCGGCTCTGAATTTAGGAACGAAACCAATGCCATTATGAAGATGACCAAATTTGTGACTCATTGCCGCGAGAAGCACCTCAATCCGATAAGCGATGAAGAAAATACGCCCGTTTGAATGACGAGAAACGTCGATCCATCTGACGCGACTGTGCGAAATTTTGTGAGTACCGCTCAAAGAACTCGATAAAACCCCATCTTCGGCTCGAAATCTGAACAAGCATGTGTGACGAAGAATCGAAGCTAACAAAATTTCTGAGAAAATGCCGCCGGAATGGACTTCATACGATAAAAATCGAAAAAGTTATGAATTTTTGAACTCGGCGCGACATACCCGAAAACACACTTTTTACTGAAACAACGCGACGATCCTTAAAATTCTGGGAATTTTCTATGCATATTTAGCCTTTGGTCCGAACATATGAAATCTTGGTAATGATGCCACGGAGCTCCAGTTAAATTTTCAAGCGAATCCGGCGAGCGGATTAGGAGATATGAATTTTCCGAGGTCCGAAACCCTACATTCAGCACTGTTTTTTCACCGCGAATTCTCAAGTAATTTGCACATTTGACAACCTTCCTCAAAGAATTGGCTCCCGAGCCGAACACGAAAGTTGTAGATATCGTCGAAACAGCGGAGACAACACGGGAACTTAGCTCGTATGAATTTTCTCGTACTTTCACCGTTTAAACCGCTCTTTCACACTTTACCCTCCTAAACCCATGAAAACTCTTTATTATTTTTCTTCCATTTTTGGATGACGAAATAAACGTCATCATTAACTTATAGCTCCAATAAAGAGAGCAAATTTTGGGGTGCAACAGCTGCCCCTATTCAAACTTCTTGAACCTGGCGAGTGAGAAACGAAAGTTTCGAACCGTCGAGGTGGAAGGAGATTGAATACCAGAATGAACTCGAAAATTTGCGCTCTTGATCAATAGAAGATTCCATCTTGTAACAAGAAGGAATGTACCACCCCGCGAGCAGGGGAAAAAACTTCAATTGATCTGGATAATAAATATGCTCCCACTTGTGAAAAAGGAGGAACGGGCACCCACAGGCAGGGGAAAACACTTCAAATGATCTGGGCATCAAGAGAAGGAACATCTCGACTGATCTGGGTATCAGACGTAGCAAATGTCTCCGAACTTGCATCAGGATAGATGTCTTAAGTCGATCTGGGAATCGAAGGAGATACGCCGGTTGATCTGGACATCAACGGGTAAAAGTATCTCTGATCTGGGAATCTGGGCAGACATCTCTTCTGATGCAATTAAATCATCAGGTAGATATTCCTACTAATCTGGGAATTAGCGGCTAGCTCCTTCGTAAGACCACGGGGATCCGGAGGCGGTTCCTTCAACTGAGCTGGATATCAGGATAGGAACAATATCTCTTCCGAACTGTGTACGCCGGGGAAAGAATGCCTTTAAACTGATCTGGACATGATGCCAGAAAATAAGTAGGACAATCTTCATCTGAAAGACAAAGTCGATCAGGCAAACATCTCCATCTGATTTGATGATATCAGTGGCTTGCTCCTTAGTAAGATCACGGGAGATCCGGAGGCGGTTCCTTCAACTAATCTGAAACTGGATATTAGGATAGGAACGGATATTTCTTCCGAACTGTGTACGCCGGGTAAAGAAAACGTCCTCAACTGATAGTAAGGTATCAGGACTGGGCAAACGAGTTTCTTCTTCTGAACGAACTAAATCGTCAGGGAGTAGATATTTCCACCTGATCTGATGTATCAGAGGGCTTGCTCCTTCGGAAGATCTTGGGAGATCCGGAGGCGGTTCCTTCAACTGAAAGTCTGACTTATCAGGAATGGGAACAAATATCTTCCACCGATCTGGGGGCATCGGGAATAGGAATGTCTTTGAACTGATCTGAGCTGTGCCAGAAAATAAGTAGAACAATCCTCTTCTGATTCGAAATATCAGGATAAGCGCCTGTAATGACTAGGCGAATATTGCTCTCTATGGAGCATTTGAATCTGGATGACTTTCTTGTAGAAAGAGACAACATATATGATATGGTTTATGCATGATGTATGTATGAATGTGTATGGAATAACGTTTTCGAGAAGGAAGACGCTATACGCTTTTGAGAATGCAATGCAAATGATGCATGATTCGAACGTTGCTTAGGGAGACAACGGAGGAGCACTGAATTGCTGAAGAAGTCCTGGAGAGAGTATGGAACTCTGCGGGGAGGACAAGACGGGTGACCAAGGGTCACAAACTACGAGCTAGCCAAGTTGAATCAGAAATCTGCTGGAGACGATCAAATCTAGATGCGAGCTCTGGTTGGGGAATAAATCTTGCTTGAAGATATGAACATCCCACTTAACTGCTTGGGGAAGACCCATGCAACTTCACTGGAGAAGCAAATTCTCGACACCCTGGGGATGTGAAGGTAAAGACAAGTTATGGAGATAACTCTGGTGAAGAGTAACCAACTTGCTGGTGTAGGACGCATTCCGCTGGGGAAATCCTAGATGAGAACAGATCCTGCTGAGGATGCATATGAATCTCTGCTGAGGAAAGAAACTCAGTGAGGGGAGATGAACACTTCTGCAAAGCAAGCTGCTGAGGATATGAGAAATTCGCTGGGGATAAGGAACTTGGCATAAGAACCTCTTGTTAAGACAACTCCACTGGGGAATAATATGACTCTCCTGGGGAGAACAGGTCAATCTGTTGGGGAGAGAAAGCCCTCTACTGGGGAAAACGAGGAACTCGGGCAAGGAACCTCATTAAGAGCTAGCTGGGGAATCAGACACCATTCCATCATGATTCAACTGGGGAGAAAGCATTCCGTCGGGAATAAGGCTTCTGGAGCATAGAGAATGCATTAAGATGTGCTTTACTGAGGATATGAGAATCCTGGAGCAAAGAAAGTCCCATCTGAAAGTACTCAGCTGAGGAATGAGAATCTTTCCTTAAGAAACACTCGGCTGGGGAGTGAGAATCTCTCATGATTAAGTCCGCCGATGTGCTGATACGAAGCGCTTGCAAACATGTACCTGCGAGACAAACAAATGCAAATGCCCCAGGATATAGCATGGTATCTTAGCCTGCCATCCCAGTTACACAAAACTCCGAAGTAGATTCAAAGGTTTCATTTCTAATCATGTATTGTAAAAGCAATGCAGTTTTCATATGCAAAGTTTAACACAAACTTAGGACGTTTTATGCAAACAAAGCGGTAAAAGAAAACAGTTGTTTAAGATAAAAAGGATCTTTATTAATTGCAAAAGGAATGCTCATAAAAGAGCAAACACTTTTCAGAAGTAGTTCCTAGTAAGAGGTAACCACACATTTATTGAGTACGAGAGAAATGGCAATGTGAAACGGATATCCATTGGTTTCGATCCCGCTATCACTTTTATAACTCCGACGCTCTCATCTCCTTGCTTTGGAAGACCGTACTCATTAGGATTGATCACTGCCCGATTTAACAACTGATTGATATGACATCACCAAACTTGTGGACCCGATGGGGTTTGTGAGCGCCTTTAGGGATTTGAGTTGCCAGCGATGCAAACTCAAGAACACGGAGTCTTGCTTATCCCTCGGTCGGGAGCCCTAAACAAAGTGAGTGGATGTTGTGCATGCTTTAGGGATTTGAGCTGCCAGGTGCAAACTCAAGAACACGGAGTCTTGCTTATCCCTCGGTCGGGAGCCCTAAGCATGTATGAAGAGTGATTGCTATGGTGGCATGCGAGATGTAGTCGTTCGCTTTTGTCCCTTTTTTACCTAAGCCGCCCTTTCGGGTTTTTAACTTAGCGGGTATATTTGTTTCTTTTTCATTCTTTTGCCTGATTCATTTTCTTTTCTCTTTTTTTTTTTCTTCTTTTTTTTCTTTTTTTTTCTTCTCTTCTTTTTTTTTTATCAGGTCTATGCGAAGTATTTTTTGACTACATCTGCGTTCACAGGGTGCGGAAAGTTCTCGCCATCCATCGTTGCAAGCATCATGGCGCCGCCAGAAAATACTTTCTGCACAACAAAGGGGCCTTCATACGTCGGAGTCCACTTGCCTCGAGGATCGCCTTGAGGGAGAATGATTCTTTTGAGTACCAGGTCACCTGGTTTGTAGCTTTGGGGTCGCACCCGCTTGTCAAAAGCTTTTCTCATCTTCTTTTGGTATACCTGACCATGACCAATAGCCGCTAAGCGCTTCTCATCAATGAGGTTTAACTGATCCAAATGATTTTGTACCCATTCTGACTCGTCAAGCTCGACGTCTTTCATAATCCTCAAGGAAGGGATCTCAACTTCAACTGGCAATACTGCTTCCATACCATAAACCAGTGAGAAAGGAGTTGCCCCAGTCGATGTACGCACAGAGGTACGATAACCATGCAAAGCGAAAGGTAACATCTCGTGCCAATCCCGGTACGTCACTACCATCTTCTGCACAATCTTCTTAATGTTTTTGTTGGCCGCTTCAACAGCGCCATTCATCTTTGGACGATACGGAGAAGAATTGTGATGCTTAATCTTGAAGGACTCACAAAGCTCCTTCATCATCTTGTTATTGAGATTCGATCCATTATCAGTAATGATCTTCTCAGGAATCCCATAACGACAGATTATGTTGTGTTTGATAAAGCGAGTAATCACTTGTTTGGTAACATTCGCATAAGATGCGGCTTCAACCCACTTGGTGAAGTAATCGATGGCAACCAAAATGAATCGATGTCCATTAGAGGCAGTAGGCTTAATCTCTCCAATCATGTCAATGCCCCACATTGCAAAAGGCCACGGAGAAGTCAAGACATTTAACGGCACAGGCGGCACGTGCACTTTATCAGCATAGATCTGGCACTTGTGACAAATTCTGACATGGTTATGACAATCAGTTTCCATAGTGGACCAATAGTAACCAGCCCTCAAGATCTTCTTAGCCATTGTATGCCCACTAGAATGGGTACCAAACTCGCCTTCGTGCATTTCCTCTATGATTTTTGAAGCTTCTTCCTTCACAACACATCGGAGCAACACACCGTCATGATGCCTCTTGTACAATACACCACCGTTGAGGTAAAACTTAGCTGCAAACTTTCTCAGAAGCTTCTTATCAGTCACCGACGCTTCGGGAGGATACTCTTGAGTTTCGAGGAACCTTTTGATATCATGATACCAGGGATTACCATCCAACTCAACATCAGCCTCAAAGCAAAATGTTGGTTCGTCCAATCTGTTGATGGTGATGTTAGGTGCTTCATTGGCCCATTTCACTTTGAACATGGAAGCCAAAGTAGCGAGAGCATCAGCAAGATTGTTCTCTTCTCTAGAAATATGCTCGAATGTGATCTCATTAAAGTACGGAATGAGTCTCATCACATGCTCCCTGTATGGAATCAGATTCTGATGGCGAGTTTCCCAATCTCCATTGATCTGGCTAATGACAAGATTGGAATCCCCATAAACTTTCAAGTATTTGATTCGCAAATCGATCGCAGCTTCGATACCATAAATGCAGGCTTCATACTCAGCCATGTTATTAGTGCAATCAAAACAGATTCTGGCTGTAAACGGAATATGAAAACCTGATGGAGAAGTAATTACAGCTCCAACACCATTCCCGAGTGCATTAGAGGCACCATCGAACACGAGCGTCCATCGCGATCCTGGTTCGGGTCCTTCCTCCGGTCCGGGAATGTTACAATCTCTGATGTACAACACATCCTCATCGGGGAATTCAAACTTCATCGGTTCATAATCTTCGACCGGCTGGTGCGCAAGATAATCCGCCAACACACTACCTTTGATGGCTTTCTGGGTAGTATACTGGATATCATATTCAGTCAAAATCATTTGCCACCTGGCTACTCTTCCGGAAAGAGCGGGCTTCTCAAAAACATACTTGATAGGATTCATCTTGGAAATCAGTAAGGTGGTGTGAACCAACATATACTGCCTCAGCCGGCGAGCAGCCCACACCAAAGCACAGCAAGTTTTCTCGAGCAGTGAGTATCGGGATTCACAGTCGGTAAACTTTTTGCTAAGGTAGTATATTGCATGCTCTTTTCGGCCAGACTCGTCATGTTGACCCAGCACACATCCCATTGAGTTTTTAAGAACTGTGAGGTACATAATCAAAGGCCTTCCTGGAACTGGAGGCATTAGTATCGGAGGTTCCTGCAGATACTCTTTCACTTTTTCGAATGCTTTCTGACAATCATTATTCCACCTGGCCGTATGATCTTTTCTTAGTAATTTGAATATTGGTTCACAAGTGGCCGTAAGATGAGAGATGAATCTAGCAATGTAGTTCAATCTCCCTAAGAAACCACGAACCTCTTTTTCGGTTCTCGGCTCAGGCATCTCTTGTATAGCTTTTATTTTCGCAGGATCGACCTCAATACCTTTTCCACTAACAACAAAGCCCAACAACTTTCCGGATCGCACTCCGAAAGTGCATTTGTTCGGATTCAACCTCAGTCTGAATTCCCGAAGCCTTTCAAACAACTTCTGCAAGTGAACCAAGTGCTCTTCTTCAGTGTGAGACTTTGCAATCATGTCGTCAACATACACTTCAATCTCTTTGTGAATCATGTCGTGAAAAAGAGTCACCATGGCGCGCTGATACGTTGCCCCTGCGTTTTTCAACCCAAAAGGCATGACTTTATAGCAGAAAGTTCCCCACGGTGTGATAAACGTTGTTTTCTCCATGTCTTTTGGTGCCATCTTGATCTGATTGTACCCAGAGAAGCCATCCATGAAGGAAAACACTTTGAAAGGAGCAGTATTATCCACCAACACATCAATGTGAGCAAGAGGAAAGTCATCCTTTGGACTCGCCCTATTAAGATCTCTGTAGTCCACACACATCCTGACCTTTCCGTCCTTCTTAGGCACAGGAACAATATTAGCGACCCACGGCGGGTAATTCACAACTTGCAGAAAGCCAACATCAAATTGTTTCTCAACCTCTTTCTTAATCTTCTCAGACATATCTGGGCGAGTCCTTCGAAGCTTCTGTTTGACAGGAGGACTATCTTCCTTGAGAGGTAGACGATGTACCACAATATCTGTATCGAGACCAGGCATATCCTCATAGGACCAAGCAAAGATATCCGCATACTCTTTCAACATAGTAATAAGCCTCTGCTTCACACTATTCTCAAGCGCAGCCCCTATCTTGACTTCTCGGACTTGCTCTTTAGTGCCAACATTTACCATCTCAATTTCCTCCTGATGCGGCTGAATCGCTTTCTTTTCTTGTTTCAACAATCTGGCCAACTCATCGGGGAGATCACAATCTTCATAAGCTTCCTCCTCGGCTTGGTAGATCGGATTGTCAAAATCATAATAAGCAATAGCGGAACTGTTACCAATGAAATCCGTGGTAGTGGAACATCTGCATGATTGATGTTTTTATTTTAGTTTTATTTTTATTAAGCTATGTGCGAGTGTGTGCAAAAACATTGCCATTTAAAGGAAAAAGTTAAAAGAAAGACAAAGAGCAAAACATTTGAATGCAAAAACGTCCTTTTATTTCATGATTAACTTTGAAAATGCGAACTGCATGGCCCTACAAATGATTCACTACGCCTTGGGCAGAGCATAGGAATTATTGCATGATAAGAAAAGTAAAAACAAGGAATTTACTCCTGAGCTTGTGTGACTTGAATGACATCTTCAATTGTCCAGTTGCGAGGCATCTCCCCAGGAATACTTGGACGAATCCAGCTATCAAAGTCACAATCACTATCCACCTCTTCACCATTGACAATGGCATTAACCTGGCCATCTTGAATGACACCACCACTCACAAACTTGATCGGGCTAAGGATATTAGGCTTTGGCGATGCAATACGCTTTCCAGGACTGAAACCAAGACCATTCTTGTCAAATTTGGGACGCACATCAATTACTTGCCCCCAACCTTCCACCTTTCCAGTCTCAACAACAACCTGAGCGTCTTTCAGAGAAGACATAATCGTTTCTGGCTTCGTTATCTCATAAGGAGGAGTTCTCACAGCATTTACAGCTTCAAACGCTTGAAATGGCGTCTCATGTATTTCACCTTCGATCTCCACATACCGGAAAGAGGACAAGTGACTCACGATATAATCTTCTTCACCACAAACTGTCACCACTTTACCGTCAACCGGATACTTCAACTTCTGATGAAGAGTGGATGTCACAGCACCAGCCTTGTGAATCCACGGTCGTCCCAACAGACAACAGTAAGCAGGTTGAATATCCATCACATAAAAGGTTGTAGTAAAGATCTGAGGACCAATCTGGATTGGTAGATCTACCTCTCCGAACACAGACCTCCTTGAACCATCAAAGGCGCGCACTACCAACTCACTAGGCCTTAACTCCACACCGGCATAGTCAATTCTCATTAGAGCTGATTTAGGAAGCACGTTCAAAGAAGACCCAGTATCAACCAGAACACGGGACAAAGTCGTCCCCTTACACTCGATCGAAACATGCAAAGCCTTGTTATGGTTTCTCCCTTCTGGAGGAAGATCACAATCCGTAAATCCCAAACCGTTCCCAGCGGAGATATTATTGGCTACCGCTTCTAGCTGATTCACAGATATTTCATGCGGGACGTAAGCACCATTCAGAATTCGCAAGAGAGCATCTCTATGACCTTCTGAACACATCAGCAGTTGCAAGATGGAAATCTTTGACTGGGTCTGACCCAACTGCTCAACAACTTTGTAATCAGACTTCCTGATGATTCTCAATAATTCCTCCACATCCTTGGAAGACACAGCACTATCAGGTGCCCCACTCTGAATCGAAGAGTTCTGGACATCGGGCACTACTTGTTTTCCTTTGGCCTTAGCCAAAGCATCTGCATTGTTTTGAACAAGCTGAGGGGAGAACACCCTACCACTGCGAGTGATCCTACCAGTACCGGCGAAGATATCAGTGTTTGCAACTGAGGCCTCAACAAACTTCTCTTTAGATGGCTCGCCTTCTTCCTTCGTGCCATAGTAATATACGTCTGAACCATAATGCCAAGGGATGGCCTTCTCACTCTCATATGGAATAGGCCCTGGCACCGTAATCATCAACGCCGCTGGTTGTTCCTCATACGGGATACTGACAGGTATCTGAATAGGCACCTGAATACATATTGGAACAACTGGATCATAAGGAATTGAGATCACAGACACTTCACCATCCTTACTCTTCGCACCTCTCAACCTTCGATAGAACTGAAGAGGACCCTCGTCAATCAGCTTTTGTACCATACCTTTCAAATCAGCACAACCTTCAGGTTGACCTTTGCAATTCTCACAATCAACACCACAGCCCGGGAAGATACCGCTATTAATCAAATGTTGCTTCACAGATACAAGAGGAAAATTCAAACAGCTCACTTCAGATACAACCCTTATCTCTTCACTCTCAATGGCATTCACACCCGAACCTCCGTGAGCAGGCATCGGATTATTGACAATATTGGGTGTAGGAGTGAACTAAATAATCTTTTGGTCCAACAAATCTTGGACTTTGTTCTTTAACGCAATACACCTCTCGGTATCATGCCCAGCAGCACCTGAATGAAAAGCACATCGTGCATTCGCATTGTAATTCGGAGATTGTGTGTCTGGAGCATTCGGAGCGTCTCTCAAAGTAATCTTTTCAATCTTAAGCAAATGTTGCAGCACCTGAGCATAGGTCATAGGAATCGGATCAATCTTTCTGTGAGGCCTAGTCCTGGGAGGATAGCGATCGTTACTGGAACGCTGTCCCTGCTGATGTTGTTGTTGTGGTACTGGGATCATGACAACATTAACCTGTGAATTGCTTCTCCCTGAATCCCTTCTTCCATATATGGCATCAGCATTTCCTTCTTTCCTTCTGGCATAACCTTCAGCTTGCTTCTTACCAACAGCAGAATTAGAAGAAGCTCCCAACTGAATTTTCCCCATCTTTAGACCCATCTCAACTCGTTCACCATATCTCACCATTTCAGAAAAGTTTGCTGAGGCACTGCAAGCCAAATAATAGTGTCCAGACAAAGTACTGGTGAACATGTCAATCATCTCACGTTCAGTCATAGGTGGCTGAACTCTTGCGGCTAACTCACGCCATTTCTGAGCGTACTCTTTGAAAGATTCTTTAGACCCCTGAACTAAACTCTGCAACTGGGTCCTGTTGGGTGCCATATCAACATTGTACTGATAGTGCTTAATGAAAGCCTCCACAAGATCTCTCCAAGAATGGATATGAGTGCGCTCGAGTTGAACATACCATTCCAAAGAAGCCCCAGCCAAGCTATCCTGGAAGAAATGCATTAGAAAACCCTCATCCTCTGAATAAACTGACATCTTGCGATAGTATGCTTTGACATGAGTCATGGGACAAGTCGCCCCATTGTATTTGTCAAAAGATGGAACTTTGAATTTCGGTGGAATCCTCACACCAGGAACCAGCCCCAAGTCATTGATATCCATGCCTAACACCCCTTTGCCTTCAACAGCCCTGAGACGTTCTTCAATCAGACGATACCTTTCAACCTCATCATGCGCACCTTCAGCACTATGCCTCGATACCTGATCAAAGTTTTCAACATTGAAATCCAAATTACCACGGTTCTGATTATCTCTCCTTCCCAACAGACGAGACGGAGGTGGAGGTGGAAACCCGTGATGCTGATTGAAAGGATTATAGTGCCCTCCCACGTGATCAAACTCATTCGGATCATGGTGATCGTCAATCCTGCCAGACACATCGTCAAACAGCCCTCGATGTCCTCCATTCTCATTCCTTCTGGAGTTCTCGACGAGAACTCGCAAGTCATCCTGCCCCTTAGTCATATTAGTCAATGCTTCCATAAACTGCGCCATCTGCGCGTTCATCTGCTCTGTCAATTGAGCTCTCATCTCAGCCACCTGTTCCTGAATCTGTTCCATCTGCCTTCTCTGATTGCTCCTAGTCGGATACGGGTGATTAGCCGTCTTAGAACTCCTTCTGATAATAAAACAGCGAGACATAAGATATAAGACCTGCAAAACCTGCAAATATATGACATGTATGATATATGAATGATATGCATGAGATGTTTGTCAATTTTCAGGTATCCAAGAGTTCATCCCACTTTCAGATAGGACATAGCAACCCTGACACCGAATATATTTGAATAACAATCCACACACAAGAATAAATCGGCAAACTGAGCATATTTCATTCAAACATAACTGAGAATTTGAGTTCATACAACAAAACACATAACCGTGTCACAAAGTGCTCATAAGACATACAAAAGAAATCCAGAACATCAAAATGCGACCCCATCCAACAATCCTGGACATGGGCGACAAAAACCAAGCATAAACATCAAATCATCCATCATAGATCAAACAAATCTACCCCACAGTGATACTAGGATCGCCTGGCAACAGAATGAACTTCTCCATCTCCTCTCCATTGGGCTCGGAGTCTTCTTAGTTCTTCTTCAAGCCGAGCAGTCTTAGCCTTCTCTTCCGCTAGCTGTTTATCTGAATCCCGCTTCTGCCTCTTGAGACTACTCTCTGATCTCTGTAACTGTAGACACTCTTGCTGCTTCTGATACAATTCTTCCTCTAGCAACTCATAGGGACGCCTCCGGGCACTGGCTTGACTTGAACTTGCGCCTTCGACTTGCTTGAGCTGGTGCATCAACCTCATCTTTGCATCTCTCTCTTCAAAGAACTTCAAATTGGTCTCTTGCTCTCTTTCATGCAACCTGTAGTTGGTAACCAGAGCATCCTTGTAAAGTTCTGTTGGCACAAATTCAGATAGAATCAAAGGAGGTTGCTTCTGAAGTGGTGCAACCCTGTCATATGGCAGCAACAAGTTTCCAACCCGTTTCACAATCCATTCAACATACGGTGTCAAAGCAAGTGATTCCTTCTTCCCTAAATGGGCTCCATTATGCTTACGGATCTTCTTCCAAGCCACAATTATCTCCTTCAACTTTTCTGGATCCGACCCCTTCTCAAAATAGACTGTCTCCGCTATCAAGTGATCTGCCGGCTTGTCTTTCAACGTATACCCCAACTGACGCAAGGATACCACGGGATTGTAATTGATGCAACCTCTGGTACCAACCAAAGGAACATTATCAAACTTACCGCATCCAACAATCACTTCAGAAACATTAATTCGATACTTTGGCCACTGGATGTCATAAGAGGTAAGTGACATAATCCTGTGGGTCCACTTAAGTGTCTCCCTTGTCTTCACAAAAGGTCCTTTGCTGGGCAACAAAGAGAGGAACCAGATGAACAACAATTGAAGGCAACAAGTGATAGCACCGCCACGTTTCTCATATCGGGAATGAACGGCATAGTAAGTATCGGCCAACAAAGTAGGAATAGGATTCTTTCCCATGAAGATGTGTATCGCGGCCGAGTCTACAAAATTGGGAACATTCGGGAACATCACAATCCCGTAAATAGCCACAGCAAGCAATGCATTGTACGCGTTCCAATTCTTTTTCTCAAATTCCTCTTTAGCTTTTCTCACCAAGAACTTCAAAGAGCACCCCGAGACACCTCCATTCGACTTCCAATTATCAGATACTTCTTTTATGCTCAAATAAAGAGCAGCAACAATCAACTTGAAATTCAACTCTTTAGGAATGTCGATGAATGGCACTTTGCTTTTTACCTTGAGATTAAGAATAATAGAGTACTCTTCCAATGTCGGAGCCAACTGGTAATCCTGGAACGTGAAACACCTCATTTCAGGATCATAGAATTGCATCAAAGTTTGCAAAGCAGGAGTATCAACCACGGTTTCCAACAAAGTCAAGATATTCCCATAATTGTCCGTGAAACTCTTCAAGCAGAAAGCGGTCATTAACGAACTCAAACCCTCTAAGGCGGTCAACGGCTCTCGAAAAAAGCTGTAGGTGTGCCTATGTCTCTTTGCCTCCTTGACAGTATCAATGGGAGTGTCCATCTTTAACTTGAATGAACTCCTGAATGTCCCTGAAAAACATGACATGCAAATGCTTATTATACATATCTTTTTTTTTGCGTTTCTTTTGGAAATAAATATGCTATGATGCAAAGTGGTGGGACTTGTTGCCGCCCACCAGGCATTCTGGACTGCCGGTAACACACATAGTATAGAGCCAAAGGTTCGGCCCCCAAATGTTATACCACACGGAATATAGAATGTCAATCCACGGAACCAAAGCCCATAGTCAATAACACACTTGGAATAGAACACAGACTACCACTCGAACAAGAACCATAGTACCCCACGAACAAGGACCATAGTACACTCGAACAAGAACAGCGGTAACCCACGAACAGGAACAGCGGTAACCCACGAACAGGAACAGCGGTAACCCACGAACAAGAACAGCGGTAACCAACAATGTACCTGTTAATATGATCATTGATTCCCGCCCCACTCACGGGTAAAATCTAGGCCAAGGTAAGGTCATGAAACGCAGTATACGGTCCGCCCGAAGGTAAGCATCATCACAGCGCGGAAGCGGGTGACGATAATACCTCCGTTTGAAACCACTACTCTGCTCGTGGTCACATAATCCATCCCGAGACGTACACCTCGAGACAAACCATGCTCCCACTCTATCCTAGGGTTCCTATGGTTCACACATAGCCTGGGTATTGGGCCTTTTACCTCTTGAAACACCCACCCAACAGACAGAGATCCAGACAGTCCAGAATATGATGCAGAAAAGTAAAAGCGCACATAGAATGCAATGCAAACAGATAAATATGCAAAGCAGTAAAAACACCCAAAGATAAACACACAAGCGCTAGGATCGACTCGCTGAGTCCGGACCAGCAACAGGTCAAGACGTCCCCAGCAGAGTCGCCAGCTGGCGCTACCGCGAAAATTAACAGAGTCGCCACTAACATATTTATCCTGAAAAGGAAGGGAATGCCAGCAAACCACAAAACAAAACAACGGTCTCACGACCAGAGAAAAGGGTAAGGGAGTCGGTTACGCGAGGGGAAGGTTTTAGCACCCCTCGCGCCCATCGTACTCGATGGTATCCACGCCTGTGTCTAAATCTATGGGTGTGTAACAAATCTATGCTAATCTGGACTAAAATGAATGCAGAATGTAGGGAAAAGAAAGGATTGTGCTCGCACGGGCCCTACCCCGCTGCCTACGTATCTGTTTTGCAGAATCAGAGCTACCGTAGCTCGGCTAACTAATTTTGTTTGTTTTGTGTTTTTTAGGTGAACGAGTTACATTCACACTCTGCTGCTCGACCTTTGGAGACTTATGCTGGAAATGGAGCGGAAATAACAAGCTCTTAAGAAAAGAAAATCAAAGAGTGTGGTTTGTGTTTTAAAGAATGCATGAGGAAGACCTAAGCTAAGGGGGAAAGCTTGCTACCTAATGTTATCATACAAAGGGTACCAGTCTAAACTAAACTAAACAACCTACGGGGGAAAAGCGAATGCAAACAATATAGCACACAAACGAGCATCCGCTCGTAAAGCAAACAAACCAACGGTACTGACCGAATGGTAGAAAAGCGGTCCCGCCATAGCCAAGGGGAGCAGCTCAACCCAAGTCAACCAAGCATTAGACCTCGTGAAAATGATCGGGCCATAGACAAGAGGGCGGACCCCTCTCAGCAACCAAGCCGTCACGGATCATAAAGGAAAACGGTGCGTGCGTACACCGAGCATCTACGTCGAGCGACGCGAGCTATAGGAAAGGCGGGGGTCCGGCTACATGAACCCTTTTCCTGACATACTCGATAACAAGATCTTGTGCAAGTTCGGAAGCGAGCAACGCGTAGCATGCGCATACCAAACGACTCGATGAGACTAGGCGGGGGTTGATTACGAACCCTTGACCGCATGCCTTCCATGAGGACTTAACGGAGTGCCATATAGGACTTATTACACCGTGACTCCCTGCCGCAAAGCACAAATATAAACACACCAACAAAAACAGAGCCTCTTTCGAGGGCTTGGCCAGATGCATGTCTAGGTCCTACTTCTCATGTTATAGGATGATGCGGGGAGGCGATAAAGTGCGAGAGAAATAAAATGAAACGGGATCAATACCAAATGGATGATGATCCGTAAACTAAAGAGAGGCGAAGCGAAGAAACTAGAATCCCGCAAGCGAGCTAGCAAAGCAAAAGCAAATGGTCAGCACACCGATTAGCCATAAAGCACACAAAGATCGACACGCGCGTCGAGCATAATCACGATACACCTGCAAGAGTAACAAGCAAACCAAACAAGCAGATATAAAGCAATAAGATCGTGTCTCCAAGTCGAGAACACGATACGAGTCAAACGAGATATAATCGTATTCCGCAAGTGAAGCGGAACACTCAAGCAATGAGTATCGATCGGTGACCGTCCAAAAGCCTTGCACACTAGCACACAAGTTAGAGATAACAAAACATCGCAATCGGAATTGCGTTATTACCTTCTAATCTAAAAGAAAAGGAATAACTAATGCAAACATGAAATGAACAACAAAATGTCAAGGGGAAAACAAAGATGAATAAACCACAATCAATCAATACCAATCATCTCACAAGATAGCACGTTTCACAAGCTTTCTAACGGTATAAAGAACGCGCAAATCGGAGTTACGAGCAAAAAGATATGAAAGATTGAAGTTAGGAAGCAAAGGAAGCAAAAGTAGGTCGACCTACCTTCGACCTAGGTCGACCTAACAGGTCCAGAAACGAAATAAACAGCTCCAGGTCGACCTAAACTCACCCTGGGTCGACCTAACAGTGCCATGGTCAAAAATGAAGGTTTTAGGTCGACCTAAACTCACCCTAGGTCGACCTAGCAGTGCCAGGATCAAAAATGAAGGTTTTAGGTCGACCTAAACTCACCCTAGGTCGACCTAGCAGTGCCAGGATCAAAAATGAAGGTTTTAGGTCGACCTAAACTCACCCTAGGTCGACCTAGCAGTGCCAAACGCCGAAAATTGAGTTTTCTCGCAAGGAAACATGATGCAATTCTTCATGAATGTTCAGCATACAAGCAAATATCAAACATGCAATACTATGAGTCAAGAGCAAAGCACATTATTCAGCAAATTGATCGGTCTTTAAGAGCAAAATTAAACATTCCATCGAACAATTAGCATGCAAGCATTGAATCGTAAGCATTGTGATTATATCATCAAGAGCAATTGTTATCAAACCTCAAATGGCATCAATTTAGCGTAGGCATCATGAATTATCATTCCACAATCAATTATCACATGCTAGAAATCAAAATTAAGCATAAATGCTTCACACATTCAAATTATCAAACACTTAGTATGCAATTTCTTGGATCATAAGCAACATGCATGTAGCATCATCAACAACTCAACGGTAAATCTCAAATTCAATCAAATAATCAAGATCAACACAAATCGAAGCTGTCAACAAGCAATTATCATCATCAATTATCATAGATCCATCATCCACAATCAAAAATCTTCATGATCAATGTCGAATTAAGCAACAAATTCAATAATCTAGCAAGGTTTGTAGTGAATTTACCGGATCGAACGAAGAGAATGAGATCGAATGAACACGAACGCGAACACGACGCGAACACGAACGAAATTCAAGAGGTGTGAGGGAGAGAGTGGCGCGTGAGATCCTTTGATAGGGAGAGAGATGCACGACACTTTAATCGGAGGAGAAGATCTTGATTTGTGCTTTGATCTTTATTTGTTCTTAAGATTTGATCTTGAATTGATGAAGTTTTTGTGAGTTTTTGTGGTTTTGATCCAAGCAAATTGAGAGAGAATTGAGAGAAAGTGTTTTTGATCTTTTTGGGTGAAATTGAAGTTATGAGAGTCCTCTTTTATTTGTGAAGAGCAAAATGTTTATATATTGTCAACGCGAAATGTCCAAATTGCCCTCGGTGCGTCTTATTTTGGCTCATTTTTAAGGAAACTCGGTTCGGCTCTGAATTTAGGAACGAAACCAATGCCATTATGAAGATGACCAAATTTGTGACTCATTGCCGCGAGAAGCACCTCAATCCGATAAGCGATGAAGAAAATACGCCCGTTTGAATGACGAGAAACGTCGATCCATCTGACGCGACTGTGCGAAATTTTGTGAGTACCGCTCAAAGAACTCGATAAAACCCCATCTTCGGCTCGAAATATGAACAAGCATGTGTGATGAAGAATCGAAGCTAACAAAATTTCTGAGAAAATGCCGCCGGAATGGACTTCATACGATAAAAATCGAAAAAGTTATGAATTTTTGAACTCGGCGCGACATACCCGAAAACACACTTTTTACTGAAACAACGCGACGATCCTTAAAATTCTGGGAATTTTCTATGCATATTTAGCCTTTGGTCCGAACATATGAAATCTTGGTAATGATGCCACGGAGCTCCAGTTAAATTTTCAAGCGAATCCGGCGAGCGGATTAGGAGATATGAATTTTCCGAGGTCCGAAACCCTACATTCAGCACTGTTTTTTCACCGCGAATTCTCAAGTAATTTGCACATTTGACAACCTTCCTCAAAGAATTGGCTCCCGAGCCGAACACGAAAGTTGTAGATATCGTCGAAACAGCGGAGACAACGCGGGAACTTAGCTCGTATGAATTTTCTCGTACTTTCACCGTTTAAACCGCTCTTTCACACTTTACCCTCCTAAACCCATGAAAACTCTTTATTATTTTTCTTCCATTTTTGGATGACGAAATAAACGTCATCATTAACTTATAGCTCCAATAAAGAGAGCAAATTTTGGGGTGCAACAGCTGCCCCTATTCAAACTTCTTGAACCTGGCGAGTGAGAAACGAAAGTTTCGAACCGTCGAGGTGGAAGGAGATTGAATACCAGAATGAACTCGAAAATTTGCGCTCTTGATCAATAGAAGATTCCATCTTGTAACAAGAAGGAATGTACCACCCCGCGAGCAGGGGAAAAAACTTCAATTGATCTGGATAATAAATATGCTCCCACTTGTGAAAAAGGAGGAACGGGCACCCACAGGCAGGGGAAAACACTTCAAATGATCTGGGCATCAAGAGAAGGAACATCTCGACTGATCTGGGTATCAGACGTAGCAAATGTCTCCGAACTTGCATCGGGATAGATGTCTTAAGTCGATCTGGGAATCGAAGGAGATACGCCGGTTGATCTGGACATCAACGGGTAAAAGTATCTCTGATCTGGGAATCTGGGCAGACATCTCTTCTGATGCAATTAAATCATCAGGTAGATATTCCTACTAATCTGGGAATTAGCGGCTAGCTCCTTCGTAAGACCACGGGGATCCGGAGGCGGTTCCTTCAACTGAGCTGGATATCAGGATAGCTCCTTCACCTTCCAAATAGTATTTATGAATTTTCTCGTACTTTCACCGTTTAAACCGCTCTTTCACACTTTACCCTCCTAAACCCATGAAAACTCTTTATTATTTTTCTTCCATTTTTGGATGACGAAATAAACGTCATCATTAACTTATAGCTCCAATAAAGAGAGCAAATTTTGGGGTGCAACACTACGCGCCATACCAATCGAAAAGCTAAGTTTTTAATTTTTTCTTATTTAAATATCATTTTACTGTTATTTTTGCCTTATGAATTAAATTAGGGTTTGCTTCAACCGTTAATGAATTACTCCTACACTCACCCCCTTTTATTTTTTTCTTCATTGATTTTCAGGGTTAACCAACCGGTCAAAGCTTAAACCTTCGGTAACCCTAAACTCGTTCTCCTTTAATTCTTCTTTAATTATTACTTGTGTTTAACTTATTGCTTTATTGGGTTATATTATTGCTTCTTCCCCTTCCCCATGGCTATATATTTTGTAACTGCTCCTGGTTTGTATTGTTTGGCCTTGAAGGCACTTAAACTGTTATTATTATAACTGTGTGGTTAGTAATTCTAGGGAGTGCAACTCTGAACAGAATTAGAATAACTAATTTACAAGATAATATATCTGAACCAACCACGTGATTGTGCACCCACACACCTTTTATGGTAACCCCTTCAGTTTCCTGTTGCCTTGTTGCCTTTTCAGTGCAGAATAGTCAAGTCACTCGGATACGAGGACGCCTCAGCAAATGTTGCCCTCAGTTCATTCTCATCATTAAAGATCATACGTCCCTACGATGCTGCCTTCGATTGTATGATCTCGTCCCTCGAGGTTGCCTACAAATATGATGTGATAGTCCCTTTCGATTGCTGAGGTGTCCTCTTGGTTGCCTAATAATGACTATTTTTATCCTTCCCTTAGACTACCTGCCCTCTCTATGGCAGGGACAGTCTTGTGGCGAACGATACCTTCGACGACCCTTCAACCTCCAAATACAAGGACTTCCTACCCTTCTTATGGTATGGATAGCCCCGAAAGGCTAAAAGAACTCTTTTACAATGTTAAGGTAATTACCTCCTAATTGCTAGCTCTGGTTTAAATCCTTTTCTACTCTTTTCTCAAAAACCTTCAAAAAACTACGCTTATTTACAAGCTAAAGTCTTATTTCATTTCTAAACTTTGAAAACTAAAGAGCAAAGCAATTAAGAGCCCATGAAAAACCATGGATGCAAAGGGTGCCTTACACCTTCCCTTTGTATAATTACCCCCCGAACTCAAAATTTCTTTTAAAGGTTTTTCTGTTCTTTTAGCCTTTCTATTAAATTGGATAAAATAAAAGTCGGTGGCGACTCTTGCTATCCGCAACATTTTCTTTAAAAAACATTTCACCGTATTACATAACTGGCGACTCTACTGGGGATTTTTCGAATAAAAGAGGGGTTACCTTAAAAGTTTAGGATCACTTAAATGTTTTCTATTGTTTGCTTTGCTTGCTTTATTTTTAAGGGCTGTTTTGGGAATTAAATGAAGGACGAATCCAACACCCGGATTCAAGTACACCTAAGATAGGAAGTGGCATAGTCATGGCGACCTCCTTCATGTATGTGGAGGATTGGTCAATATGAGAGTTCACGCTTAAGTTAGGCCTCTATGGGTGTTTGCATGCTTCTCTTGTATGAGGGAGGTTCGTGCGGATATCTGTGGGTGAGTCGGAACTTAAGGACCTTTAGTTACCTTTAACCCATCTTGACCTTTAGGAACGTAGTGGGGGGACTACTCTTGATGTATGTTGAGAGCATAGTCGCTACCTGATACTACAACTCAGATAGGTTCTTTCTCAAAGTATCATTGCATGGTATGTATGTATCATGTTCGAGGGTGCTTTAGGAGGGCTGACAATTCTGGGTAACTCGGTAGAACCCGTTGCAGATATCATCCTTATCCTTAGAAGTGCCTTTGGGGAAGGGTAGTCACCTAGCCATACTTCATGCAAGCCTTTAAACTTAAGGACTCTTGTGTGACTTGTTTGTTATCTAACCCTTTGATTTCCTTGCGGGTTTTGCTTGTAGGACTTATTTGTCCCTACTATCTTACGCTTTGCCCGATGCACTGCATTCACATAACATCATGACATCATGACATCATAACATAACATGATTAACTAACCCTTTCAAGGATCTTAGAAATTTAGGGCGCACAATTTCAGGTGCTCTTATCAAGGACTGAATCCCTATTAAGGGGCAAGAGGATTTATTTTCCTCTGGCCACACACCTTCCAATTCAGAGACTCAGTACCTAGCAAGGGGCAAGAGGATTTATTTTCCTCTGGCCACATACCTTCCAAATTCAGAGGCTCAGTACCTATCAAGGGGCAAGAGGATTTATTTTCCTCTAACCATGTACCTTCAAATTCGGAGGTATCCCGAATCAGAGGCTATGACCCACTGGATATGGTGAGCTTGATTCCCAAAGAAGAGCATCCTAGAATCAGATTTCTTTGAACGAAGATGCGACCAAATCATTCTCTAAACGTGCTAACTATATTCCTTAAAGATCCTTGAAAACATTGCATCTGCATTCATAACATCGCATCACAGGTTTCTACCACAGGTTTCTCACCTCCTCGCTGTTTATTTCAGCATCATGAACCTCGAACAATCAGTTAAGGATCTCCAAGCTCAAAATGCTGAATTCCAAGCCTTGATTCTGAACTTAGCCAAGGGGCAAGAAGAGCTGAAAACCATGCTGACTAAAAAGAAGAAGAAGGGCAAGAAGACTCTGGGGAAAAAGCTTAGACCGATCTTGCAACTCAGGGAACTCAGGGAAGCCGAAGTCTCTGAAGACAGTGACGACGATGAGCAAGATGGTGATGCTAGTATCAAAACTAATGCAAAAAATAACCATGATTCTACTAAGCCCTTTGAAGAAGAAGAGGACTATTACCATGGGGATGAACATCCTGATGACAAATACAAGTTGTTGGAAGAACGTATGAAAGCCATGGAAATTCAAAAGGTACCCGGGCTAGACTTTGAAGAACTAGGACTTATCTCAGGGGTTGTTATTCCCCCGAAATTCAAAACTCCGACCTTTGATAAGTATGATGGAGTTTCTTATCCTAAACTACACTTGAGGTCTTATGTGAGGAAGATTCAGCCTCATACTGCTGATAAGAAGCTCTGGATCCATTTCTTTCAAGAAAGTCTATCAGGGACACAACTGGAATGGTACTATCAACTCGAAGGTACCAATATTCATACTTGGGAAGACTTGGCGGTTGCTTTCTACCAGGAATACCAATACAATGCTGATCTATCGCCGACTCGCATGCAACTACAAAGCATGTCTATGGGTCCTAAAGAAAGCTTCAAAGAGTATGCTCAGAAGTGGAGAGACATGGCAGGCAGAGTTCAACCTCCTTTAGCTGATGGGGAATTGGTTGATATGTTCATGAGTACACTAATTGGTCCTTTCTACAGCCACTTACTGGGAAGTTCCTCATCTTGTTTCACCGACCTCATACTGACTGGGGAACGTGTTGAAAGCGGTATCCGAAGCGGTAAGATTCAAGTGGCTACATCTTCTAATACCACAAAGAAGGCGCACAATGAGAGGAATGAATCCAACACTGTTGGAGCCAGTGTTGTAAAACCTGGACCGGCCTGGTAACCAGCCAGGTTCACTTCTTCGATTGCCCTCGTCTCAAAACCGGATGGAACCGGTGTGAACCGGTACGAACCGGTACGAACCGGGAAAACCGGTGGTCCAATTGCTTATTTATTTATTTATTTTGTTTTACTCAAAACAACGTCGTTTTGAGGTTTTAAATTTTAAAAAATAATTAAAAAAATTGTTTTTTATTAGTTAACTTGTTTGTTTCAGTCTTCAGCCAAAAATAAAATTTCAGAAAGAAAAGAAACTAAAGTAGTGGAATACGAACAAGAAGAAGTACAACAACCCTGCGCCGCCGCACCTCCGTCTACACAACAACGCCGGCCGTTTCCTATTCCGCCACCACACCTCCATCTTCAATCTCTCTGCACCACCGTATGTTTATTTATTTTTTATTCTAATATATGTTGAAAATTAGGGTTAGTGTTCAAATTGAAATTGAAATTATTGATTTTGTTGTTGTCTAGAGTTGTTGTTGTTCTTGATTTTGTTGGTTTCTCCATAAGGTAATTGGTGTGTGTAGGGGACACCACGTTTCTCCAACAACTATTTTATATTTTTAATTTACAGTCACAAATGAATGATTATAGTGTGTGTGAATAAGGGACACCACGTTTCTCCATATAGTGTTTTGGTTGGTTTTGTCACTTTGAATGTGAAATGTGAATAGGAACTACTAACTAGAACTTTCATAAATAAATATGAAAGAATAATGAAAATAAATATGAAGGTCTAATGAAAACTAATTACACAGAATGAAAAAAATGTTGTAAACTATATAGACATTCCGTAGGATTATGCTAGCCAAGTTTCTTGTAGGATCACTATGTAGACATTCCGTATTCATGTTTTAAATTCTACACAGTGGACATTCTACACAGTGGACATTCATGTTTTAAATTCTACACAGTGGACATTCCGTATTGTCTTTGTAGAAATACAATTACACATTATGGTATTTTTCAAAATAAGGAGAAATATGAAAGGGGAACTTGTTTCAAAGTCTTGTTTTGTTTCTCGCCTACTGGTATTTTTTTGTTACTTTATGATCCATTAACAAGGTATATATTTTTTATATGGTAATTTTGAACTGTTTTACAGGAATATGGCATCTTCTGAAACACCATCATCACAACCACCATCACAAGAAGCATCTTCAGCTCAAAGTTTAGTTCAAAATAATGTTAGAGGAAAGACTGATATTGCTTGGGCACATTGTATTAGAACTCCTGATGGAAAATCTCTTGTTTGTATGTATTGTCACAAATCTTTTGGTGGAGGTGGAATTCATAGGGTAAAGCAACACTTGGCTGGAATAGTAGGAAATGTTGAAATTTGTAAGAAAGTGTCAGCTGAAATTCGTTTTCAGATGAAACAACATTTCAATGAGCGGAGCAAGAAAAGAAAAGCTTCAGATGTGGCTGAAAGTGAGTCATTTGCTGCGGAGGGAGGTGAATTGCAAATTGGTGCATCTAAAAAGAATGACACTCGCATTGGTACTTATTTTTTACCAAGAACAACTCCGGGAGCTCAGACTACTTTAAAAAGTGTGATGCAAAGTAAAGAAGTGGTAGAAAAGTGTGATCTTGCTATTGCCAAGTGGTTTATTGATGCATCTATTCCTTTCAATGCTGCAAATTCACCGTATTTTCAACCTGCAGTCGATGCTCTTTGTTGTATGGGTGCTGGATATAAAGTTCCTACCATGCACGCTCTTCGAGGTAATTTGTTAAATATGTGGGTTGATGACGTGAAGATACAGATAGAGCAATATCGTTCTATTTGGAAGGATACAGGTTGTACTCTTATGGCAGATGGGTGGACTAATCATTGTAGGAGAACTCTTATCAACTTTTTAGTTTATTGCCCCAAAGGAACTGTTTTCATAAAGTTTGTTGATGCCTCAGGTGCTTCTAAAACTGCAGAAACATTGTTTAAGCTTTTCAGGGAAATAGTGTTGTATGTTGGCCAAGAAAATGTTGTTCAAATCGTTACAGATAATGCTGCGAACTATGTTGCTGCTGGAAAGTTGTTGGAAAAGGAGTTTCCTAAGTTGTTTTGGTCTCCTTGTGTGGCACACTGTATTAATTTGATGTTGCAAGACATGGGGAAATTAGAGGAAGTAAGTGAGGCAGTGTCACATGCTTCAAAAATTACGAAATACATATATAATCATTGTTTTGCATTGTATTTGATGAGACAAAATACAGGTGGAAAAGAAATACTCTGTCTTGCTCCAACCCGCTTTGCTACTAATTTCATTGCATTGCAAAGTATTCTGTCTCATAAAGATGCACTAAGAGTCATGGTAACATCCAAAGAGTGGACAACCACAACTTATTCCAAAGATGTCAAGGCAAAGCAATTTGTGGAACAAGTCTTAGACTCAAGCTTTTGGTCTAAATGTGCTGACATAGTGAAAATGACAGAACCTCTTGTACGTGTGTTGCGTATTATTGATAGTGAAGATAAGCCGACTATGGGATATCTCTATCGAGCTATGTATAAAGCAAGAGAGGAGATTGAGAAGAGGTTTAGAAGAAATAAGTTGAAAGTAGAGCCTTATTTGAAGATCTTGGATAACCGTTGGGATGCACAACTTCGGAAAAATCTCCATGCTGCTGGTTATTGGTTAAATCCATCTTGTAGATTTGGTCCGGAATATGAAAAAAACAAGTCCACCACCCAAGGCCATTTGGATGTCATTGAAAAGTATGCTTATGATAGTAAGGACTTGCGATCTAAATTAACTGCTGAGATGACTTCATTCAAAAATTGTGAAGGTAGTTTTGGAAGGACAACAGCAGTAGAAAATCGAGATGAAGTTTTGCCATTATATGATAAACTTTAAGTATTTTTGTACAATGTCAATATGCATTTTAAAATGTTTTCTAATTTTTTTTCACATGCATTATTCTAGATCAATGGTGGGATACTTATGGAACCGAAGCGCCGAATTTGCAAAAGCTGGCTATTCGAATTTTGAGTCAAACTTGTAGTGCATCTGGTTGTGAACGAAATTGGAGTGTGTTTGAACACATTCATTCAAAAAATAGAAATAGGTTGGAGCATTAAAAGCTTAACGATCTCGTTTATGTTCGTTACAATTTACGGCTACAAAATAGGTATTGCACTTATTATGTTTTATATGTTATTGTTTCGATACTTGATGACATGAATATTGGTTCTATGGTTAAGAATATATGATACCGTTTTATAGTTAAGAAATATGCTATTGTTTGGTTTGTTTGGTTTATAAACAAGACTATTTTGTTCTTCTCTTGATGACATAAGAATATTGGTTCTATAGTTAAGAATATATGATTTTGTTTGGTTTATTAAGAATATTTTATGGTTCTATATTTAAGAATATGTGATATTTATTGGTTTGTTAAGAATGTATATTATTGTTAGATTTGTTAAATTTATTTGGTTCTATGTTTGACATTGTCGTTAATGATTTGTAGAACCAAGAAGAAACAAAATTATGATCCTATTAATTTTGAAACACTTGGTGATCATTCTAATTGGGTGTTGGAGGATTCCCCACCATTCTTGACCATTGAGGAGGTGGAAGCGCTACGCAAAGATCTTGCTAGTATGACAATCCAACCTATTTCAGATGATATTGGTATGGTATTGATCTTTGTGATTACAATTATGTTATTTTAATTTCTTAAAATATGTCAATTTCTAAATTCTTTAAATTGATGTTTTTATAGATGAATTAAATTTGGATGAGGTTGATGTTGAGGGAGATGCACCACTTAACTCCGGAGAAAACAACCAAAGTAATGATATCATTGATGGGGAAGATGTTGCAAATGCGATTGATTTTGTCAGAGATGGTTTTGATATTGAAGGAGATCCCAAAATTGAGATAATTTTACCTCCTTGGAACTAAATTTAATAGATATTTGAGTGTTTTGGTTCTAAAGTATTCAATTAGTTTATGTTGCAATTAGATTTTGTAATTTGTACTACTTTGTTATGTGTAATACTTATGTTTAAATTTGCACTAAATTTGTAATTTTTAAGTGCTGAGCAAACTATATTTGTGCTTTTTAAGAGCCTTAAACTATATGGATTATTAGTATTTTCAGCACCTAATGTATAACTTCTGAATTTGTGATTTTTAAGAGCCTTATTTATAGATTATGCTGTTAATAGATCAGCTTTTAAGTGCTAGTTATAATTTTTTTAGATATTGAATGATCCGGTTCGACCGGTTTTATACCAGTTTAATGGATTATATAGTTTTATTATAATGACAGGTTTAATCCGGTTTGGTCATGCGGTTCGACCAGTGACCCAGTGGTTCGACCGATGAACCAGTGACCCAGTACCCTTACCGGTTTGATGACCGGTCCGGTTTTTAAAACATTGGTTGGAGCAGTCCTAGCCTCTAAACAAGTGTTGGTACAACAAAAGGGAAACCAGCGTAAACAAGGCGCATCTAAAAGACAATTCACAAAGATCAATATGACTTTGGCTGAAGCATTACAACAGTTGCTGAAAGCAGGGTTGATTGCCTTAAAGGATCCTCCTCTGAAGCCTAATACCTCATCTCATCAGTATAATCCCAATGCAAGATGCGCTTATCACTCCGACGGCATTGGACATGACACTAATGATGGTTGACCATTGAATAACAAGATCCAGGATATGATCGACGCTGGAGAAATTGAGTTCAACCCTCCTGCAACCATGCCTAATCACAACAAGAGTGCTAATACTGTTGATGGCTAGAAGGGTGGACTTTAAGATCATTAGTTTTACTTTCAGTTGCAACTTCTTTTTCTGTTTGTTTAAACATTCGATTTATGATAGACATTATCTGTTTTAATAATCATCATCAGTGCATTGCATATGTTTGTCTTGAATAAATTATTTCGCTATCACTCATTTTAACGTATGTCTTCACTTTGCATATTTTTTGTGATATTCAACTCCTGCTAAGCCGTAAGCCTTTTGAGGGAGGATGACGAAAACGATACCGCAATCACGTACAATATACTTTTGAACGGACTATGCTGACGATGTACAAGAATTGTTTCAATTTCTAAATAGTGGAAATATAAGGATGTTAATCCCTCGTCAAACCCTTTGAGCCTAAGAAGTTGAAGTTTCTTTTTCATACAATTTAAAACCCTTAATCATAACCTAGAGCAGGGTAGTTACTCAGTTAACCCAATCATGCTAGCTGTTGTTTACACAAATAATGATGGGTTCCCTTGACTATTAAGTTAGACAGTCAATATCTATCAAAAAGGAAAAAAAGAAAACTGTTAAGTCAAAACCTATGAAGGAGACTTATCAAAAAAATCGAAACATCCCTCTGATTGTAATCTCAAAATAAACAGTTCAGGCAAAAGTTAGGGATAACAAAGGAAAAAAGAGGTCACTAAAAATCCTCGAAAAAAGAGAAAAAAGGACGACTTCCTGTCCAAATAAATTTCCGGTACTTTAATCATCATCAAATGCCAATGTTACGACTCCAAGCTCTGCTAGAGCTTAAACGAAAAGTTAACTGAGCATAGGATCGAAGAACATCACGAAGATTGGGATGGGTACAAATAAACTTTGAGCTTTTATCCTTTGTTTCTTAAACCGTGAACCAAGCCACGTTATAACCCTTGAAAGTCCTAACTGAAGCATGGTTAGTTCAAAAGCATACTGTCATCAAAAAGGTATCCTGACTCCTTAAGGTTTACCAAAAATGCTGAGTTGATATTTCGTTTTTACAAACATCACGTTTTACAAATATCACACTTTTACATCTCCTGTTTTAATGTTTTTCAAAAACTTAAGACAGACATATGCATTGCATATCATGAATTCATTATTAAACATATTCTGCTACCTAATTTCAAATGTTAGCATAAGAAAGAATTTGCACAGGGTACGACTAATGACTAGAAGTCACTTCGACAGACGAAACTACTTCAGCAGCAACATCTCTTATAACTGACTCAGTTGACTGGAAAGTCAATGAATACAAGGGGCATGACGTGCTCTATCCAATCTATCTGGGGCAATCCGGCCAAGATTCAGAGAATCTCTTAGGAGCATCGGACAATCAGGGGCATGCATCCAAATGTGCCTGAGGCTACTTCCCGATCAGTCAAGGGCATCACCCTAAGTCAATAGCACTAGGGGCAGCACCCATAGTATACATATCCAAAGGTCCTCACAAGGCGAATCTCTCCAAGGTTCCTACTAGCAGGGGCAAAGCTGTGCAAAGCCTGTTTGACACTCCAACCAACACTCATTGGTGTGTCCCAATCAATACAAATCTATGAATGATAGTTACAATACTGGGGGCACATTCCAGACGTCCATGTCTTCCCACAAGGCTGGTTTCACAGGATCATATCCCCACAGAGTAATCATTAAGAAGATCTTTAAATGTTCTCGTCCCAACAAAGACTTAACTCCTCAACGGAGTTTACATCTTCAACACTGCCGGTTCCCCGACACCTTTCTCTCCTCCAACATGGTTTATTAATATCTCTTATCCCCAGTCAGGGTACATCAAGATTAATGGCTCTCATCTCCAAGCAGAAATCATAAATCCCCAGCTGAGCATCTTGAAAACAAGATCAGACATCAAAATCACAACAATACAGAGATTTATTTTCTCAAAACACTCCAAACAGCATCAGTCATACATCATATACATACACATTCATACATTGCATACATTACTTCATGATAAATATACGAGTTTCTCATCTATTTTGAGGGATTCGTCATATAATACATGCATCATGACATTGCATATTTCTAACTCTGTTTTCAGGTTCCATCTCGACAAGCAGTCCTCTCAGATATAATCAAGCTGAAGATTCATTCTGACAAGTCTTTTTACATTCCAAAACTTCATCAAATAACTTATCAACTCTAACAAGCAAGCATTCTCTATCAGATAGGGTCTAATGTATGACTCGTTCTGGTATTCTCAGTCAGACATGGTCTAATGTATGACTCGTTCTAGCATTATCTTACATATATGGTCTAGTGTACGACTCGTTCTGATGTCTTCCATCAGATATGATCCAATGTATGATTCGTTCTGATATCCTTCCTCAGATATGGTCTAATGTACGACTCGTTATGACATCCTTCAACAGATATGGTCTAATGTATGACTCGTTCTAACAACCTTCAACAGACATGGTTTAATGCATGACTCGTGCTGACATCCTCTATCATATATGGCCTAATGTATGACCCGTTATGGTATTCTATTTCAAAGATCTAATTCAGTTACTACGAACGGTGTTGACACGATCGACCTTCAAAGATCTAATTCAGTTACTAGGAACGGTGCTGACACGATCGACCTTCAAAGATCTAATTCTATCATCACGAATGGTGTAGGCACGATCAACTTCCAAATATCTAATTCAGTTGCGACGAACGGTGCTGACACGATCGACCTTCAAAGATCTAATTCTATCATCACGAACGGTGTAGGCACGGTCAACTTTTCCAAAGTCTAATTCAGTTACTACGAACGGTGCTGACACGACTAACATTCAACAACTACTTCCCAACACTTCAAGTTTAGATATAGCCTAACATACGATTTATTCTAACTTTCAAGACAGGTGGCATCTTAAAGCCCACTTCATATCCCCAATACCCGGACGACATCTCTAAGCCCATCCCCGATGGTACAAAATTCTGGGTACTCTAGTGTTCAATCCTCTTCCACCTTCAGATACCGACTGGCATACAAACCACTCTACATCTTCAGGTTTAAGAAGATTGAACAGGGCAGCTGTCATACCCCAAAATTTTCCCATCTCATTTATCCTATTCAAACTCATACCAGAGTTCAAGGCTCAAAGACACACCCTCCTAAACAATGGCTCAATGAACTAGGGTTTTGACTTCTCTGAAGAAAATCAATGAATCAAAGTCTCCAATGGATTTCATATGGCTTATGATGTTTCAAACTATCGCTATAGCAAGGTACAAGCTTCAGTTCCAAGGATTGCCCAGTCAATTGCTCAGAAAGTCAACAGTCGACTAGTTTGACCTAAAAGTCAACTGTGGTCAAAGTACAGTCAAAATTCCTGATTTTTTGTCAACATCCTCATTTTGAAGTATCATTCATCATTTGATCAAGGAATAATCATGATTCATCAAGAAAAGTTCAGAAATCAACAAAATCCAAAGTTTCTAAATTAGGGTTTTTGGACTAAAAGTCAACTGAACTTTGACCAGCCATAACTTTCACATGGAACATCAGAAATTTTCCATCTAAAGCTCATTTTGAAGGAAATTGAATTCTCTAAAAATTTGTCTCTCACATGCCAAGTCTAAAAATGCTTCATTTGAGAGATATGGATCAAAACATTACAGGTCATTTTTGAAAGTCAACCAAAAGCAGTTTTTTGTCAAAGACCATATCATCAAGATAAAATCTTCAAATGGAAAAAGCTTCCAAGGCGGCTTGTAGAGGACATCTTGAGGTTTCCAAAAAGTCCTAGAACTCTTCCATATCTTAAAAATTGAGGGAGATATGCCTTGTCAAAGTTTGACAATTTCAAGGAGAAAAATGTGAAATAAAAGGCCTCAAAATAAATTTCTTTGCAAATTGGCCCATATTCCTTTGATCCAAACTTGATCCCAATCTTGTTAAGAAGTCTTCTGGCCCAATCTCTTGCCATTGTATTATTTATTTATTTATCTTGATTTTAATTCATTTTAAATTCAATTTAATTAAAATAAATAATAGAAAATCAAAGATTTGGTTTTAAGTATATTATGTGACCAAATAACCAGATCATATTAATATAATTAAAACAAAATTTGTGATTAAGAGAAATTGGAAAAAGTAGAGTGAAATTGAATCAAAATTGGAAAGATTGAATGATGATTTTCAACCAAATTCCAAATCAACTTGATTCACTAATATTTGATTCAATTGATTAACCTAATTCAAGTCACATATATATACAAGTGATGCATACCTAAAGGGGTGGATTTTTTCGGACTGCAGAAACTCTGTTTTGAGTCAAAAAACCTGTAGAATCAAAGGAGATAACATAAGAGTTTTGAGGCGGATTCAAGCTATCCCTAGCATCAAGATCAATTCTTCGATCTTCTCTGAATCATTCTGGACCGTTACAAGCCGTCTACGCCTCTAGAATCGCGACTCTAGCATTCACGGTTTGAACAAAATATTTGATTTTTGATTTCGGCTATATACGCATCATAAATTGAATTTGATCATGCATTCGTGTTCGTGATGATATTTGTGAACTTTCTGCACCGGTTAATTTAATTTTAAGTACATGTAGCATTAATCTCCATGGCTAGGGTTCATAGTTTTCAAATTGGGGATTTTCTTATAGAGACTCTTCCAGGTTAAATTGATGATTCCGTTGGGTTCACAAGGGCGGTTATAGCCGATGTGAGTTATCTTTGTATGTCTGTAGCGTGATTTTGCAGGTGTAGCCATGGCTAAGCAGACAAGGAATAGACGAGAGAGACGATGAACAGTGTTCACGCGTCTTGTTTTTTTAAAATATTTGCGACTTGTTATTATTTTGATTGGAAACGGAATGGCTAACAACAAATAACGTGCGATGCGTTGGTTGAAGCGAGTGGCTAGAGTTCCATGCGCGAGGAGATGGGTTCGATACCGGCCTCGCGCGATTATTTTTTTTTCTTGTTTTATCATTTTGCATATTCGATGCTATACTCTGACGCGAGATCACCGTAGGCCCTCACTCAAGAGCCATGTGATTTCCTCAACGCCAGATCAGACATCCCTGGGAAGGTGCAACACCGTACACCATCAAGACTTTACCACACAGGATCCAGCTGAGTATTTTTTAAATTTTTTTTATTTTAATTACATCAATATTTTTATCTTAATTTTCTTATTTCCTCTTTTTTATAATTATTATTTACAACTTTCTTTAAATAATAAAGTTTATTATTTTAAAATCACTATTATTTATTTTATCGAAAGTTCAGTTTTTTTTACAATGTTATTAATAATTGTTTTTTACTATTATTTATTTATTTAAAATTCAATTCTTTTTCATAAATACTTTTAATCGATTAAATAATTAGGATTTAATCCAATAATTATTTAATTGATATATTAAATCGAACTTTCGACTTTTGGGCATTTATTTAATTTTCTTTTATTATTTAATGGTTTCTAACCCAGATTCATCCCGATAAATGAGGGTTTAGATCAGTTAATGCACTAACCTTTTCTCTTCTTTGTGCAAGTTTTCAGGGTTACCTCAAGATCCTCCGACTACGCGCCATACCAATCGAAAAGCTAAGTTTTTAATTCTTTTCTTATTTAAATATCATTTTACTGTTATTTTTTCCTTATGAATTAAATTAGGGTTTGCTTCAACCGTTAATGAATTACTCCTACACTCACCCCCTTTTATTTTTTTCTTCATTGATTTTCAGGGTTAACCAACCGATCAAAGCTCAAACCTTCGGTAACCCTAAACTCGTTCTCCTTTAATTCTTCTTTAATTATTACTTGTGTTTAACCTATTGCTTTATTGGGTTATATTATTGCTTCTTCCCCTTCCCCATGGCTATATATTTTGTAACTGCTCCTGGTTTGTATTGTTTGGCCTTGAAGGCACTTAAACTGTTATTATAACTGCGTGGTTAGTAATTATAGGGAGTGCAACTCTGAACATAATTAGAATAACTAATTTACAAGATAATATATCTGAACCAACCACGTGATTGTGCACCCACACACCTTTATGGTAACCCCTTCTGTTGCTTGTTGCCTTTTCAGTGCAGAATAGTCAAGTCCCTCGGATACGAGGACGCCTCAGCAAATGTTGCCCTCAGTTCATTCTCATCATTAAAGATCATACGTCCCTACGATGCTGCCTTCGATTATATGATCTCGTCCATCGAGGTTGCCTACAAATATGATGTGATAGTCCCTTTCGATTGCTGAGGTGTCCTCTTGGTTGCCTAATAATGACTATTCTTATCCTTCCCTTAGACTACCTGCCCTCTCTATGGCAGGGACAGTCTTGTGGTGAACGATACCTTCGACGACCCTTCAACCTCCAAATACAAGGACTTCCTACCCTTCTTATGGTATGGATAGCCCCGAAAGGCTAAAAGAACTCTTTTACAATGTTAAGGTAATTACCTCCTAATTGCTAGCTCTGGTTTAAATCCTTTTCTACTCTTTTCTCAAAAACCTTCAAAAAACTACGCTTATTTACAAGCTAAAGTCTTATTTCATTTCTAAACTTTGAAAACTAAAGAGCAAAGCAATTAAGAGCCCATGAAAAACCATGGATGCAAAGGGTGCCTTACACCTTCCCTTTGTATAAATTACCCCCCGAACTCAAAATTTCTTTTAAAGGTTTTTCTGTTCTTTTAGCCTTTCTATTAAATTGGATAAAATAAAAGTCGGTGGCGACTCTTGCTATCCGCAATATTTTCTTTAAAAGTCAGTTCACCGTATTACAGTGTGTGAACAGTATTGGTGAATAGTGTCGATGAAAAGTACCCCTGTGAATAGTATATTTAATTGCAAAATAAAGTTGGTTAATGAAATATAAAAAAATGGTTAATGAAGTGATGAAGTTGGTTAATAAACACTCAAATATTAAAAATAATTTAGTAGTAAAATAAAGTTGGTTAATGAAATATAAAATGTTGGTTAATGAAGTTATAAAGCTGGTTAATAGACTGCCCAAATTTTTATTAGGTATGAAGTTGGTTAATGAAATTTAAAATGTTGGTTAATGAAGTTATGAACTTGGTTAATCACATAATTCTGTTTCTGTACTCCTCAATAAAAACAACAAAATAATAAAAAAAAATATTTTTTATTTAAAAAATATATATTTTTATAATATTTCATTGTTCACCGTATTGGTGAACAGTGAAATACGGTGTAGGTGTATAGAAGTGGTGTAAGAATAACATTTTTCTTTTTTTATGTGTACCAATTGTTCTTTTCTTATAGTTTCTACATTTTATTTTAAATATAAACTTTTATGCAACTATTTAGTGTATTTATTATTATTTTTTGGGTTAATGAACTTTTTCGTCCCTTTAAATATTTCAAATTTCGTTTTTAGTCCCTCCAAAATTTTCCTTCAAGAAATCGTCCCTACAAAATTTTTCTTCTGAACTATTGGTCCCTAACGTCAAATTTCGTAGCTAATCGGTGGCTAAAGTCGTAGCTAATCTCTAGCAAATTTGACGTTAGGGACCAATAGTTTAGACAAAAAATTTTGAAGGGACGATTTCTTAAAGAAAAATTTTGGAGGGACTAAAAACGAAATCTGCAATATTTAGAGGGACCAAAAAGTTCATTAACCCTTATTTTTTTCACAAAACTTTTAAAAATAAATTGAATGAATTGGTAAGTCACTTTCTTAGTGAATACAAGTTAGTTCTTTATTAATTAAAGACATTATTATTGACTTATTATTATTTTCAATTAAACACACTATACTAGTATTTATTTAAAAATTTAGAAATTTTAAATTATATAAATGTATTTTTTTCTTTGAAAAATCTACCTATAAAAATAGACAAATCAATTTCACTATCAACTTATTAAAGGGTTTATAAAAAAGTACAAGAAAACCCCATTTCTAAATTAGAAATCAATTTCTCTTTTTCTCTCTTAAAACTCTTCCAACTCCACCACCACTTTCCACACCACAAACCGATCACTTTTTGTGACCTTTCCACGTAAATAAAATGCCAACAACTCAAAAACCAAAAACCTCTCTTTGACTCATAACAACCTTCTGCAAAAATTCGAACCCACCATGAAGAGAGCGAGAACGGGAAAGGTCGATTCTTTCTTCTTCTCGCTCTGTCGACAACGATCCTTCCAAATTCTCATCGTCCTCGCTCTTTTCTACGTTCTTCTATTCACTCTCGAAATCCCCTTCGTTTTCAAAAACACCGCCACGCGCTCCGAGAGGTACGCGCTTGAACGACAGCAACAGCTTCAACCGAGTCAGTCTCAGGCACACGAAATCACTCGCCGCCATAATCGCCGTTCGATTCTGTCCGGATTGGTACTAAACGACGCCGCATTTGATTCCGAGGTTTATCATTCAGCGTACCGAGATGGGAAAAGGGTTTGGGAGGAAGTTGAATCGGCGAAAACGCCGATTCAAACCGGTCCCGTTTTAAAGCCGGAGAATAGGTCTAATTTATGTCCGCGATCGGTTTATGTGTCCGGGGTTGATTTTGTGGGGAATGGGAGTTTGATGATGATTCCGTGTGGGTTGACGTTAGGGTCGCATGTAACGGTGGTTGGGATGCCGTTGGGAACACCGGAGGGGAAGAAATCGCAGTTTATTGTGGAGTTGCTGGGTTTGAAAACGAGTGAAGGGGAGGACCCGCCTAGGATATTGCATTTCAATCCTAGGTTGAAAGGGGATTGGAGTTGGAAGCCGGTTATTGAGCTTAATACTTGTTATAGGATGCAGTGGGGTACTTCTTTGAGATGTGATGGCTGGAAATCTAGGGCTGATCAAGATACTGGTAATGATTGATTACTAACTTTATGTATGCATTTATGTGTGTGATGTTCAATTTCATGTTGACTGAATATATTGATATTGTTGGTTACTAGTTACTATTACTAGTTTTGACTAGAATTAGTAAAAAATAGTATTTGAGTTGGCTTGAAGATTTGACATTAGGTTTTATATTCAATTTGATTTTAGACTAGAATCATTCAAACATGTTATTTCACTTTAAATTCAGTTACCAATGTATTCAAGCAAGTAAGATCGGTCGGTTGTGAAAGATCGTAAAACTCAGATCGTTAGCACGATAGGTAAGATCCTACTAAAGGGAAAAAGGGTAATTTCATACATATATACACACACACATACACAAAAACATGAAAATCATAATTCATAATACATGCCCCAAAAAAGACCCACCACATTTTTTTTACGATCTTGCTTAAGAAAGCTCAATTTTGACCATGCTGGCGCTGAAAACGATCCTTCTGGATCGTAGCACTCTCAGGCATTCTTAACACATAAGATCTTACGATCCAACACTCGATCTTAGCTAGCTACACTGTCAGTTACTACTAGAACCAAGTAACTAGGCTCAAATGGTTAAAGAGTTCCAATTAAGGATGAATCCTTCGGGAAAATCAGAGTTTGAATTCAGGCTGAACAATTCTTGGTCAGACTTTATGTAGTTCTCGAACAAACTTTGGATTTCCCAGGCCCTGTTCCCTGGGAACAAGAGGGTTAAGACTGAAAATCTCAGTTACAATTGATGAACTGAATAGATAAAATGATGCTACTATTACTACGTGGGTATATGGCATAGATAACTCTTGTTATGAAATTGTGTGCCGGTTCAGTTCATTCTTGATGTATTGTTTATCGGTTGTAATTGTGATGGCTCTAAATTGAGTTGTTAATTTTATGTTTGAAACAGTTGACGGGCTGGTGAAATGTGAGAAGTGGATTGGGGGAGAATCCGGAGATGATAGACACGCAGTGGAGTCTAAATCAGAATGGTGGTTGAAGAGACTCATAGGTCGAACAAAAAGAGTAACAGTTGATTGGCCATTTCCATTTAATGAAAACAAGCTATTTGTTCTCACTCTTAGTGCTGGATTGGAGGGCTACCATATTAATGTTGATGGGAGGCATGTGGCCTCCTTTCCTTATCGCACTGTGAGTAATGAATACCATTCAATTTGCCAACCTGAAGTTGGATTTCTATCATTTCTTAATTTTACATTTTAATTTAAGCAGGGCTTTACTCTCGAGGATGCTACTGGACTCACTGTAACCGGAGATATTGATGTCCATTCTATATTTGCTGCCTCCTTGCCTTCAATGCATCCTCGTATTTCTCCACAGCAGTATCTTGAATTTTCAACGAGATGGCGTGCCCCACCACTACCTGAGTTTGGAGTGGAATTGTTCATTGGCATCCTATCAGCTGGAAACCATTTCGCTGAGCGGATGGCTGTGAGGAAGTCGTGGATGCAGCATAGCCTTATCAAATCTTCAGAAGTGGTGGCTCGTTTCTTTGTAGCACTGGTATGCTAACAAGACGATACACCCTTTTCGCTTCTTACTTATTTCCTTTCTTCTGATGTTAGTAACATGTTAATCTTTTTACAGCACCAGAGAATAGAAATTAATGCAGAGTTGAAAAAGGAAGCAGAATTTTTTGGAGATATTGTTATTGTGCCTTACATGGATAACTATGACCTTGTTGTGTTGAAAACAGTGGCTATATGTGAATATGGGGTAAGTTGCTGTTTCTTTAAAATTCACAGTTTGAAAAATGAAAATTTTCGAGAGGATAGATAAGATGCGCTACATTGTTTGTAGGTTCATACAGCGGCTGCAGCGTACATCATGAAAGGTGACGATGACACGTTTGTGAGGGTGGATGCTGTTCTAAATGAAGCAAGGAATGTTCCAGATTTTATGAGCGCTTATATTGGGAATATAAATTATCATCACAAACCCTTGCGCCATGGTAAATGGGCTGTGACATATGAGGTAATCAGAATCTGCTGCAATGTTTTTCCGTTGTTAAAGAGCATGAGTTACTATTGTCTCATCATATTTAACTTAATACTGGTGGCAATTTTTGTGTTCGCTAATATTGATTTCCATCGGCTGCCTTCTGTTTTCAGGAGTGGCCAGAAGAAGATTACCCGCCATATGCTAATGGCCCGGGTTATATTCTGTCTTATGATATTGCACAATACATTGTTTCTGAATTTGAGAAGCATAAATTAAGGGTTAGTACAAAAAAGTATCGCTGCACAATTTCCCTGTTGTCTTGTTAATTGATCAAGTATCTATCTCCATGCCGGTGCATATGACGTCTATTATGACTGAAGTTGTTGGTTTTTTTCTTCTTAATTGCAGTTGTTTAAAATGGAAGATGTGAGCATGGGAATGTGGGTAGAGAAATTTAACAGCACAAAACAAGTGTACTATTCGCATAGCTTAAAGTTCTGCCAGTTTGGGTGTATTGAAGGCTATTACACAGCCCATTACCAATCTCCAAGACAGATGACGTGCCTATGGGAAAAATTGCAGCGGCAAACAAGTCCTCAATGTTGCAACATGAGATAACAAAGTGGTGTATTAGACTCCATCTTTGAGTTCTCAGAGGGACAACAAAGTTTTGCAGTGATAGCTTAGCTTTGAATATTTGTAAATACAGCGGATCTTAGATAGAAACCTTAGCACTGTATAAATGGCCTTTTAAATTCCATTATTTATAAATTCTTTTGATAAGAAAATTTCATTACTCTCTTATACATGGTTATCTCATATGTGGTCATTGTTTTGCCTAGGGTTGGGTTGGGTTGGGATATAGGAAGCTGCGAACATCCTGCTGTGAATAATGTTATTAGGACACTTAATAATGTAATCCTTTCAACACAGAATTACTGTCAAAAGGGAATATGAACAAATAATCTAGTCAATATCACACAAAGTTGCAACCTTTTTGTTCTGAAGATTTCAAGTTTCATTATTTTCTTCTGAATTGATGGGAGTTTGGGTTTTGGTTTGGATTTTTTACTCAAAATTTCCAGGTTTCATTATTTTCTTTTCTAGAGTATCATTCACATGTTTGGGCTCTGGGCTCTGGTTTTTTGTATTGGGAATTTCTTAATGAACTCTATAGGGTGGAGAAACACCCTATGAAAATCCAAAAATGCTCTTCAGATTTTGGAATGTATCTCCGGACACGCAATTACTCATAAATGTATTTTTGAAATGTATTTCCGGAATAAATTTAGTCATAAAATTGGGACTTTGTTAGAAAACACGCAATTACTCATAAATGTATTTTTGAAATGTATTTCCGGAATAAATTTAGTCATAAAATTGGGACTTTGTTAAAAAAACGAGTGAATTGTGTGTGTTTAGGTGCGTTTAATAATACATTTTCGAAATTTGAGAATATTATTATATTTTTACGAAAGTGTTCTAGTGATTCATAAAGTACATTAAAAAAATTCCCTTTTCTATTTAGTATTGGATTCTTAGGAGGCTTGTATTAGATTTGGGTGGTGTGTAATGTATTTACATATCACACATTATAGAAATTTGAAAATGCTATTCGTAGCGTTCGGAGATTGAAATTCGAACATACCTATTTTAAAACAAAATTATTTTATCAAAGAGGGACACCATTTTTTCTTAAAAAATGTATGAATTTCAATCTCTGAATATATCCTATTAAAAATTGGGATTTCAATATTTGGATACACTACGAGATAGTATTTGCACCCCTTGATAGTTACTTTAAAGAAAAAAATTTCACAATAAACCATACAATATAAATCATATCCACAATAGATTATACACATTAGCCATTCATTACTAAGATTAAATTGTCAAATAAAATGTTGGTAAATCATACAACAGTCGTTCGTAAAATACAAAAAATTGTACAAAATTTTAAAATATTAATATCAAAATACAAATTAAAATATTACTACTGAGTATATCTAACGCCTTTGTTCCTCTTCTACCTCCTATATTGTAATGTAAGCAATGCCTATGCTAGGATTGCCTGTAGAGTGACCATCTGAGGAGTGTCTTTCTGAAACACTTAACCATGGCTTCTGTCCCAATAGCAACAATACAATGATATATTGACAGTACATCCACGACATGGTCCGTCCGTGCTTGTTCCTCCCATAGTATCTCCTGATGAGCTGTCTTAGGGGGGCCTCATTCTTCATCTGGTGTAATCCAAGGATGGACACTCTATAAAATCGTTGGATGTAACTGTACACATACTCCATGGACGAAGATTTGGAACACTATGTACATCCTTTGGCACG
The DNA here is from genome assembly GCF_029867415.1 of Vicia villosa. Taxonomy (NCBI): domain Eukaryota; kingdom Viridiplantae; phylum Streptophyta; class Magnoliopsida; order Fabales; family Fabaceae; genus Vicia; species Vicia villosa. The sequence continues at coordinate 43,157,324 of NC_081180.1, read as the reverse complement.
AGATGCTCATCGTAGTTGCAAATGTCCCACCAACTAGGGGTGTTCAAAACCAAACCAACCCAATAGAAGATCGCAAACCAAACCAAATCAAACCGAAACCGCAAAAAATCGCATTTGGTTCGGATTAGTTTGAGTCATCTTTTAACAAAACTGCACGGTTCAGTTCGGTTTGCGGTTTATATTTTGTAAACCAAACCAAACTGAATTAAACCGCATTATATTACAACCATACTTTTACATAACTCAATTCCAATCCAAACTTAAACCTATTATACCTTAGCCTTATGATTACGAACAATTTTCTCATCCTTACACATATAATTTCAGTTCCGATCTTCTCTAATCTCTAATAACATTATCGCACCTTCTTTGCCACATACATCTTTCCTCTTATTTTATAATCCCTACTCTCTTATATTCTTTCTTTTTCACCTTCTCATTTTTATGTAAATGTTCCTTATTTCAGTTCCGTTTTTATCGCACAATTTCTTCTCTAATCTCTCAACTTTTTTTCACCTTCACTAATCTCTTGTCTCTTCTATTTTTTTGTTTCATTATAATAATTTTTATATTGTTTTATGCTATTACTTTATGTTTAATGTTCCACTTTTCTCTAATTTAATTTTTACATATTAAATAGAAAATTGTTGTCAAAATATGACGAGTTTTGTTGTTATTTGATAGTGTATGAATGTCTAAAGATAAAATTATGTTGTCATCTATATGTGTATGTATGACTCAATAAAATATTTGTATAAAACCGAACCAACTGAACCGAACCAAACTGCATTAGTTTGGTTTGATTCAGATTTTTTTTAAAAGCCAACTAAACCAAACCAAACCGCACGATTTTTTCTCTTGCAGTTCGGGTGGTTTTTTTCTCGTCAAAACCGCCCAAACCGCACCGCGAACACCTCTACGACCAACATCTCTACGGAGGACCATGACAGAAGTAGTAACTATGGGGCCCTTTGGTATACCCTGCAGATACCCGAACTACTATAATAATTGCGCAGGTAGATGCGGACACATAAGTCGAGACCCACAAATCGACCATCCAGAGAACCAGGATATCACCTTTAAGGGTTGTGTTTGGTAGTGCTCATCATATGAAGTAAAACAAATATCATGCTTCATGATGCAATCAAGTGCAGTTCAAAATCGCTCAGTCACATGTTTACCCCTGAGTGGGAAAATGGAGCAGGCACGCGACAATTCCTCGAAGTAGTCTTCAACATATTCCTAGCCGGAGAGATGTGGAAAATGTTGGTGGATCCATGACTGAAAAAATGGTTATGTGAAATATTAGTAACAATGTAGCACATGTATTATGAAATTAATATCAATAAGGGTGAAACAAATGACTGTAAATAGACAATTGTTTCGTGTGAACTATATTGTTTTCCATTGATTGCATTCACCTAACTTGGAGTAGAGGTGCACTGAACAAGATGCCCCTAGTTGTACTCGTAAATCATCTCTAAGTCAATGAAGAATTAAATATAGACAATGTCAATATAGCTCGCACTTTTGTGCACAAAAATGGTCGCGCTAACAGAAAAAATGAAGTTGAACTCAATGCACATACTATATGATTTGAAACCCATGCATCATTGCCTGCAACATCCACATATGCTTTCAGGTGGCCAACATAATGTTTCATGAGAAAATAAAATTTAACACCACATCCTCACATCCTCTAGTGTCATCTATCTCAGGTTGGAAAACACTCAAATCATCTCTTAAATATAATATCAGGCCCAGTGCACCAGGCCTATTGATTCTAAAGTGATCTAATAATCTTTATGTGATTGGAAAGTGTAGGAGGAATGATAGATCATCAAAGTGTGATGATTATCTCACTAATCAAAAGATAAAATGACGATGTCTCTGGGTGACATCTCTAAAACAGTGTAGACAATAAATCATGATTAATATAACCATATCCAGTCCTGCAGAAATCCTTCAACCTAGATTGTTGCAAGACATCCTGAAACCATGGCTCATCAGGTTGTAGAAGTTTTGTAACTTCTTGCCATGGTTTATACATTTCAACGTCTCACAGTACTGCAGAAATAAATACATGTTCACTAGACAGTTCAATTGTTATAACACAACTGTTTAACACAAACATTTTAATTATTTATGTTACCTCTCCCTCTCACACATGTCTAACAACGTAATATACATATATATGAAGTAGTGAAAGGTCTGAGGGGCCTCTTGGAAAACTATAAAACACAATAGAATCGGGTTCAACAACAGTGGGGGCTTTGTAATGAGCCAAAGATACGTGACCTCGGGAAGGTGATCCCTCAGTAGCAAATGACGATTCAGGTCACGAGGGTCTAGCTTTCTCTCTGTGCATTGAAGCATGTTGTGTCACTCTATCATGTCTCAATATTTGTTGGTTGTCTATCATTTTTCCTATAATCAAACAAGAAAATGCATATCATACTCAAAGAAGCGAAAATAATGTATTAGCAAACCGAATTTCAAAATATAATGCAAGATAGAGAAATTCAAATTTTGTTATCTATACTAAGGGTTCAGATTTCAAAATTTGAACTGCACATAATCAGAAACACATCATGCATTACAAATTCTAAGCTCAAAAGTTTAAAAAATCAAAAACTCAAAGCAAATCTAATTAGGAGAAATCAAATACAAAATCTCGAGAAAATCATGCTTCTCAAATAAAAAGTAAGGAAATAATGAACTTACCAAATGTAAGAGATTGATCATCTTGGTTTGAATGTAGTGGATTAGAGCTTGACAAATGTGCTGAGCTTGAATGTAGTGAAGTCGAAGTTGTGAGAAAGATTGATAAATGTTGGTGCATAAGTAGGCAGTTGGTAACCCTATTTTCACTTGTGTTCAAATTTGATGAAATAAAAGAGAAGGAAGAGAAAAATGCATGACCGCAAATACTTAAATAAAAACGTTCAGATTTCAATCTTCATAAGTTTAATTAGAAAATGAAATTTAGACTAGCCTTTAAACGTTTTTTTTCTTCATAGTTTTAAGTTTGAGTTTTTGTGTGGTATGCTAATGCGTGTTCACATTTCAATATTTATAAGTTTTTATAACCAGGATTCAATATATATACCCATTTTTAACTTAGAAGTTCACGCGCTTCGAAAGAGTTTGTTAAATATTTGGTGCACTCAAAAATTGAAATTGAAATTTCAAAAGTAACTTTGGAATTTTGGCATGGTGTGCGAGTAATGACTGGAGTGTAATGAATTATGTAGCACCGACACTTTTGAAAAATAGCGTGTCTGTGTCAGTGTTGGTATTCGAAATCGACACCGACACTTATGATTACTTTTAATTTATTTATTTTGTTTAAAGTTATTATCAATATCAACGTATTAATATCGATGTCAAGTTTCTGATATCTGTGTTTCATAGGTACGAGATGGGGATGCAAGCTTTTTTTCTTTTTTTTTTCCTTTCTTTCTTATTTGGGTAAGAGATGAGTGTGATTCTAAATCTTAGTACTCTATAGTATAGAATTTACGTCAAAAGCAAAAAGTTACAAGGTGCTTATAGTTTAAGAAACCATCATATTAACATCAAATCAAGTATGTAAGTTGATGTCAATTTCACTTAGCTCATAATCAGTTACATATATTTAACGAAACCGACCTATCCATTGCTACGAATTACAGTCAGACTAACATATCAAGAAAGTGATTTAAATAAACAAATTTCCTTTTCAAAAATACTCATTAACTTTTGACCTTTATATTGTTTCCCCTTTGATATTTTCACTAAACAAATACTATAGCTTTTCAAATATAATATCATAGTAGTGCAGTTTATTTAAATTTTATTAATTTGGTGTAAGCTATACCTGTCACCACCGATTTATCTTTAACTTTTTTTAATAGTAAAGTCGTGGATAATAACTACAAATTCACTAGTGACAGACATATTATGTCATTAGAAGCAAGTACTGCAACACCTCGAAGCAGTGATTGGAAGATGACTTGTTCTCCTTGGTGTCGTCATTTAAGACGTTTATCTTTTACTCATGTTGTCATATTCCTACTTAACTTCTTTGCTAATGTTTTCTATTTTAGGTTAAAATAATGGTTGGGAATTCAATGCTAATAACGAAGTATAAAACAAAAATAAATAATAAGAAAGAAAAAGAATGCAAGAATTGATTATAACTGCTACTCGTTTGCTTTCTTTTAGAAAATAATATTACAAATTTACAAGAATAACAAATAACATCTCTGACTTTAAATTAAGATTTGCAGTGTGCAATGATGAAAGACTAATATGCTATTTATAATAAAACCTAGCATACTAACTAATGGGTTTTTTCCACAAGGCCCATTACACAAGCTAACTTAATAAACAAGCTAACTTAACAAATTAGTGTTTAAACACTAAAGCTTAATTTAACATGCTAACAACCCTGACATCTTCGACACCTGCATGCTAGATCCATCTTCGACTACAACATGTACATTTCGACACCAACATGTGAACAACCTTCGACTTCATGCTTAACCCTATCGAACTGTCGAACCAAGAAGTCACCCTTCGGCCATACTAGAGTTCGATCCAATATCTCACAATAATTAAGTTAAATTATATGAAATTAAGTAAGGCGGGGCGACCCTAACTCCTCTCCTCTTTCTTAGTGGCCGAAGGATTAAGTGATCAAATTAATAGGGCCATTGAATTGGATTTGCTCTTTGAGTTTAAGGCAGAGTCTCTAATTCGATAGTTTCTTAGATTTTCGGTATATAAATATAGATGACACTCTTATCTTAGTGGATCTGTTAATTGAGAACATTTAGAATATAAATGTCATTTTTAGAGATTTTGAGTCTCTAGGTGAATTTTTTAAGTAATCTAGTAGTGGTTAATGTGAACCCTATTTTTTTTTTTAGATTCTGTTGTAAAGTTGAGTTCCTTCCGTTTAAATACGTGGGGCTGCTTGTAGAGGCTATTCCTACTTGTGAAGCTACTTGGGATCCCCTTGTTAACATGTTATCTAAGAGGCTTAATTTCTGGAAGCACAAGTGAAATTGCGTCTCATATGGTATTCCTGAGATTTTGGGGTGTTAATGTTTGTCAATTTAATTGTCGTTTTAGTAATTGAGTCTCCTCACCATTAGGCCATTGTACATCTCTTAAAATGGAGCGTTTTTCATTAAAAATGTATTTTACATGCATAAATTAGACATTTGACCAAAAATCAACACAATGATTCAAGACAGAAAGTTTGCGATTTGAATCAAGAAACTCATCCTGATATGTTTCAAGTCAAACAAAATATTGACTCAACTCATGAACATTTTTATTTCTCAAAATTTCAGTCCGGGTAACATGACATGAGTCAGAGAAATGCATAGCTCGAATTCATAACTCGAATCAAACTCGTAAAATCTGGTTTTTTTTAATTTATTTATTTTGATTCAAGTATTTCCCTTACTTGACTTAAATCATTTTTCTTTGTTCTTGACTCGAATCAAATGATCATTTTTACTAATTTTTAGTGCATTTCTCTAGCACACATAAACTAAATTTTATCTCTCTAGCTCATAACTTGCAAAATTTTGTGCATAAGTTGAAAAGAGATTTTTGTATAGCCATTCACATTTTCTGAAACACAACTTTCTCTATCAATTCAAACTTGAATAGAAACCTTTTCTTGAGTTGAATTCCTGGGTTTTTGAACAAGTGTGTGTGAGTTTTTGATTTAAACTCAAAGAGAGAGTGTGAAGATCTAATGTGAGAAGGTTCATTAGTACTCTAATGTCTTGAGAAGATTTGCTTTCAAATATAAGATTCATTTTTGTGTTTAGTTCTTCTAGAGTTTGATATCCAGTGAAGAAAAAGAAGAGGTTATTTTCTAAAAGAAAATTTTGACTGGAGAGAATGAAGATTCCTATGAACGAAATTTTGGAGTTTCTAGTTTCTTTGGAAGTTCAAAGACTCGAACAAAAGAATTTCGGTAAGATTAAATGAAAATTGATGTAGACAAAATCTTAGAGTGTTTTGATTCTAAGAGGATGAACTAATTCAAGTTCGAGTGAAGATCTTAAGGAATTGTAGCATAGTGAGTTGTATACAATAGATTAAGAATCATGATTGAGATCTAAGTTGCTTGGCAGTTGATTTCAATTTTTAGTTTGTTTGTGATTATTTGTCGTATAAAAAAAACTAGTGAATTTTAAATTTGTGGAAGAATAACGAATTTTCAATGGTTCTCCATTGGATACTGGATTAGGTGTAATCGAGGACGACACACCGAACCAGTATAAATACCAATGTGCAATTATTTATTCCCCTCTCTTTTAATTTCTGTATAGTTTGCATGTTCTTAAGTTGTTTATCGCTTTCTAGTTTTGTATGATTTAAGAGCTTTATCACTTTTTAGAATTATATGTTGTGAGGTTTATTGTTCATAGTGTTTTAATGTTTAAGTTTAGGCACGTGTTACATCCTATCTGCTAAATATTTTTTCTAATGATTATATTTGTGCAAACTTGTAATATTAGATTCCAAATTCAATTAATAAAATTTTATTTAAACATATCATTGTAAAAATATCTTTTATAAATTTGTTTTAAAAAATTTATATATACTATAGATAAAGGGAACTATAGATACCCTATAATCGCGGAGGTAGGCACCATTAGCCGAAACGTGTTAACAAAGATCAATCATGTTCATTGTCATTTACTTTCGTTTAACTTTAATCTTCTATACTAGTTGTTATTCTTCTTCTCACTTAGGGATCGCACCAAAAGTTCTTGGAACTCACTAGAGCCCTATTCCATAGCGACTTGGAATGTTTTCGTTGGAAAAGTTGGCCAAGTATTTTCTTCTCAGCAATGCAAAAATAAGGAATGAGTTCACCTTTATTAAAATAACGAGAGGACGAGTCACTATTTGATACAAGAGGGGTGTTCAAGTATTTTCTAGGATAATGTCCTTACCATGTGAAAAGTTTATATAGTCTTGATGTTGTGGTATTGACTTCAATCGCCCAAAAGTCTTGTATGGCCTTATAACATAAGCATATCTTTAGGCATTTTTACATGGTAGGAGTAATATGCCCCAAACCTCAGCTAACGTAGTCAAATATTGGCTTAGGGTCGTGGGTTACAGGTGGAATCAGAAGTCAGTTTGAACCTGTTGATCAATAATAAGGAAATCACTTGGTGGGACCGTTGCTGATTAAATTTGTTGTAATGATAATTTGTTTGAGGGCAAAAATGACTTTAAACATAGTATTTTTGTATTTAGTATGTTTGTTTGTGTGTTGGCGTTGCATATTATGAAGGACTCATTGAGATTGATCTTAATCATGATATACTTTACATGTTTTCGATTTTGTTGACATCCAACAAGTCATTGAAAATGTTCCCTTCCCCGACCCAAGTAGTAATCCTTGGTAGGAGACGGATGTGGCGTCATTACCCTAGACTTCAATGGTTAGCCAAGAGGTGGGTGTACCGTAAGGAAGTTGGTACTCTTGTTCAATTAGGAGCTTAATCTTTAGGTAAAACTGAGGAACTTGAATCTCACTCGACCAAGGGTATAAGCTCGAAGGAGTCAACCTTATTGAAGCTATCAATCACGACTTCTCACTTGACCAAGTGTATAAGCTTGGAGAGGGAAATTGATTTTATATGTTAGTCGGTTGTGAACCCATTTTGCTGAAGCATATGGCTCCTTTGCAAAAGACCCTTAAGAAAGTATTTTCCCGTCATTTTCAGTGACAATAAACAAAATGAAAGGAAACAACATTGAATGTTAGTACTACAAAGAGTTTATAAGATGTTTTAATCAAGTTGGAGTGTTTTATTCAATTTTCTAGAGTATAAGTGTTGATATCATCCTCATTGGAACTGAGAAGTCGAGAGAAGGAGCTTAATCTTTAGGTTATCTGATTCATCATCACCCAACCAAAGAGTTAAGAGAGAGAAACAACTTTATTTCTATTAAGGCTATTCTCAGCCCTCTTCATCTGCAAAATGGTTGATAATATTATTGTACATAACATTAAACTTAAAATTTTAAGTATCGGCTAATTGATGACATAGATCTCGTTATAAAATGTGTTTCTCATATAGGGAGAGAAACATATGGAGGTAGGGATTATGGATCTATTTGTTATGTAGGTATAACCATCTTTTGATTTTGATGATGATAACAGTCAAGCGGTTTAAAAGATGACAACAACATCAGTCTAATGTTCCTTGGTGTTAATAAGTCAAGAAGTTCTCGGTGACAACTGTTAAAGGGGGAGTGGATTGTAACTAGTGGTTTTTGTGAGGGCTTCCAAACAAGATATCACAAGTATAATTTATCAAATATATCAAGATCTACTTGAAAGTTCTAGATGTTGTTGGATCAAGAAAGGGACTTTTAGACTTGAAGTTATGATCTTTAAGCTGGAAGACTTGAAGTTGTGAAAGTGTGAAAACTCGTTTGGTCATGCCTAAGGGTTTTTCGTAGTCTTAATCAGTTTATTGTAAAATAAACAAGAGTAATTCTTGAGGTACTAAGACATACACACATAAACACAACCTGTTTTTCAAACCTTTCTTCTCTTTTGATAAAATCTCTTAAAACCATTCCGAGCACACACTTAATTGGTTAGAAGCTTTGCCAATCAATTTAGAAGTTATTTTATGCTAGTTAATCAATTAAGGGCTTCCTCTAATCGATTAAACCTATGTGTAACACCTCTTTATTGATTAAACAAGTTTTTAATCGATTATGTAGTGTGAAAACTAAAACTTTCCTAATTTGGTTTGGTTAATCAAGGATTAATAGATTAAATCATTAAAAAAATCTGATAGATCGTTTCCTTTTTAAGACACATTTACTCTTATATAAGGGAGACTTCTTGTCATATCTCCTATTTTTCTACTCTCTTTTATTCTAAATAAAAATAATACCTACTACACGAGAAAAATTTTCACTAGAGTTTCCTAAAGCCACGCGCCTAAAATATTGGTGAGACGCCTCAATGATGAGAAAGACATTTAATGTGCTTGTTCCCCACTATATATGTAACTACTTCATGACTTTCCCACTTCCCCTTATGGTCAGATTTGACCACGAGACGCCGACTGCGACTTTGAAAGACTTCTCGACTGATAATACACCCACTAAGCCTTAGGGAAACTGTTCCTGATCGTCCAAAGGTCCAATACGGGAAGTCCACGTGTTCAACCCAACCTTGCGTAGCCCAATAAAAATTATCCAACGTATATAATCAACATATGTGAGATTTAAGGTACACTTTTTATCTTCATTTTTTTCACTTCACCTATCATGAACTCTATAACTAACTTGAATGTTGGAGTGTTAACCTTTCAAATCCATCTCGCGTCACCGTATTAGAGATCAACATTATTACCTTAAAAATTTAACACCATCAATCAACATCAATTGTTTTTTTCTTATAATAAGGAGGGCCGAAGCTCAAAAGAGAAAAACTACATAAAGTCAACAAGAAAACTACTAATTCCTAACGAGTCTGCTTCCATAAATGGCCAGATGAAAACACGTGCTTCCTGATGCACAATATGGTTCCTGTTGATACTCACCCTTTTAGCAAGCGCATCTGCACACCTATTTGTAGTTCGATTTGCACACGAAATGACAACTGTCTCATACAAATTTATTAATTCCCTAATCTGACGCATAATTGAGATACACTCTTGGTTACACGAATCCCCTTTCTCTATGGCAGCCACCAAAATATTTGAGTCCACATTTAATTTCACTCTCCGAAAACCCATCGCCTGGGTGATTTTTAATCCTTCATACACTCCCCAACATTCTACAAGGATAGTAGTACTACATCTGCCTAGGTGCTTGAAAAAGCTACCCTTCCACTCTTCATTGAAATCTCTAAGAATTCCTCCACACCCTGCCTCCCTACCATTTTTTCTCAATCCATCCGTATTAAGCTTTAGCATACTCATCGTTGGCGGCTTCCACCCAACATAATTACTCCCACTCTCCGCATAACAACATTTCTTGCTCGAGGTTATAGCAAAGTCATACTTGTGTTTCCTTTTTAGTATGTGGCATATGGGATTTAGAGGCCTTATGAAGCTGTCATCACGTGCCTCCATGTTTCGCCATGTCCATAGCGTATGGCATGCTATCATCCACGTATTGCTACACCCTTGTTTGTCATGGCATTATATCGGAGGTTTATTGAGATCCACATTTTGAGGTCAACCGTGAAAAAAATCTGGCAGCAGATCACTTGGCGCCAGGCTTTTCCAAATAGCAATGCACTTATCGCAATCTCTCATTGCATAAATGGTAGACTCACACACATTGTACAATCCGCACTTCCAAGTCCTTTCATACTTTTGCTAAGATTGGCGAGGATGCGATCATGCTTCAAAAGCCAGGTAAATGTTTTGCACCGTTCCGGATCATTTTCCATTTCAGCATCTTCAAATGCACCATCAACTTTATCTAGCACTTGATACATTGATTAATCAACATCAATTTTAATTCCTGCGTGGAACATATTTTAAAATGAGGATTGAATTAAATCTCTTATAATGAAACTAAAAAAATAATAGATTGATTCTACTTAATAATTCATATTTATAATTGAAAAATAACAACATCTACTTATTCCCACACCCAATCTAAGAGTTACATTACACCTCTCTTCTTTTTCATCTCCCTCTCAACTCTCATCTCTTCCTCCCCACTTCATTATAAATGATTAAAAAATAACTATTTTCTCATCTCTCCCTCCCCATTTCATTATAAATTATTAAAAAATAACTATTTTCTCTTCATAATTGATAGAGGGATGAGACAGACTATAAATATCTCTCTTTTCTATCAATAAATTTAAATTTTAAAAAGATTAAATAATTTATATTCTTAATAGTACACAAGTGAGTGACTTGTTTCCTCCCTCACCTTATAAACCTCCCTCACCTTATAAACCTCTAATAGTAATAGTATGTTTGATTTTGTTTGGTTTTTAGAAGAATAAAAAAAAATTTAGATGTACATAATTGATTCTGAAGTTTGTTTTTTAAGGTAGAATTGGTTTTATCTTTTAAATTGATTTTATTAGAAATTAAAATTTATAACTTTTGAGTTTTAGCGTGATTTTTAAATTAAAATTTGTTATTCACATCATTTTTACATTAATGTATATAAGTATAAATTATTTCTACTAAATTCAATAGTGTTAAAATCAATTCTATAAAACTTAATTCTATCAAAAATTAATTTTATTTGGTGTCAATCTAAACTAGGGGTGGCAAAACGAGCTCGGCCCGCGGGGAAAGCCCGTTTTACCCGCACTTTTTTGCGGGGTGGGGCAAAATTTTAGGCCCGCTCTCTTTAATGTGTCCGCCCCGCCCCGCCCCGTTTTTTTGTGGGCTTTTGCAGGCATTTGTTTTTTCATAGAATTTTACTATTTTTAAGCCTAAAAAGTCGAATGCCCGCGGGCTGTTCCCGCCCCGCCCTCACTTTTTTGCGGGGCGGGGCAAGGTTTTAGACTCGCACTTTTAAAAAAGCCCGCCCCGCCTCGTCCCACTTTTCGCGGGCTTTTGCGGGGCGGGCCTAAACGGGGCGGGCATGCCCGTTTGCCACCCCTAATCTAAACAAACACGAATGCTCATTAATGATATATGAAAGATTTGGGAAAAAGAATAGAAAGATTTTAGTTTGGAGGATTTTGGAGTGTTTGATTTTCTTCATAACACCAAAAACCTCTAATTTGAGAGAATTTAAAATTTGTATTAAATGAAGAGTTTTGGAGAGTTTTGACAAAATGTTCAAATATAATTTCTGTTGTTATAGTATTTTAAATGAATCTAAAACAAAAATTATTTTTCAAAAAATATTAAAAATTTTCTCTATATTAATTCTATCAAAAATACATAAACCGTGCTCATGAGTAGTGCTGCATTTTAGATATGATATATTTTGTATTATGCTATTTTTTGTGTACTTTGGAATCTGACATAGTTTAGATTAGATGTATGTATGTATTTTGGATTATAGTCTATTTTATTTTGGATGTATGCTAATTTATAGTTTACAATTTGTTATAAATTCCACTAAATTGTAAACAGGACATTACTATAAATTATTGTAAATTATGCAAAAATGATATAAGTGCATATATTCTATTATTGCAAATAATTTTTTGTCTTGTTGCCGCATCCACACACCATAAGAATAACAAAAAATTCAATTATTATAAATTATTAGAATTTATAAAATTCATATCGAATCATCAATCCAATCCAACTACAGCTTTATGTGAATCATAATCAGAAAGCTAAGATAATACGCAAAAAAGTACCATAGAGTTTTCTTTTCAATCATTTTTCGTTTTTATCCTCCAAGACAAATTTTACATATTCCATTATTAATTTTTCTAAATAAACATTGTGTGAAGAAAAGAAAAACATTCGAAGCTTTCTTGTTAACAACAGCGAAACTTGTGTCTTTTTGTTCAATAGTTGAAGGATTAGTTTTGCCACATCAGTGACAGTGATTGTAGTTTTTTAGCTGTATGTACTATTTATAACATTGCTGTCTGTTACGGATTGAAAGCAAGTGAAAATTACTCTTGAGAAGGACATATTCTTTTGTCACAAGCAACTTCACCTTTTCGATCAAAGTGTTGGAATATTCGAAAGGTTCCATAGCAGTGTCCATAGCATGAAACGAATTGGAGCACTTCAGATTTCCTCTAAATATCGATTTTGCTCAACAGTTAGGGTATCAACCCGTTCTTAAGACTATGTTTGGGAGTTTGGAAGGGAGGGGAAGAGAAGGCTTCCGAAAATGATTTTTTTTTAAAATATAGAAAAATATTTGATATTTTTTGAAAAAATGATTTTGTTTAGAATGATAAAAGAGTCATTATCATTATAAAATTTTTAATTTTCAAAATAGTATAACAACCTAAAAGATATTTGAAAAATTTATGTAAGCCCTCTAAAAGCCTCCTTCAATACAATTTTTGAGTTCCCCCATTTTATGAGGTTTCTGGTGTTATGAATAAAATCAAACCCTCCTACCCAAAATCTTTTTATTCTTTTCACCCAATTCTTCCTATTTTCCAAAGTCATCTCCTCCCCTCCTCCAAACTCCCAAGCATAGCCTAAGGTTTTGTTTGGGAGTTTAGAGGGGAAGGGAGGAGAGAGCTCTGAAAAATAAGAAGAATTTGGTGAAAAGAATAAAAAAAATTGGGTATGAGAGTTTGGAGAGTTTGATTTCATTTATACCACAAAAAATCTCATAAAATGGAGGAACTCAAAAATTGTATTAAATGGGGGGTTTTGGAGGACTTCCATTAATTTTCCAAATATCTTTTAGGTTATACTATTTTGAAAATTAAAAATTCAATAATGATAATGACTCTTTTATCATTCTAAACAAAATCATTTTTTCAAAAAATGTCAAATATTTTTCTATATTTTTTTAAAAATTCGTTTTTGAAAGTCTTCCCCTTCCCTCCAAACTCCCAAACATAGCCTTAGCATCTCCTTCTTCTGTCAAAGACCTTCAGGCATGAAGACTTTCCTCCGTCCAGTAGCCCTGAACGCAAAATAGTTGATGCCCAACTGATATGATAAGCCAACTTTGCCAACCTCCCTTGTCGAGCTTCCTTGGAAAAATTTGATAAATAGGTGTAATCTTCTTCTAAAATTGAGGACCAGAACTCCTTGCTCGTCCTCGTTCCAGGGTGAGCTAACAACACAGATTACTACTACGCTCAAATAGAAGTTTGTCTTGTTCCATATTTGAGTCAATGAAGTTTAGTAGGTGGCCTCTCAAACATAAGTTCTTCAAGTTTAGGGATGTTGGCTAGAATTCCCCCGCTCTCCAGCTATAGCGGAGGTAAGATGTCATATATCCCGACCCGGTCTGGAGAGACTCAAACTTCCATTTAAGAAGGAGGAGTAATCCGAACAGTTGGACTAGCAGTCAGACTAGAGGACGTATCAACGGGTGTACCTGAGGTAGAAATCTCCCAAGCAGGAGGAGTACTCGGAATATCAGCCATAAAAGAAGTTGCTCGAAGGTCCCTCGTCATCTTCTATATTGCTTATTCGCTCTTCATCGCATCTACACAATCAACAAAAAAGATGTTACAGGAGAGCTAATTCAAGCAAATAATTAAAGAAAAGCGAGATTTCTATGTCACTTACCGAAAATGATTTTCCTCTCCTTCTATGATTTAGCATCCACCAGCCAACGAATCTGAATAAACTTTTTCAACCGATTTTTTGATTTCTTGTCAGGTGAAATGAAACCACCAACATATCCTAGCTCCTTGTAAAAGGCCCCCAGTCGGTTCTTCAAATATAAATCCTCCTAAGACAAGTCATCCTCCTTGTAGACGTAAGATCCTGCCCCGTCAAAAAACAACTTTGAATCATGTACTTACATAATAAGTATGGACACACAAGTTGAGGACCTGGTTCTAATTTGCAGATCTTCGCATAAGCTCCTTTAGTAAGAGGGATAACTAGGAAGAAGCGATCTTTGAAATTCTTCATATTATAGCCAGTTTCAAAGTATATGATGTTTTTCCTCTGAGAAATCAAGCCTGAGTTGTTCGCGTAATTTAGATTATTTTGAGTCTTAAAGAGATGAAAGAATAATGTCATTGTCACTTTACGCTCTTGTAGTCACACTAGTGTTGAAAAAATTTAACAAATCCTTGGCTTATTGCATGTAACTACGAAAAGGCAATCAACAGGTAATTCATAAATCTAACCTGTGACTCGTAAAAAGGAATGTGAAATCCTATAAGAAAGAATAAATACTCATGAAAGGGTAAAGTGCACTCATCTTATTAATTGCATACCCTTTCACCTCCCTTTAGGGAAATACTCCCTAATCAGACAAAGGACCCACATCAATAGAATCTTGTTCTAAAACGCCCTCGCGAACGAAATAAAAAATGGTCCCCAATATGTCTTAGTCCACCCAATCACCTGAAATGTCCCTGCTTGCCTTCCTAGATTGATATTCAAAACCATATGTTGAAGTGATAAATTTCATCGTCAACAAATTAGCACGTCTAATGGAATCAATTTACAATTTGCATAAGGTTTCAATAATTTTTACAATTAAGAAACGGTAAAATGGTTAATCCCTCGAGAATAAGGAACATAAATTCTCCATATAAGAATAATAGTCAAAATAATAAATATTTAAACAAAGATAATTGAGAGGTAAACATGCCTCAAAACAATGATCATATCATTAATGGATTTTTTCCTTCAAATCTTGTGATTAATAAAATTAGTACTATGCCAATAGAGTCATATGCAACAAGAAATTTTGGGGTTTGAATGAATAAGGTATGAACCATTAATGTAGATGTTATTCATGGACTTATGAAGAATCACACACTTTATCTAGTTACTAATATCACTTTATTAATTCTTCAGACAACAAATAGATTATAGTAATCATAAAATGAAAAAAACATGACTATTATCAAATCACCACTTTATTTGACTCGTTCTTAGAAACACAATTGTCGCATATTAAGATTACTTAAGTAAATGAGTGGAATTGTTGGTGTTTTTAAGAAACCTAATAATGTTGATAGTAACAAAGATTTATCGATAGATATCATCTAAATATAATTGAATTTAATATGAATCAAAATGAGGATATAATGATTCATCATTTAAGTGAAAATATTAAAGGGCGTCATATCGAAAAATGTTGTAGGAAGAGTCTTAAACACGAATTGGTTTGATGTGGGTTATGAAAATAGGTCAAATTTTCTGTTTGATTTCCGTAATAAAGTTTTCAGTATGAACTTCATCGATGAATCAAGGTACCAAAATCGATGAATTGGTCCTATATATAGGACGTTCAAATGAGAACTTTAGTTATTATGAGAGCTGAGAACTTTTAATAATAACCATATGATTTAAAATCAATGGCCAAATTTGTATTTATGTGATATGTATTTAAATCAGAATCTATCTATTAATTATTGTCTCTTAAAATTTGAGTGAAATCTGAGACATTGAATTTAAATCGTATGGTTATTATTAAAAGTTCTCAGTTCTCATTATAACTAAAGTTCTCATTTGATACGTCTCCTATATATATATATATATATATATATATATATATATATATATATATATATATATATATATATATATATATATATATATATATATATATATATATATATATATATATATATATTGGAACCTAAGAGACTACACAAGCACATTTGTGGTGAGTAATTCAAGTGTAATCCACCTACATGGCTACACAAGCACACCAATCAACAACCCAGGTGAGTCACATGTACACAATGTCTACATGGCTACACGAGCACACCAATCAACAACTGAAGTGAGTCACCAAGTGATTTATGCCTGGATGGATTCACAAGCACACCTATGGTGAGTAATCCAAGTTTAATCTGCCTACATGATTACACAAACACCCCAATTGATAACGTTGAAGCGTAACTCCAAGTGGGTATTTGTCGCATCGGACCCCCACAAGCACATCATTCGATAGCTCTGGTTAGTCCCTAATTGATTTACCACCTAGTAGTTTATGTTCACTTAGACTCAAGCATAAACAAATAAGTCATATCTTAATGTTCAACCGAAACGTACGGACAATGGGAAAATATAAATGGATGACACCATAGTCTCCACTACCTTATCATACTTCATGGTAGTCATACAACACAAAAGACGGCGCCCCATTCCGAGCTAAAGAACTGAAATTGCACTCAGGGGAAGAAATCGTAAAATATTATCTACATGTGCTTTCCGGGAGAGATCCAGCAAGGTCCAGACCAGACTTGACTGAAAGGAATCAAACAAAATAAATTGGTCTTCTCGCTAGGCGAAGTAGCAGCGAGGTTGCCCTTGCCAAGAGAGGATAAGGCAAGCTCTTATAGAATAGAAACCTATTATGAATAATTGTCATCTTGTTGGGTAAGGTATGTGCTCGCTAGACAAAACTTCCCAGAAATGCAAATGGCGAGGACATGAATGCTCATCAAGTGAGACATTTTCTTCATCAGGAGAGACTTGTAGAAACACAAAAAAACTGAAGATGTAGAGGACGATTTCCGCACAAAGGACATTTCTTTTCTACATGCAAGAATCAATACACGAAAATCAAACATATCCCAACATGCATGTACACTTTATAACATGTATTGGGAAATTAATCATGTAAATGACATATTGATGAAACTTCTCCCAAACCCTTACCTCAAATCATGATAATCCCACGAATTTCCTCAAGGTTCTAACTAGGACTCACTTGAAATAATAGAAAAGGATGATGATGATGCAGCAGAAGGTGGTTGAAGAGTTATTCAAGTTGGGGTTTGGTTCTATAAAGCTTGCAAGATGATGAAGCCTTGAAACTTGGTGTTGGTTCCTCCACTTCTTCTTGATTTCATGTTTCCTTTTTATCCCTCTCAAAAATCTATTTTGGCGAGTGAATAGTGTAATACGGTGAACTGACTTTTATATCGGAATGTACGGTAAGCAAGAGTCGCCACCGACTTTTATTTTATCCAATTGGAAAGGCAAAAAGAACAGGAAAGACCTTTGAAAGATTTTGAGTTCGGGGGGTAGGTTATACAAAGGGAAGGTGTAAGGCACCCTTTGCATCCATGATTTTCCATGGGCTCTTAATTGCTTAGCTCACTTTGTTTGAATTGTTTGTTTGAAAAGCTTGAAGTGTCGTGTGTGAATAGTAAAAGATTTCGTTAAGGACTTTAGCTTGTAAATAAGCGTGGCCTTGTTTGAAAGTATTTGAAAAGGAGGTGTAAAAAGCATTTGAATTTGTTTGTATTGAGCAAGCAATTAAGAACTACCTACCCTAAGTTTGTCTTTCATGTTCTTTAAGTCTTTCGTTTGAAAGGGTCTATCCATACCATGAGAGGGCAGGAAGTCTTTCAATTGGATGTTGAAAGGGTCATCGAGTAATCGTTCTCCATAAGACTGTCCCTTGCCATAAAGAGGGCAGGTAGTCTAAGGGAAGGATATAATAGTCATTTAAGGCATCATGCGAGGATACCTTAGCAATAGGACAATCATCTTTTTACCGAGGCAACATCGAGGGACAAAATTGATGATGATAATGAACCGAGGGTAACATTTGTTTTGCTTTAGGTATCCTCGGAATCGAGGGACTTTGACTATTTAGGCAACAACATTAAGGCAACAAGGCAACAATAATAAGGCAACAAGGCAACTAGAGGGATTACCCTAAAGGTGCGTATGTGGCACAATCAGGTGGTTAATTCAGATATTTATCTTGTAGATTAGTGATTCTAGATTCAGTTAATAGTCTTGCCACTCCCTAATTTACTAACCACAACAATTAATATTACGGAAATTAAAGGCAGAAAATAAATTCCTACGCTATTACAATAAACACCTGCAGGGATGGGGGAAATTAAAAGACGGAAATAAGAGAAATCAATAATTAGTTTTATCATCTTGATCTTGAACCTTGATCTTCCTCGAACCCTTTGATCAACTCTACAAATTAAGAGGAAAAATAAATAAGGGTGAGTGCGTAACAAATTCATTGGTAATTGGAACAAACTCTATTTTAATCAAAAGGAAAAAAATAAAAATAAAAATGATATTTAAACAAAAGACAGGGAATCAGAACTTAGCTTCTTAATCTGATGGTGCGTGGATGGAGAAATAGATAGAAATAGAGGTAATCCTGAAAATTTGCGCAAAGAAGAGGAAAGGTTAGTATATGAATGATCTACAAACCTTAATTGATTACAAAAATCTATAAACCTTAAAAAAGTTTACAAACCCTATCCCTGAACCTAACAGGTTTATTCAAGAAAACTTAGTGTGACCTACAGGGTTTGTAAGGCTAAAAGATGCGTTAATGGATAACACCTACCATTGACAGTGATTAGTTATCATATTAAATCAGGATTTAAGGCATAAAAATAATTTTAATGAGCCCAAAATTAAATTGTAACCCTAGAATAAATATTAATTTAAAAAAAACTAAAAAACAATTATTTTTAATATTAAAAATAAGATCAGGTTTTCGATTAAATAAAATATTTGGTTATGAATTTATTATATGATAAAAGTAAAAAGAATAAAAAGAATCATAATATAAAAAAGAAAGAAATAAACAAAGGTGTTTATGTAATTAATTAAAAAATAAAATAAAGGATTTTAGAAAACTTAGCTCTAGGATCCAGTGTGATTGGCAGAGAGAGGTCCATGGTGGACTGGCATATTGATGCACGTTGGATCTGGAAGAAAGAGGATCTGATGGCCATGGATGGAGGGCGCGTCGTGGACAAGAGGTGAAGAGGCGCACTGGATTCAGCAAGGAATTTCCTCAAAAATAAACAACCAACCCAGGGGTCGAACTCGTGACCCTAGGACTACCAAAGCAGCGCTTTTCCAACTATGCTGCATGATTTTCTTGTTAAAAGCTTAGCAAAAAACAATAACTACGATAATAAATAAAAATTCAAAAGAGTCAAACACTGGTTCAAAGTGGGCCCCTTGTGCGTGCATTAGCCAATGAAATCGTGGGGAGAACTTTGACTGGCCACTCGTATTGGAGAGAGAATAACACCTTTAGACTCACCAACCGGGGCTCGCCATGCAACTCTCCACTTTCCACCAGCCACTATTCATTGTCTTCTTCCTCGGATGTTGCGAGTTTAGTTGCGAAAATTGATGCGGCTTTACCTGCGGATTTTTCCGCAGGTCTTATGCTTCCATGGCTGCAACCTTCGTACCTGCAAATTAACGAGAATAAAAGCAACAAGAGTACCTTACCCCCCTAAACTGACCCCCAGGAATTCAATGGTGGCATTATTTTTTCCTGAAACGATGCGCATCTAAGGTTTCGAAGCTTCTTAGTTGATTTGCCCTAACCATGGAAAAACATGCATCCGGCCTCCAAGCTCTGGTTTAATAGTTTATTATCACTCTACTCATTGTCAGGAACTCGTACATGAAATTATACCTCATTTAAACACATTAAATCATGAGATATGGAAATTCAAGGTATGTATGAATATGATATCAATGGTATGGACATTAGAGGTAGTATAAAGCTTAGATAATAACGTGTTCTTACCCTATGTTACCTGAGGAAGATGATTGGATCGTTCAGAGACTCAGAAAATCCTTGTATTGGTGGATACGAAAAAAACCTACTTCTCCTTGATTTTTGACTCTTTGAAACCCTACTCTCCTTGTCCAATTTTTTTTCTCCTTATGGTTGTAGCTGTTAGTCTTTATATAAGGACTGCATTAGGGTTAATAGTAGGCTTGGGCTGCAAGTGTTTGATGAGAGAAAAATATTGACAATATTTGATTGAAATTTATATGAAATCTTTCTATCTTTGACTCAATCTTCTATAATTCTCTTTCCACGAAATTTGAAGGATTGATGAGTTATTTTATGATACCAATCTCATAGCAAATCATGGTCATGCATCTCTTAAATGATTTTTATGATTTAATTATTTTAAATTGAATTAAATTCAAAATAAAATGAATAAAAATCATGGGGAATGGAGAGATAAATTTATGGGCCCTAAACATTGTCACAAGCATGTTTAGAAACAAAAACCTAGGCCCATTTAGTAAAAGATCCAAGTTTGCTCAATATAACCTTTGTGTATTTCCTCAAAACTTGCCAACTTCATCAAGCTATAATTCTTTCTATTTTTGTCATATGAAGGTGTTCTATGGCTTTTTGGAAAGCTCAAAGGGTCCTCTAAATGACCTTGTTGGTTTCGTCTCAATTGAAGCTTCCATGCTCAAGTTATGAGCTTTGATCCAAAATGTGTTTTTGTTGACTTTTCGGAGGACCTTTAATCCCTTGCACCATATCTCTCAAATGAAGCATTTTTAGACTTGGCATGTGAGAGACAAATTTGTAGAGAATCAAATTTCCTTCAAAATGAGCTTTGGATGGAAAATTTCTGATGTTCCATGTGGGAGTTATGGCTGGTCAAAGTTCAGTTGACTTTCTTCTAGAAAACCCGAATTTATGAACTTAGGTTTTTGATGATTTTGGAGCTTTTCTTGATGAATCATGATCAAATTTTGATCAAATGATGAATTACACTTCAAAATGAGGATGTTGACAAAAAATCAGGAATTTTGACTGTGATTTGACCATAGTTTGACTTTTAGGTCAACCAGTCGATTATTGATCATTTGAACTGTAGACTGAGAAATCTTATGAACCAGAGCTTGAAACTTGATGTGAGGATTCTATAAGCATATGAGAGACCATGGGATCCACTTGAGGTATCAGAAACTGATTTTACTTTGAGCAGATCAAAACCCTAGTTTGAGGGTTGTCGTTTAGGAGAGAGGCTGCATGCTTCCTTCTTGTATATCTTTGAGCATTGGAAAAGTCAAATGGACTGAAATATGATTAAATATGATGGGAAAATTTTGGGGTATGACAAATAGTATGAGGAAATGCAACCAAACAAGACTTGGTTTTCTATTTTAAAAGATGTGATGACCATCATACCCTTTTCCACCAAAATGTTAATTAAGTGGAAGCTAGTACCATTAATCTCCCAATTAATCGTAATAATATCTCATTAGAGCGTCAAATGGCCATAGTCATACCGGGGCATTAAATTCTCCCCCCTTAAATAGAATTCGCCCTCGATTTCAAAAACTTACCAAAACATATGAGGATAATGTTCTAGCATCTCTGATTCAAGCTCCCACATAGCTTCCTCGAGACACAAACCTCCTATAGAACCTTCATAAGAGGTATTTCTTGTTCCTCAAGGATCTACTAGCATACTCCAAGATGTGGCTGGGTTGTTGTTGGAACTAAATGTCTAGTTCCACTTCAACCGTATCTGGGAGGATATGATGAAAATAGTTTGGCATAAACTTTCGAATTTGTTATAAGTGGAATACATCATGTAACTCGGATAACGATGGAGGTAATGCCAACTAGTATGAAATTTCACCTATCTGACTCACAATGTGATAATGTACCACATATCTCAGACTAAGTTTACATGTCTTGAACAGTCCTCTCAACCTCAACCTTAGGGTAACTTTCAAAAACACATGGTTTCCTAATTCAAACTCCAAAGGCATTCTTCGCCGATCAACATAGCTCTTATGGAGATCTTATGATTTCCTTAACTTCTCTTGGATCATTTTGACCTTCTCTATAGTATCTTGAATTATCTTGGGTACAAGATGTAATAACAAGATTGGTTCTACATAGGGCCTTAAGTTTTGATGATAACTTTACATGTTATCTTAAAGAACAATTGTATACACTAACTATTTCTTTCTAGTGTGTGGCCTTTTCCTTGAAGGTTCTGACTATGGAAGAAGGCGTGTGACGTCATTAGGTTCTGAACTGAACACTCTAGAAGAATACCAGTGTTGTGTTACAATGGAAGTCAAGATTCTGGAAGTTACTTCTGCAACTGTTCTAAGGAACGTTAGTAGAAGAGCTCCTGATGGTGACTTTGAAAGGAAGCTTTTGAGGCCTTCTAAAGCCTTGCTTATGTGTCCCATGTTCTGAAGATGCTGAAGACGAGGTTCTGTTAAACAAGTTATGAAAATCTGAAGACATCTTTTCTTAAAACCAACTGCTAAAGACTCTAAATACAAGGTTATGATGAACATGTTCTAAAGACTCAAATACTTAGGCACTGAAGATTCAAGTTCGGATCATCTACAACATGCTTTAATCAACATATAATCAGAAGCCCCTGAAGACTTAGAAGATCAAGGACGGTTTACGTGTGATGGTGAACATAAAAGTACTAACATAAACTATGACCTCTACTCTTATAGGGTGGTGTAAGGATAGTCCAACCTGTACTTGTTATCAATCATTCCCACCATGATTGTTGGAGACTTTACATATGTAGTTTGAATTTCCTATTTTATCCTCCAACAGCTATATCCTTCCCTATAAAGGAAGTCATTGGAAGAATTTGAAATCGACGAATCAGTTCTACAAAACTACACCAAAGCATTGCACAAACTCTACTAGAGAAATCTTTGTAGATTGTGTTTTTTGGGCTTTATTTTGTTGGGTATTTGCTATTATAAGTATGTATCTCTTCAGTGTTTTTATAGAGTGATAATCTTAAAGTTTATAGTAAAAGGTAGAGCAAAGGGCTTAAGGTCTTCTCAAGGGAAAACTTAGAAAGACAAAGGTTTTTGGAGAACCTTTGGAATTATATAAGGGGATTGAAAAAATTCTAAGTCTTGGGTTTGCGTTATTCATATATTGAGAGTTGGAGTGGTTGGGTAACACTTAGTAAGAAAATATGATTTTGTTGTTGGGAGCCTTTAGGGTTGTTCTTGGGAATTCTGAAGGCGAAAGCTATTTTCTTGTAACTCATCTATAATATATTATAATAACTTTATGGTTATAATAAATTAGAGAGTTTCTCTCTCCTATAGAGTAGATCTTTTGATCCAACTAGGTAAACAAACATTTCGTCTTTTCTCACTTTATTCTGTTATAATTTCTGCTTATTGGTTGTTATTGTTGAATGTCATTTATTTTTGTTACTATTATTCTTTGCCTCACATATAAAAGTATTGATTATAATTTAACCTTTTCATTATTCACAACAAGTGGCGCCCACCATGGGGAAACGATGTATCATTTACAAGTGAGCACCTTGGCTAAATGGGAGATCGCAGAATTTTCTGGAGACATCGATTTTGGATTATGGGAAGTGAAGATGAAAGCAATTTTAACTCAAGAGAAATGTATTGAAGCTTTTAAGGGTGAGACGTCGATGCCTACCCACCTTAGTAAAGTAGAGAAATCTGAGATGGTGGATAAGGCCATGAGTGTTATTATCTTGTACCTCAATAATAAAGTTCTAAAGGAAGTTTCCAGAGAGAAGATTACTGCTTCGATGTGGGAAAAACTTGAATCATTGTATATTACCTATTATTTGACTTCACAGGTTGTGTTTGAAACAACAACTCTATTCATTCTGAATGGTGGAAAACAAATCCATAATGAAGCAACTTACAGAATTTCACAAAATTATTGATGATCTTGAGAATATTCAATGGAAGATTGATAACGAGGACCATGCTTTACTCTTGTTGAATTTATTACCCAGATCCTTTGATCACTTTAAGGATACAATTCTTTATGGTAAGGAATGTGCTATTACTTTAGATGAAGTCCATACGGCTGTGAAATCCAAAGAATTTATAAAGTCGAAAGATTTGAAGATTGATGATATTAGGAAGGCTTAAGTGTCTCAAGACGAGGAACTGATCATAGAGGGATGTCCAATTGATTGTAAAAAAACTAGTCACTTCAAGAAGGATTTTCTTGAGAGAAAGGTCAATAATAATTATATTCAAGTTGTAGTTTTGTTGGACGGGGATGGTTATGAGGATGTTGGAGCACTGGTGGTGAATATGAAGACTAAAGATAGTTGGGTCATAAACTCAAGTTGCTTTTATCACATGTGTCCATGAATAGAAATACTTTGAGACTTTGAAGCTGGTGCAAGGTAGAATAGTTCTCCTTGGTGATAATAAGGCTTGCAAGGTTCATGGTATTGGTACGTTCATACTTAAAATGTTTGATGATCGTGAATTTCATGACAAAAAAGATCTATGGGATTTGAGGTCAAGGCATTATGAATGCTTTGATGTTGTTTTAGAAGTGTATAATGAATTTTGTAGAGAACAAGGGATAAAAATGCATGTGACCTCTGAGTTATTATTGAGTTTTTTAGGAAGGGCTGATGTCAAAGCAGCTTACTTGGTTGGTTGAAAATTTATTTAGAGGAAGAACAGTAAAAACCAAGGGATAAACCTATTAAAAACTATAAATGAGAAAGCTCAGTTTGAGGTGGAGTTTCCTACTATAGATACTCACTACAAGAAAAATGTCATTTTACGACACATAGGTTGCGACGGTTCACTAAAAACCGCCCTATTATGCTTATTACGGCTGTTCCTGTGGCAGTTATTTCCAACCGCCTTGGTATAACGGTTTTGACAACCGTCGCAATTCAGCCTCGCGACGCACGTTTTTGAGGCAGGACAGGAACCGTCGCGACTCACAAATTAGGACGGTTCTAACCGTCGCAATCTGGTAAAATGAACTGTCGCAATCGAATAATTTTCTTGTAGTGACTAGTATTAGTGAGGGAACGGTTACAGAGATCTCTAATTATCATTTGACTCGTGATAAGATAAGGAGGTGGATTTGTAGCGTCTCAAAGGAACGATTATGCTAGCCTTAGGTGTTATGCTTTGAGTGTGGCTGAAGGGTTACAGAATTCATAGAGAAGGACCCATGGAGGCATTTGAAACCAGGTGGAGTCAATGATGGTTGAAAAATCATTCTTGCAGGCTTGTTAAATTTTCTAGGCAGAAAAAGGTAATTGAAAATAAGTGGATGCAAGTGGTGAGATCAAGATTTAAGGGTAGCTTGAATTTGATGAAGATTATTGATTAGAGTTTCGACATGGTAGAGAGCAGCAAGGTTGTTAATGGTTAAATTAATATCAACACTCTTTCAAGTCAAGGTGGAGATTTTTGAAATGTGCCTTAAAATATTTGTTGATATAGAGAAAGAAAACATTTTTTTCGAATTGCATAAATCGCAAAAATTGGAAATTCCAGAAAGCATGTCAAAAAGTTGAAAAATTGGAAAACGAGAAAAAACGGGTGGGGGCGCCGAAATCAGCACGAAAGCGGAGTGCGGCCGAAACCGTGGCGATGGTTTAAGCCAAAGTTTTGCCGCAACGGAGCTGCTGGAGCCTGACAGCGTTGACGGGTGACGAACGGAGTGCAATGTAGTTTCCGGCGGGTGGTAGGGTCCGTAAGGCCGATCGCGGGTCGGTTTGCCCAATTTCAAGTTTTTTAGAAAAATTGACAGTTTCTCAAATTGTGTATTTTGGAATTTTCGGTTCGGCCCATGGATCCATTTGTCAATGGGTTTTGTTTTTTTGGGCTTTATTGGTTGGATATTTGATATTATAAATATGTTTCTCTTTACGATTTTACAAAGTGACAATCTTAGAGTTTATAGCAAAAGTGTAGAGCAAAGAGTTTAGGTTATCTAAGGGGATTAGAAAATACTTCTAAATCTTGAGTTTTAGTGATTCATATATTGAGAGTTAGAGAAGTTAGAAAACACTTGGGTAGAAAATAGAATTTTGTTCTTGGGCGCCTTCAGGGCTATTCTTAAGAACTCTGAAGGGGAAGGCTATTTTCTTGTAACTCATCTGTAATCTCCTGTAACAATTTTCTGAGTATAGTGAATCTGCTCCTCTAGAGTAGATCTTTTAATCGAATTGGGTAAACAAACATTTTGTCTTTTTTCATTTTATTCTGTTATAATTTCAGTCATTGGTTATTATTGTTGAAAACCATTTATTTTGTTGCTATTTTTCTTCGCCTCGCATATAAAAGTATTGATTAAAATTGAACCGTGTCGTTATTCACAACAACTTTATACGAGAATGCATCATTGTTGCTAGGCATTAGACCATGCGTCGAGGTTCCTCTGCTGAACATTACAAATCACGATGAAAGAATTTAGTGTGCATGTTCTTAGTATTATTGATGTTCCATCAAAGCTCTTCCACCTACTTTCGCCGGAAACTAAACTAAAGACATGCACATCAAACACTCGTTCTACAAATATGAACAAGAATTTTTGGTCGCAAGGCCCACGACGAAAGGCTCAAAAGCAAACATCACGCAGAACATATGAGACTTCACCTACATAGTTCCGGCTTTTAACATATTTATCACCATTGGATTTGATCAAACCGCCACCCGCATAAGGCGTTGGACTTCATGGAGAGAATTTTAATTATATGTCTTATATAAAACACACACACATCGTTTCAAATCTTCTCTCATTCACATGCTCAAACTACTTTTTTTACTCATTAGTTGATTTGGGATTACAGTGATTACCTTACATGTCAACCTCCACTCTACCGTCCAGAAAGTTCACCCTATAATTAGAGTTCAAGTCGGTTTGTTTTACATCTATCTCTTTATGAAAGAAAAAAAAACACAACAAATTTATTTGGGTGTTAAAAGATACTCTATATGTATAGCTATCATCATCAATTGGTATAGGTAGCAGCAGCCTCACATGGGGCATCACTGCTTTTGCGTAGATAATAAGTTCCTATTATTCTGCTGCCAGGTGTGTGAACTGCATTTTTTCTCTATATGATCTTGATTCCTTTTTCTTCTTTTGGAAAATCAAACATGTGCTTGTCCAAGGTAATATGTGGATTGTACTTCAAATTGGTGAAATGTTAGAATTCATAAAAATTGTATGAAATATGTTTTTGGTGAAATATGATCAATTCACATTATAACAACTATAATCTAAAACATTTTTCCAGCATTAACATGATGACATTCATTATAATAAGGGGCAACACTGGTCAAACATTTTAGACCTAAGTTAAACATGATTGAACTTAATTTTAAAATAGTGGTTAGTGGGAAAATTTGAAAAGAATGGATAAGATTCAAACATGTAACATGGGTGTATCTAATTTAGAAAAAACATTAGTGGAGTAACTTTATGAGCTTGAATTATTCTTGTCTCTATGTTATTATATATGTGCATGTTCTAACAAGTTGAGGAAAATGACATGTCATGTATGATGAGAGAATGAGAAGTAGACAGATGAACATGAAATTAATATGTGAGCATGAGAAGGACCCCATTATGTTTTATGTTTGAGTTGAGAATCACATCATCTACATTCAAGGCCAAGTACCAACTTCAATACAGTTTCACTTGTCTTTGTGCAAAACACACTTCATAATTAAGGAGGGGCCACATTTGTTTTAGCCTTTTGGGATGACACTAACGATTTCTTTCATGAAAAATAGTTGATATAAAACATGTCACACATTTATTTATTTTTGTTATCTTAATTCAAATCATAAGTTAAAATTAGTTTATTGAACTTGAATCAATGATCCAAACCAAATTGATTCTTCTTTTGCAATTGATGCAATGATTGGCAGATGGAAATGTTCGTCCCGTTTAAACATACTTTGCAAAAATATAAAATAAAAAAAAAAAATAGAGTGA
The DNA here is from genome assembly GCF_029867415.1 of Vicia villosa. NCBI lineage: Eukaryota > Viridiplantae > Streptophyta > Magnoliopsida > Fabales > Fabaceae > Vicia > Vicia villosa. The sequence goes on along the minus strand of NC_081180.1, from coordinate 43,129,181 downwards.
GTACAGTTGACGGTGTGGATCAAAAACTTTAGTTGCTCTACGAAAAAGTAAAGTTGGGGCAGACATGTGAGTTTAACAGCCTAAAGATTAAGAATTGCAAAAATTCTTCTTAATGTTTGAGCACGTAAAATCCCGCAAAAAATCGGGACGACATATTAGATGGTGTGGATCTAAAGCTTTTGGCAGTCCTGTTAAAAAAATGTGGGTTAAATGGCCATATTCGACAAACCATATCCGTTTTGTCACCCCTATACAAAATGGAATTTTTGGAGATGCCGAGAACAACAACAAATACAATACACCTCGTGAGTACAACGCAAGCGAGACTTTCAATATAACTCGTGAGTACAATGCAAGCGGGACTTTCAATATAATAATCAAATTCTTTAATCTGTGTTCAAGTTTCTCCACCAAATTAAATCAAATTCATATACCTTTGATTGAGAGAAGAGTAAAGTAACTTTAGGCGCACAAAAAATAAATAAGACAAAGGAGACACGATATTTATTTTAGAGAAAAAAAGACATGAGAGAAAGTAAATTATACTAGAAATAAAAAAAAAAAGTTAAGGAAAGATAGAGAATTGAAAGTTAGAGAATTTAATCACTATTGAAGAGTCTATAACTGTATCGTCTCGTCGCGTACTGGCTCACTTTAAAATCAGATCAAAATCATATCTCCATAGAGATTTCCCTGAACTCATTATAAGCCCTAAACTTCCTGTCCTGTCCCATCCATTGTCATAGCCTGTATGAATTGTCAATTAATGTGTGCACATGTAAAAGCACCTGATTCTTGTGTTTTCCTCATTTCACATAAAGCTTTCTTGTATAATAAGACACATCACATACAGCAAATCAGCACATATTTTTTCAGAGTTTCAAACCACTCTCCACATATAGTCCCACCAAATCAAATAAACTTAGTGCAACCTAATATTCTACCTCTCTTGTCCTTTTCCCTTTTTCCCCAAAAATCCACATTACTATTATTCCTATACTATATACTATCTCAGTGTCATTTGACTCATTTTTCTTATATACTTTGTCACCTCCACTCACTCCCTCCTCAACTCTTCAATAGCCAAACAGATTTTATACAAACACCCTCTTTCTAAATCTCTCTACCAATACCACCTTAAAAAAACACACAAACAATGTTGTCTCTCAAAATGACAGAGATGTGGACAACAATTGGGTCAACCTTAGCAAGCTTCATGTTCATTTGGGCTATCATAAGACAATACTGTCCATACCAGCTTCTCCGTTTCTTTGAAAAATACAGTCACAGAATCATGGACTACTTCTACCCTTACATAAGAATCTCATTCCATGAATTCTTAGGTGACAGGCTCAAAAGAAGTGATGCTTATGGAGCTGTTGAAGCTTATCTCAGTGCCAACACATCAAAGAGTGCAAAGAGACTCAAAGCTGAGATAGGTAAAGACAGCACCAACTTGGTCTTAACAATGGATGAATATGAAAGAGTAACAGATGATTACAACGGAGTAAAAGTCTATTGGGTTTGTAGCAAAGTCATGGCAGCTTCAAGATCCATGCCTTATTATCAAGAACAAGAGAAGAGATTCTACAAACTCACTTTTCATAAGAAGTATAGGGATACTATAACAGGTTCTTATTTGGATCATGTGATGAAAGAAGGGAAAGAGATTCGGTTGAGGAATAGGCAGAGAAAGTTGTACACAAATAGTCCTGGTTATAAATGGCCTAGCTACAAGCAAACTATGTGGAGTCACATTGTTTTTGAACACCCTGCAACATTTGAAACAATGGCTATGGAGCCAGAGAAGAAGAAAGAGATCATTGAAGATTTGGTTACTTTTAGCAAAAGCAAAGATTTTTATGCTAGGATTGGGAAAGCTTGGAAAAGGGGTTATCTACTTTTTGGTCCTCCAGGTACTGGCAAATCAACAATGATTGCTGCTATGGCGAATTTGTTGGGCTATGATGTTTATGATTTGGAGTTAACAGCAGTGAAAGACAACACTGAGTTAAGGAAGCTTTTGATAGAGACAACAAGTAAGTCAATTATTGTTATAGAAGACATAGATTGTTCACTTGATCTAACAGGCCAGAGAAAGAAAAAGGGTGAAAGTAAGTTTTTTTCTGATGATGAGACTGATAACAAGGCGGGTTTCGATGCGGCGAGGAAGGAGGTGAAGGAGGAAGGAAGTGGAGGTGGGAATAGCAAGGTTACACTTTCAGGGCTATTGAATTTCATTGATGGGATATGGTCAGCATGTGGAGGTGAGAGGTTGATAGTTTTCACTACAAATTATGTGGAGAAGCTTGACCCTGCACTTATAAGGAGGGGTAGAATGGACAAGCATATAGAGCTTTCTTATTGTAGTTTCAATGGTTTTAAAGTGCTTGCTAATAATTACTTGAGAGTTGAGAAACATGCATTGTTTGAGAGGGTTGAGAGGTTGATTGGTGAAGTGAAGATTACTCCTGCTGATGTTGCTGAGAATCTTATGCCTAAGTCTCCTATGGATGATGCTGATAAGTGTCTTTTGAATTTGATTGAGGCTCTTGAGGAAGTTAGAGGGAGGAGTGGTTTGGTTAAGGAGCATGATGAGGAAGTGGAATGTGTTAGTAGTGTTGTTAAGGAAAATGGTGAGATTGTTGATGATGATGATGATGATGATGATGATGAGAAAGAGATTGATGAAGGAAAGAAGCAAATTGAGAGGTAGCAAAATTGTATGTCACAAGGGGAAAATGTTAGGGATATTTGTCATTATAGTAAGTAGTGTAATGTGTTTTAGCATTTGAAATCTCTGATTTTGTACTATTTATGAGACTAATTTTGAACTTTTATTGTTAATTGTATGAGTAACTTGTTAATTTTTACTCCTTATTTTCTTAAAACAACATGTAGTTATACTTAATTTTTACTCTTTTATTTTCAGAAAACATGTAGCTATACACAAATATCCAGTACCAAGTCCATTTTTTATTATGTGGTGACAAAAATTAATTTCACTTAAAAGTGAGTTAAATGCATATTAGTTTTATACTATATTTAAATAAATAAAGTGAGTTAAATAATAAACTTAAGTATAAAAAATATATTTAAATTCAAAAAAGAATTACTTTAAATATTGAAATTCGGAAATATCAACGGAAAAAATGAATGTTGCATAACCTTGCATGGGTAGATTCATGATCCTAACACAAAAATAGCATAAATCCTCTAAAATATCCTTCCATTCTTAATCAAAATCCTCTAAAATCTCCTTACATTCTTAATCAATATTTTCAATCGCAAACAACATTCAATTGTATTTCTACCTCAAAAGACATAAAATCATCTAGAATTACAAGTAAATGTACATCTATATATATCATTGATCATCATATAAATAATTTAGTTTTTCTGTATGTACTATGAACGTTGAGAGTCCCAAAATTGAAATCTGGATTCTATAAAAGTTAGTCATTGAAATCCAAATTAGTTCAATGTTAATTGAAATTGTCTTATTTTTTTTATTAGTTGCACAATTATGATGCATCTTGATGTTGTGATAAAACACCCTAATGATGTGGTTAAAGTTAATGCATCTAAGAATGGTGGTCTCGAATCACCCCAACAAGTTGTCGTCCACGTTGATGTAAGAAGAGAATTTTTTCGATAAACATGAATTTACTTTTATGTGAACATATACTTGAATGGGTTTGTATGGAGGCAGTCAAATTAGTGTTTGACATTGTTATCGGGAGGTTGAATTCTAATTTTGATAGAAGACATGCATTTGTTACGATGAGATGCGAAAGAAGTGATCAGTATAAAGAACTTATCGGAAAGTTAATACACCGTGACACCAAAACAAAAAAAAAATGTGAATGTCCTTTTAAATTAGACATGGAAATTTAATGTGGTTTATGGTGTACATAAGCATGGTTTGAATCACAAGTTAGGTAGTCAGATTGTATGTCCTCTGCATACCGAAGAGAAGAAACTTGTTTCTTATAGACATTGAACATGATTAGCGCAATAATATATTATCTTACAATGCATTTAGGTGGCGACACATTTTTTTAATGTAATCCTGATACATTTTGATGTCTTTTAATGTATATCTAAGATTACTTGTATAAATAATGAAGCGATGTTAGTTATTTTCATTAATGTAATTCTGATGCATTTTGATGTGTTTTAATGTATATCTAACATTACTTGTATAAATATTAAAATTAACGGTTTTATGTGTTTGTATGTCATAAAACAAGTCCATAAAATAGGAATTGTCTACTAGTTTGGCATGATGCTAAGAGGGGAGAATCTGAATTTAAGTTTCTAAAGAAATCATGTATTGTGTGTATATGTGATGCTAATTAAGGAGAATTCAAATTTCAATCTCTCAACAAACCAAATATTTTATGTTTATGTAATGCTAACAAAGGGAGAATCTGAATTTCAATATTCGGATACACCATACGTATAGTCTTTGTATATGTAAAAAGGGGAGTGATTACGGATTTCAATATTCGGACTATTCCCTAAGACATTGCATTTCTATGGTTCATAATGATCTAAAAACATATAAAAATAGAGCTCATTTCTTGTTAACACAAAAAACTTCAAAATGAATCAATATTGATGAATTGCATTAATTTACTTCAACGATATGGAGCCTCCTTTTGAGTTTATGGTCACAGAGAATACTTCTCTCATATATTTGAAATTCAAGTTGGAGAATATCCTACACTACATTGACAATCAAAGGGTGGTTAAGATTGAATTCGTTCATCAATGATTGATAATGAAAGGAAAATTAGTTTGAGTTGAAGACAGTGCAAATGTAAGTGTTATGTGGAATACATTTCATCTTTACGCAATTAAGGGTTCAATCAAGATGGAAGTGACACTTGTAAGATCAACCATAGATATTCTAAAGATGATAAATATCTTGAATTGTTGTGATGAAATGTCATGTTAAATTTAGGATATGGATTCCCTACTGCATTCTTTCTGCTGCTTCCTCTCCTGTGCAATGCTTGATCATTAGATGTAAATTAAATGGTTTAAACTACTTTTACCTTTTTCTCTTCCTTATCAATAGATGAATCTAAAGGCTTAGATTGAAGTAGAATGAGCAGAAGGAAATATAAAACAGGAGAGGATCCAAATGCTTAAATTTAGGTTTACAAATAGTTATATTATGTATTATATGTGTGTTAAATTTAGGTTAACAAATAGTTAAATTATGTATTATATGTGTGATATCAAAGATCTATGTTAAATTATGTTTTTTTTCCCTCATTGTTGATGTGTTATGTATTTGTAATAATATGGATGAATCCAAAATTCAGTATGCAAACAATCCCATAGACCAAATTTCTCCGCCTATGTGATAGCAAAGACTGAATCTGAATTTCAATATTCGAACATATTTGTTGTTTGTATTTAGCATGGTTATGATGGAGACTGAATCTGAATTTCAATATTCGAACATATTTGTTGTTTGTATTTAGCATGGTTATGATGCGACGAATCTCAATTTCTGAATTTTAAAGATATTTTGAAATGGTAGGGTGGGTGAGTGAGATATCGGGTGACATGAACAATTTTCTTTGTTTATTTTTTAACAGTTTTCTTTATTTATTTTTCTTTCCAAAAATACTCTTCTTTTTTTTTTCATCCAACAACCCCTGACCACCCTTCTCTTGGCACCTTCACCCCCTAGTTGACCCCTTAGTCGTCCCACACTTCAAAACATTTCTTTTTTTTCTTTTGATTTGAAAGGCATACCCAAAGCTTTGCCCTCTAAAAAGTATTTTGTGGAGAGTCAGTTAGGGGAGTAGGTGCAGAGTGTTAAAGGGAAGAATGAGAGGGTATTCTAAGTTTTTTTAAAAAGGAAAAGGAAAGGGGTGAGAGAGTAAGAAAAAAAAAGGTGTAGGTAAACTCAAAGATATTATTTGATGAAACAATTGGAGACAGTGACACCAGTTTACAAAAATAAAAATCCACTACTACCTTTTCTTAATGAGTTCTCAACACCATTTTAATATACACTAGAAACAATACCACATCAACTCATTAAGCATAGATGATTATATCACTATCATCCATCATTTCTTACTCAAGATCCTCAGTCTTCCCTAGTCAGTTTCATTAACCATTAAAAGACCAGTTTTCAAACACATCAAAATATGAAAAGAAAAAATGTCAACCGAAATGCGCTTATGTTCATGCTGATCAGAGTTCAAGAAACAGAACTACAGGGTTTATAATCTGAAAGCCGCTTCTTTTTAAAGTTACAGTACCTGTTAACAACTATTGTACATAGATTGGATGAGCCAAATAAATAACCCGATACAATTTCTCATTCATTTTGATGGACCCTCTGGAAGAAGAAAAAAAATAACTAACTAACTAATCTACATAGCTTATCATACTTACTGTTTCTGGTGGTAAATCATGCTCTGACAGCTGCTCGGATTATGCCATAGGAGGAGACCTGCTAATAACTTCCTCTGGGGCTTATAACAAAATTTATAATTCTATTATCACACACATAGGCTTCTTCTTCCCTGATAGATAGAAAACTACAATCCCTGCACTCATACAGAAGAGGAAGAAGCTTCAGTAATCATTGTTGTCTTCGTCTTTCATTATTGTATTTGGACCATCATCAAATCCAGGACTAGGGGCAAGCTCATTCAAATCAAGGAAACGTCTCTTTCCCGTGCCCTCGACTTCATCTTGACCAGGAGGACTACTTGACTTTTCAGGAGGCTGGTTTGGTTCATTCTCTTCTACTGCAGGGTAAGGAACACTAACAGGCTCGTCTACTTTCATTTCCTGATCTTCATCTTCAACGCTATCTGAATCTTCACTTTCCACCATATATTCCCCATTCTCATTCTCATTATCATTCTCATTAGCATTCTCATTTTCATTCTCACTGGGATCTGAGTGATCAGCTGATGCATTAGATTTCCCGGGTTTGGTGAACTCGGTTTCTGAATCCGACAACTCATATTGTTTGTAATTTATACGATTTCTAGTTGCCCTCTTACTGCGTCTTGGACTTGATTGAATCTCACCCACAGACCTGAGTTTAGTTTCCCTCCTAGTTCGGCCAGGCAACCGTTTGGCTTTTCGGGGTTTGTCACTATCCTCACTCATGCTAGCCGAGTCATCGTCCTCTTCCTCCTCCTCTTCTTCTTCATCTTCTACATTATCATCATCCCACTGATATTCTTCATCTCCTTCAGAGCTGCTAGAATGCTTCCTTCTCTGCTTACGTTTCTTGAGATATTCTTCATCATATACAACCTCTCCAACAATATCATCATCACTTTCAAATTCTGGCTCATAATCTGATACTTCTTCAACAAACTCATTCTCTGAATACCGCTTAGGTTTCCTTCTTCGACGACCACTGTTGTTAAAATGAAATTATTAGTCAAAATTTTGATAGAAGGAATCTGAATAAATTTTGAAAAACAAATACTACACACCTTCGGTCCAAATTGTCAGTATTATCATATTCATCGTCATCATCAGAGTCAAATGATTCTGGAGATGAGATAGTAAAATTCTGCTCTTGTGCAACATGTGAAGGACCATGGTTCCCATTAGTCAAATCTTCAGGCTTCGGTACTGGTTCTCTCCTGGGCATAGGTTCTGGAGATGACTGCTTCCGCCTGACAATGGAGGAAACAAATACATATGCCATGAGTACACAATATCGGAGAATGGATATGACTGACACACGCACTCGCACACACACAAATACAGATGGAAAGGGTATTAGCACATACTTGGTTACTTTTATTGCCTCATTGATGGACCGATCATAATCATCTGCATCGACAATAGCGGCAAAAGTTAGGTTAGTGTAAACAAGCACATCGTGGATGATTCACATCCAAACAAAAACAAAAAATGACAACATTTATTCATTTTTAAATTGCCTCGCCACATATCACCACCAGTGGTAGGATGTAATAAATGTTACTTTTTTTTGTTGGACATTTAACCAACATGATTCAAAAATGAAAAAGGTGGCCCAACTCACAAGTCTAAAACCATTGTGATGACGTGGAGGACAAGGCGGCATAAAATCAGTGATCACCATGTCATAGGGTATCAAGTGGAACCCTACCATTGCACTAAATTTCATCTTATATTTACGAAAAACCAAGTATGATATAAAATATTTATTTTTGTTTAAAAAACCCACCTACTATGTTGAAAAGGGCTAACCATCATAGATAGGAAAAATTCAATGACATTTATCACATAGGCAGGCATAGCATAACCAGAAAGTTTCGGTATATTAACCCAGAAGACATGATGTAGATATGGATTAATGGATCCAGCTCAGGTCCTTCAAACAATACAAGGAACATGGACACAACAACAATAATAAAAATCCAACTTTTGAGGTAGGAAAAAGAGGAAATAAGGACTCGAGTAAAGACTACTATTCTATTATTTTATGATAATGCATGATAAAAAACTGATCCAATCATCCTATTATCCTAGTAATGAGGACAACAAGTACTAGGCTAGGATTTCCAGAACAAACCTAAAGTATTCAAAGATATAATTAGGATATTATGACTTTTTCAGAGACATTCTAACATTTTAAAGGAGTGCAGACTAGTTTAAATGGTAAAACTGGTGTATAAGGAATATGAGAACAAAAGAGAAAACTCCGCCGTCAAATCCAAATCCTCGTGTAATAAAGGCATCAACTACCAATACTATGAAAATGTTGGTTCAAGTCATGATTGAACTGTTTGCTCTTACCGAAAGTGTAAGTCACAGGTTTCCTGTCACGAAGTGCACGCCCAGAAGAAAGCGCATCAGCAACCAAGTAATTATCAAGAAGAAGAGCTTCTCTGTGCTGCTTTTTCAGCAACCTCTCTTTTTTCTGTGACAAGATATTTTGTATCAATTAAAAATGTAACTAAGATCCTTTAAAGAAGCGTGAATCAAGAGTCTTTTAATTTTGTAAAAAAATAGCACACTTTTGAGTTAAATTCTTCAAATACCAATTCTAGTCAGATTTCTCAACCCTAGAGTACCTTGTGAACTTTCTCAATTTCAGGAAGCATGTCTATCTTCAGCTTTTTCCCCACAGAAGTCTCTGTTCTGTTTTTACTTGAGAAAAGTTTCTCCTGTATAAACAGATGAAAGAATTGATTAATTCATATAGAAAAAGCATACACGGCTTGAAATAAAAGCAGCGGAAAGGATACAGGATTATTTTCTTTGGTTTATTTATCCTAAGACAACAAAAAATGAGGGGAAAAAAGGGTGAAACACCATTCATCTGGATGCAAATAAATATCAGCACTGCTGAAGTGTTATGTATAAAATAAAATAACAATGATCAAGTGCAGAATATCAAATAAATGAACATGACAATTGCTTCCGCATTAAACATCTGAGTTATGTATTATTGATGAAACAAGCTGTGGACAAAGTTGTACAGATTTATTGTTTTTTTGAGAGCAATCTACCCCAAAAGATTTCGCAAGCCTTTGTTTAGAACCACTAAAACCAATATAACGTGTTCCTTTTTCTTTAAGCTCTATTAAATTAAAGAAGATGGTCACTGGATTTCCATAAATCAAGCTGTGATTTACTAGATGTGTCTCTCTGATAACTTTCACAAGGTATTTTTCTCCCCACAGATATCAAACAGAATAACATCCAAAGGGGTATGCTATCATTATTCTTGTACTAGCCTTAATTCTGCAACTTGTAGCACCGACACCTCTGAAAAAAGACATGTCCGTGTCGGTATCGGACACTTGCACCGACACTTGTGATTACGTTTAATTTATTCATTTTTTTCAAATTATTATTGGTGTCGTCGTGTCGGTGTCGGGGTCAAATTCGGGGTGTCCGTGTTTCATAGGCAAGCATTAGTAAATTTCTCTTTCCAGAGTAATTTAGTTTTCTTGTGCACATAAGAAAAAGGTTTCCATCAATAATGTGAACCCGTGAACAATTCTTGCAGAAAATTTCTTCAATCCGGTTTAGTCAAATTCTATTCAACCACTATTTTTCAATAAGTCCATAATAGCTTATTATGCTAGTAATTTATTTGCAGCAACTTACAGATCGACCAGCTAGTAACTAACGAGAATATAGATCAACCAGCTAAAGCAGCAACTTACAGAAACATCTTGAAATTCATCAAAATTGGTAGCAACCGCTTCCCACTGATATGACGTACTAGAAAGAACCTGAGAACCTCTTGATCTCCCTTTCCTTGGTTGAATCACTTCAGTTTTTCTTATTTCTCTATACAACCTATGACCAATCACGGGGTCATCTTCATACCTGCACTAATCAAATTTCAAATGAATAAAACTATAAACAGACTTACATGTACAACAACTTTCTAATATAGCATTCCAAATCTTGACCATGATGAAGGGAAAGCAAAAGTATATTACCAATAAGAGATTCCATTTGAATCACCTCCAATACGCTCTTTACGGAATGTTGAAAGTTGAGCACCATGTTTAATCGAGTTGTCAATATAACTTCGGATATCTTCTTGCTGCAAGATATTACTCAGATTTGATCATTGCATCATAGGTACAGTGAAAAGGGGACAACCAAAGTAAGACCATGTCAGGCCATGTTTCCTAAACCCTCAACGGAAAGGAAAAAAAAGTTCCTTGGAGAATAAGAAGAGCTAAACAGACAGAGAAGTCCTCAGCCCTTGAAAAATAAATATCGCATGTCACAAGAATGTGCGGATTGTATGTAATGCATGACATGACAATATATTGATGCTGATCAACCTTGTTAAGTACACAAGTATGAAGAACTGCTTTAAGTGAAAGATAAGAGGAATGAAAAATAAGCCAAGACAGAGTTGTTGTAACAGAAAAACAGCGGAAAAAATAGCTAATGTCATGCACAGAACAAAATAGCAGTTAATTCAGGGTATGGCATGAATATGCATATCTTCCAAAGTTCACCCATTTAAGATAAAAAGATGTAATATACAGATAAATCAACATTAACAGTACCTCAACACGAATGTCACATAATGCTTTTAAGATGATAATACGGACAGATGGATCAAGTGATTTATAAACTTCAATCTCCGTCCTGTCAAAATAAGCATAATTTAAGACTTGAGAATTATATAGAGTAACATTATAGAATCTTAAATGTTGCAATAATATTTACCCGTGTGAAGCAACAATCGGGAGATCCCCCTCGGCAACCTGCATTTGAATTCCATCCTCTTATAAGTTCTAGAAAATTTTAAATAAACTACACATTATTATTATTATTATTATTATCAAATATAAGCACACAAAGTAAAAGTAGCTTATTACCCAATGCCACCAATCTCTCAATTTTCTGCATAATACGGTTATCCAAGTATCCCGTGTGAGTGCCATTCGTGTAATAGGAGGGATTGCCTATCAAAAGGTATAATAAATGTTAAAATCAAACCAGTAGCAGCTTTGCAAACACGAGAGAAAAAAGTACAATTTTTTCAGAAAGTAATAGACTTTGAGAGAGATCATTGCAGTAGAAACATCTTCAAACACCTCTTGCGGCATTTAAAAGTACAATAATTTTAAACAAGCATTCATGACTTTACCCTACTCTAACTTAATATTAGTCACTCAACACATCCACCCCCAATGTTATTGATTGCAGATGGCTGACCATGGCAGAAGGCCACTAAACCCGCCATCATATAGAAATTGGCCATAGCGGAGAGGGAGAAATTGCCACCGCAATCTACCATGGCTGATATTTAATAACACTAAGAGACCAATCTCTCAATTTTCTGCATAATACGGTTATCCAAGCACCAAATGTGAGTCCCATTCGTGTAATATACATTGAGAGATTATTGCAGTAGAACGATAGCTGAACAACTTCAGACACCTCTTGCAAGATTTAAAAGTACAATAACTATAAACATGGATACTTCACTTTACGTTACTCTAATTCAATTTTGCTACTTAACGAATAATTCAATGTTTGCTACTCAACGTATCCATCCCCCTTACAAGAAACCAATGTTATTGATTGTGGGCTGACTATGGCAGAAAGCTGAAAATCTGCCATTTTAAGCCAGTATCCATGACAAATTGGTCATAAAGGCTGGCAAAAAAAACAGCCACTGCAATCTGCCATGGCCTCTATTTGACAAAACTAAGAGACCAATGCAATAAAGCTATAATTACAATGTTCAAACCAAAAACAAACTTATATGAAAAAAGGTCAGGTATTTGTACTGATCAGTCAGTCCATAACTCATGACATCAGGAAAGACCAGTTGAATATCCTGCCTCTAATATAATCACTTTGACACTGAAATGCAAGAATTTTAATGAAGTGCTAAATCTTCAAACATTTTAGTGTACACTTTTTCGTGATATTTGAATCTACTAATGACAATAGTTCATGTAAAAAACCTTTCAGTAATAATTTGGCATATAGAAGACACATGTAGCCAAAGTTTCAAGAATTTTTAAATCTTAACCTTTTATTTAATGCAATACACTCATGACAACGTAGTATACCAGGAACTTGATTGGGAGGTTTTTATTATATAAGTATACATTAAGCCTATGCATGGCTAAAAACATACTATTCTTTAAAACATGAGCAGATTGTTCACAAATTTGTAACCATTAAATACAGGCAACAAATCATTGTTGTTCTTACTTCATACAAGTTCAAACAACAAGGAATGATTATGAAATAGCCTCCTACTTTTCAGAGGCAAATTGGGCCTTTAGATCAAAGAATCACAAACAAACAAGTCCCCAGTTTAACACTCACATGGATAAAAGAAACAGCGCAAATTCAATTCATACTTATCGCTTTTACCAAGTAAGCAGAGGACTTAACGTAAACTTATATAATAAAAACCTCCCAATCAAGTACCTTATCTCTACTTAACAATCTCTTTCAAGCATGCAATTCAGTCACAAGCAGTTATTACCATCTCAGCGTGTTCTATTTGTCAAGTTCAATGCTATATCATCAATTAGTACTGTAATTAGAAGTCAATCAGCCCAATGAACAATAAAGTTACATCCCAAGTCACAGCCGTTGGGCATTCCTTAAGTTTATCACCTACCTTTAACCCACTCATGTAGAAAATTTAGAGAAACCGTCGCCTTTGTAATAAAGACATCCTCATAACACATGGCTGCATTTATGCTTGGAACAATAATAACCAAAAGCAATGCAAAATGTGTGTTATCAACTTGCCAACATCCAATCATTCAGAATATAAAAAACCCACTTCACAATTCTGAAATTTCTCATATTCAACTAAACTATCTTAACTAGAACTTGCAATTCAATGTGATGAAATTTAGAAAGCACAAACATTGCAAACTAGCAAAAATTCAACAAAGAAAGCAAAGAATCAACTTGATATAACATTAACAATAAGTAGTACACAAACTAAATTTACAAAGGATAGAAGCAACATTCATAGAAAAAAACACCAACCTTTAGCAAAGGCATGTGAATGTAAAACAAAGTGTCATTGGGATTGAGAAGAGCAGTCTCGAACTCTTCCGCAGAGAATTCAAGTGAGATATTCAACAAAGGCCTAAACAACTGCAACAACAACAACAAAGCACAGCATAAGAAAACAACCTTTTCAAAACAAACACACAATAAAAACACAATCCAAATTCAAAAGATCACGCCTTTGAAGCTCACATTCAAGAAATTGAGCACGGAAGCTAACTCCCACATCGACCTTAACTTCCACCGCGACATCTGCGACTCAGACGGCGGCTCCACGAGCGGAGTAACAATCTTACTGTTACTGCATTGCGGCAGCGGAGGAGACTCCTCCCGCTCCTCCTGTTCCTCCCGCTTATGCTCTTTCTTCGGTTTCCGTTCAATTACCGGCTGCTGGGAAGAATAGTTTCGCGACGCAGCGCGAATTGTGCAAGCTCGGGAAGGGCGGTTGCTTCTGGTGGTCGGCGGCGGAAGAGGAGCTGGTGGTGATGGAGGAGCGGGTGATGTTTCCGTTTCCGTTTCCTTTTCCTGTTTAGGTACAGGCTCAGGCTCGATGTGATTTTTGGAATCTGGTTCCGGTGAGGGAGATGATCGGTGGTGGTGGTCGGCGGGAAGGGAAGAGGGAGATCCGGTAGACATGATGAGAAAAAGGGTTTATGGAAGTTACGGTGAGATTACATGTAGAGGATCACGGGTGTTAGCATTTGGATTAGAGAGAGAAAGAGAGAGATGAAGATTGGAAAAAGAAGGGACCAAAGGGTCCAATTTGATTCAAACCCTGAAATCGGGAAAAAATAAAAACCCTATCTATCAATATTTGGTTTCATAGTCAAGTTAAGTTAAGTTAGATTTGCCTTCACTAGGTAAACTTTTTCATCTTCTTTTTCTCCTTTTCTTGGATCTTATCTCACCATGTTTTTGTTTTACTTTTTGTTTTTTTTTACCATAATAAATATTTTTGACCGTTTGTGTCTATGTAACTAAGATGTTTTGTTGTGTGTATGTTTGGTGGGGCATAACAAAGGCTTCTTGTTTCATCAATCATCATGAGTTAAGCTAGATTCTTTTATGAGATGTGTTTTGATCATTAGTACTTGAAACAAAACTCAATACATTGAAATGTTGGAAAGACAAGTTTTATTAGTAAGATGGATTATGTGTGTTGTTTACACACACAATATGAATGTGTTTTTGGATTATGTATGTTTTGACATGGAGTACTTGCCGATGGTATAGTACATGTTGAGGTTTTCAGCTTAATACCCTAACCGGGTCTTGTCTTTGTAAACGGGGATTTTAAAAACTCCAATTCATTTATTGATAAGGAATAAATAGTTGTACTATTTTTGTAGGACTACTATTTATAGATTGTTTTTCACCACTTACTCTAGTGCTTATATCTATCTCCACAAGGTAAACATGGCAACGTATATGAAATGATCCGTAAAAATAGTTGATAGTTTATAAGTTAGTTGATAATTGTACTTGATGACTGATAAGTTAGAATTGATGATTAATAGTTGAATTCGTCTAAACATATTTGAATTTTGACTGGATTTTTTTCATTTTGGTATCATATATAATCTAGATACAGGTTTGAGTTTTCTTCGATATTTTAAATCCTAATTAAGGGTATTAATATTCGCCAACACTCCATCTTCAAACTCAACTCGAGAGTAATTTTACTTATATCAATAAAGATTAGTTTCATTGATAAGAAGTTGGTTCATATTTTATGAGATTGTGAGTTCAATTCCTCTTATCAATAATTCTAATGAGTTTTTGAAATTAATTTTAACGAGAAAAAATTTATTATAAGAGTTTAATTGGTATGCATTGTCAATAGGAGTGTTCAAATTCAAAGCGATTCAAATAAAAACTGCAAATTGATCCCAAAAAAATTGATTATTATTACTATTATTTGATGTGTTTGGATGTAATTTTGTAAAAGGGGTTACTTTTTCTACCCTTATATGTGCTCTCTCTCCCCACCACCATGAAAATTTATAATTGCCCCTAGTGTCTGGAGATGCATCTCTGAACGCATATTTTTCACACACAACTTAGAGAAATTGTTGAGGAACTCCTATTTTGTTAAAATTTAGTCTGGAGATGCATCTCCTTATGCATAAAAAGTTAATCCAAAGATGCATCTTCGTAACATCCCTTAGTTCAATATTCATTGGATTTTTCGAAGATGCACCTTTGGAATATTTTTTGTTAGTTCAAACTAAAAATAACCAGGAACAATGGTAGAATGGAAAAACAACATAAATTAACATCAAAATAAACATTACATAGATAATTATTAATGTTAACATAAATTTAGCATTACATGTTATTATAAATGGGTGGTTTTGGGGCGTTGTAACAACCTTATAATATTTTTAGTTGATCTTGCAGTCACATTTACTTTAATCAAACCCTTTGTTGGATAATGGTAAAAGGTATTCCACATAACCTTTAAATCATTCGTCTTTAGTGAAGGTTAAATAAAACACAAGGAAAGAGAATTTGAGTTGGGTTTCGTGATAAAAAAACTTTTTGATCACCCAAGAACAAATAACACAAAAGTAACAAAGATAAATAACACAAGTGGTTTTCGATCACCCACCAAGGTGATTTTTCTTTATCACAAGTAGTTCTTTCGGGACATCTTTTTCCATTTCCATCATAACCAAAAAGTTTTGCAATAGATTTTTCTGAGATTTGAATCTTCCTGTCCGAAACATGAGAGATGATCTGATAGTTTAAGGTCTTAGCATGAATCCAGAACTGCTTCACAAGAATGAGATAAAGAATCCCTTTCAAACGGTTGAAGAATACTTCCCATTTTTTAGTAGCGATATCTTGAGAGAGATCAAACTCATTTGCCTTCAAGTTGTCAAAATCCACAATGGATTCACAAAGAACTTCTAAATCAGGCCCCATAGTAGATATGGAGATTTCAGGAAGACCTTTATCAATAATGTTGGTCAGTTGAATTTGCTCTTGCTCTTGAAGTAGTTCTTGTTGTTCATTCGTCGTGGTTAGGGTTCTAGTTGAGAAGAAGATATTAGGGCTAAAGATTTAAAGTGTGGGTTGTTATAGTAGCGATGTGTATGAGAAGTGAGAGAATTGGGTATGAATAATTTATCAAATCAAATAAATAAAAATAAATAAAACATGCAAAACGGAGTCCAGCGTCCAAAAGACAAGGAATTCCAAAGGGATTCTGACGTAAGGATATTCTAATAATCTTTTACTTACAACATATTATTCCTGAAGCATACAAGCGCTTTTGAGTCACATCCAGAGACAAATTTTATAGAATAAGAGACTTTAGGGATGCTAACGTGTAACTTGCCTTTGATTTTGATTTAATAGATAGCATATAATGCTTTTAGAATCCATTACTTCCTGTTGTCAGAGACTAACTAAATATTTGTCAAAGTTGTAGATTTATCAACTAGCTTTTACTTTTTTTAAGGTCAAGCTTATAATCAAACTCAAAAATGAATTGATTCATCAGCAATGTAAGTTTCAACATTGTATACTCTTGTGGCCTTTTAGACTTTTAAGATATTTTAACATGATACCTTAGAGAGCTTTCAGAATCATCCTTGATTAGCATAAAAATAATTATAACAAAGGTGAGGGAAGGGAATAATTACCAATAATTCATGATGATTTTACCATTCTGATTTCCTTTAGTGACTACCAGAACCATGGGACTAAAGTACCACATATTGGAACAAATGCCTTCTTATCACTTAGATTTGAGAGCATCCATGCTTTAAGCTTCAAGATAGATGCTTCAATTTTCAAGGCCACATTGATGTGTTTCTCTTATCTTGTTAGATGATGATTGAGAGTGTTCTTGTGATATTCTGTAGCTTCTGAACACCTTCTGTCTTTGTTTCTAGATTTGGTTAAAAACGTCCAGACAGCAGAGACACTCTGTCTACTTCATCAGAAATAGCATCAGGTTTAACCTATCATTGTTGTTAGCAGGTGAATGAGCTACTCCTAATGTGTTTCAAGGGACATATCTTTTTTCTGACACAATTAAGTGTTTGAACTATCAATAACATAATTGAAGTTCTGATACCAATTGAAGGTTCATTGAAACATAAGAAAGAGGGGGTTTTAATTGGGTTTCATGACAAAAAAAATTCGATCACCCAATAACAAACAACACAATAGAACCAAAGATAAATAACACAAGTGATTTTGTCTTGGTTCACCGTTAACTAGGCTATCTCCAGTCCATCCACCAATGTGATTTTGCCTTATCACAAGGACTTAATTCAATAATCAATTATATAATTTGAACCACAGAGACTACACGTCAATATCTTCTTACGGCTTATGGCTATATATTAGTCCCTCAAGATAATCAACTCAAAGACAAACTGTCAATGGCATCTTGAGATTCTGACTAAACTTAGTCACTCAAGGAATTTTAATCAACTGATTAAATACAATATTTGTGTGTATACAAAATTGCTTCTACAAAAGCAAATTAAAAAAATTGAGCTTTAAAAGACAACACATTAGATGATTTGAAATGAAACGCTTTCAAGTGTTTCTCTCTTTGTTGATCTTGAATATCTTCTTAATATGTGCTCTTTTTCTTCTTGCTGGATATTCTTCTTTGCTTCCATTTGCATAGTGTTAGCTTGTTTCTTCAATTGTATGTATTTCCTCTTTGTATATCTTCATTGACCTTCTTCATTTCTTTGTATTGTACATATTTCATGAATCCTTGCACGCATATTTTCTTCTTTTTAAGTGTATCTTCATCTGTTCAGCTTCACACTCACATTTTCATTCTTCTCGTGTGTATCATATTTTCACAACTTCACACATACTTGCTCACATGGTTTCTTCTTTTTGAATGTATCTTTGTTTGTTTAGCTTCACACTCATATTTTTCATTTTTCTCGTGTGTATCATATTTTTACAGCTTCACATATACTTGCTCACATGTTTTCTTCTTTTTATGTGTATCTTTGTTTCTTTAGCTTCACACTCATATTTTCATTTTTCTCATGTGTATCATATTTTTATAGCTTCACACATACTAGTTTACATGCTTTCTTCTCCTTGTATGTATATCTGTTTGTACTGCTTCACACACACACACACTCTCTCTTCTCTATATAATTTCATTCTTTCAAGTCATCTTTTTATAGAAAAAGAAATAAATTCGTTGGTGAATAAAATGAAGAGTATCCACAAAGAATATAGTTGTTAGACATTAGGTAGTACTACTCATGGGTAACACTCGGGAGGTTTTTTGGATCTTTGTCTTTCAAAGCAGCAACTATGTACCTTGGAACTATATTGTACTTTATCATGTTATTCACAAACTTTCTTTCATGATTTTTTATACGGCCCAATATGTCATGGTCTTCCAAATCCTCATATAGTTTATGAATGTGCATCCCGCACCTAACCATCACCTTCCAACCGATATCAATTGAAACAGGTATCAGACTAAAAAGACATTTAACTTTCATTTGATAATGTCTTATGAGGAATTATTGCTTTCAGATGCATTCCTTCTTTTATATTTTGCTCCCCTCTCACAATCCATAATCAATTTATCCTTCCTCTCTGGCATTCCATTAGTAGAATCGGAACGAACAGTGACAACAATAATATCATGTCGTTTACCAGTAGCCTGTGCCCATGCTAAAACTTCAGAAGTCAATTACAACATATAAATATTAAACTATCAGTTTCATAAAGACGGAAAAACAATTAAAAAATTGCATTTGTTGCATAGGAAACATACGACATCCGTGGTGAAGAACATCGTAAAATCTATACAGGAATCAGTAGAAGGAGTTGTCGGTTATGGACCACACAAGTAAAGAATTTTATCTGCAGTCATACTAGAAATTTCAAATATATGCAAAATTTTCGATATATCGGATAATCGAAAGATTTTGTCAGTATCCGAAAATTTCAAAAATTTCTGGTTTTCTAGAACAACACCGAATTTTTTAAAATTTCTAGTAAATCGTCTCCGGAAATTTTGAGATTTACACACTATTTCCAGTAAGAATGTGAAAATGAATATCGGAAATTTTGTTTAGAATACCAGAAATTTAGATTTTACTAAATGCCCATAGTGAATTTTTTTTTAAAAATGTTTCTTTTATAAACAATAACAAAAATATTTTAGTCAATACGAGAATAAGGAAGGTGTCGATTTAATTTTAGGAGTGGCAGGTTGAATTCTCGCTAACCTGCCTTGTAGTGAATCCAAAGCCACAATATTTAAGGTGTTCACATCAGAGTATCATCACAATGCTTGCCTCTAAACCATCAAATTCTCCCATTGACCAAAATCATAAGCTCTCTTCGTGCACAAAAATACTCCCATTGACCAAAATCATAAGCTCTCTTCGTGCACGAACTCAAATGGCAAATGGCAGCCACATACAAAGAGAGGTATCAATGTTTGGTAGAAGAGTCTATTCATCTCTCCCATACACAACCAAAAATCACTTAAGTACTTTTGTTATATTGTTGGTGTAAATTTAATACTAGTATGTTGAATTATGACTGCTTATTTCCAAGCAAGCACTCCATCAAAGGAATTTAGTGTCAGGTTGATTCGTATCCTTTTGCAGTGTATTGTCAATTCTTTAAAGTCCAGTCTGATTCCATTTCTGTGTTTAAGCACAATTAATTACTTCAACGCCTAAAACTAGTGGTATCATGATTAGTGAACTCAATTGAAGCAAATCATAATCGTTTGATTCAGTTTTAAACAATCACTTCAATAAAAAGAACACGTTGCTGTAGTGGCATTTCCAGCATTATCAAAGATTCTGTGCCAGATTGATATGACCAATTAGTAGTGTTAAGCAGTAACAACATAATGACAAACTCTTTTACTATTAACAAAATGACAAAGAACTGGAAGCGCCATCGTCTTATAGTTTCGTAATTATCAGACTTACACAAAGGGAGAGGCAAAAGAGTAGAAAGCAAGAAATAACATGTGAATAAAACATTCTCTTCTCTATCAGTAATTAACAGTTATCATAATTAGCATATACATACATTACATAAAACTCGTCAAAAGCAACAACAAAGACGAAAGCTGCAGAAAATAAGAGTTACTCCAATGGCTTGCATGAGATGGAGAAGGAGAAGGAGGAGAGGTAGTTGTTGATTCCTTTTCCTGTGAGCAAGTGTAATTGCAGCGGCTCGGAGGAACAACTCGGTAAACGCCACTACTTGCGAGAATGTAAACATCTTTCTTGTTGTCTTGTCCAAATGAAAAGATGTATCCAAGAGCTGGAAGGGAGCTACTGGGTACTACGTCACATGGTATAGGCGAATTGTGTGCACAACTGAAAGGGATTCGGCTAGTTGTGAAATTTCCACTATTTTCAGGGTCTTCGGTCGCAGCCCAAACTGCGCCCGCGTAAAGATCAGCATACAGGTACCTGAAATGCATCAAAAGGTTTAAAAATCTTAGACGCAATAATAAGGGTTTTGATGTCTGTGTCATTGCAACACAGCGCAGTTTGTTGTCTGTTTGCCTTCTATTTTTATATATGAAAGTAAGTTGAAGGCCATAAAGGGAAAGATAAAGCTTATGTACCTTCCAAACATGCAAGGATCGGTCATGGATCGATAAACATATCCCCCGGTGATCGATGCGGATCCTTCATTCTTGTTTATTTGAGAATGGTTGTATCCTGCTATGGGGGCAATTGCATTTATAGATTTAATGGAGGTATTGCCTCCAGGTGAATCTGTAACAGTGAATGGATAGGGTCCTTCGTTAATTCGCCAGCCATAGTTTCCACCTTTTGTGATGAGATCCACCTCTTCATAAAGATCCTGCAAATCAATCATGTAACTATGAACATCGCATTTCACATCTATTGAAGTTCGCTAACAGACAACTTAGTTAATAATGTACAAAAATCGTGGCTAATGAAACTCAGTCGATGGTTAATGAGTTACTCAATCTTGGCGAATTCATTAACAAAAATCCATATGCTATTAAACCGAATTTTGAACGTCATTAACTTGCGTTGCAAGTTTCAAAATTCTCAAATGTAGAAATATCATTTCTGAAATTTAATTTGGTATAAGCATTCACATACCTGTCCAACATCTGCACAAAAGAAGTAGGAAGGTTTTTCCGAATCAAAGCTGCATCTCCAAGGATTTCTTAATCCTAAGGCCCATATTTCAGGCTCCAGATCTTTATCTTCACTGAATGGATTATCCTTAGGAATCGAATAGCTACCCCAAAGTCCAAGTTTACTAACTTGTGATGCACCTGACGATTCATAATAGATTTAATCGTCAAAAATAAGGGGTCAAAAAATACTATAAGTACTCAAAACTTTCCAATGCTCATAGTTTACCGATAAGTAAGCACGCTGCTCACTAACCTGCCCATTTATCAGGTCGCTAACTCGAGCGACCTGATAAATAAGCAAGTAAACTATGAGTCATATCCAACACTACATTAGGGTGTATTACTACTCACTTGGAATATTGTCGACATCAAGTCTCATAACCTTTCCGAGCAACGATTTCTTGTTTTGCGAAAAATTGTACGGATCGCCTGTTCCTCCTCCATCTCCCATCATGAAGTATAAATACCCATCATTAGGTCCGAAAAGTATCTGACCACCATGTTGAGATGTAAATGGGAGGCCCATGGTAAATATCCTTCTCACCTCAGTTGGTTTTGCACTTTCAGCCTGAAAAATCGATAACAATGATTAGATAGTTTTATTTTATCCGTTGAATTGAACTCGTTATAGAAACTATTATTTTATATATTTAGTTTCGAAATGCATACCGAGGATGGTTGAGATGCGGTTCCATTAGCGGTATATTCTGCGATAACAGTTTGGTATTGACACGGTTGAGCGCCGTTACTAGTACCTAGCTTTGATGGATCACAATTAACATTTGAATTACAAGAACACACTCCATTGCATCCAGACCATTTATCTTTATCGCAATTAAACGAAGCGAAGAAACGTCCGTTGTTTGCAAAATTTGGATGAAATGTCATTCCCATCATTCCAAATTGAGTATCAAAATAAACTTGATCAGTTAGATCAACAAAGGGACTTGACTCATCAAGCTCCAACTGTCCTCCTGATCCTTCTTCCGGAATAGTTGCCAACCAAACCTTACCCATTTGGCTCGAGAAAAACGCGCGGTTCGTGCCATCTGGATGAGCAACCATGTTGAGATAAGATCCATTTCCAATTTTCTCAAGGCACAATCCATGAGGAGGACTAATAGGAGTATCAGTTTTATTTAACGCGACAGGTTCACCCTCGAAGCATACTGATTCATTATTAGAGGCTCCTCCAAATGCATTGCAAAAATCAGCTTTCGACTGCCATAGTTCATTCAGTTTTGTTGCATTAGTATTAGCTGGTAATCCTCCTCCTTGACCTTGCAACGAAGACGAAAGCGGCGAGTTTATTATAGACACGGTTTGACATGTATTCCATACTTCAGAGCAGAAATCACGCACTGACGCCTTTGACTGCGAAGAATTTGCCGGAATTGCAGAATCGCAAAGCACGGGAACTGATCTTTGCGTAGATTGAACCGTAAACAGCTCCCCCGAAAAAGGGTCGCATTTCTGTAAACAAAACAAAGTTAGCTAGCTATATGCAACACAGAAGTCATGCCTTGAAATGAAAAACAGCGGTTACTAAATACTAACTAGCAGATAAACAGATAAACAAAACGTTACCGCGCAAAGTATCGATTTCAAAAGCGAGGCGCAGTCGGTATCAGATACATTCATGAGGTTGAATTGCTTCTGTATTTGTTGATCTTGTATGGAGTTGCAACAAGTACTTCCATTATAAGAACAAAACTTGAGTGTGGAGTTAAGGGTAAAGGGTGCCCCTATAAACAAAAAACACACATATACATCTATAATGAAAACCAAAAAAAAAACACAAAAAAGATTGAAAAAAAAGAAAAGATAGAGACATACTTGAATCAACACATAGAGGAAGTGAAGTTGAAGAGTCCAAAAGCAGAAACAGAAGACAGCAACAAAACAAGAAACCTATGGAAAGAACAGTCTTCATGGCTGGCGCCAAAACAAGTTCAATCTATGCTTCACTTTCACATAAATCTCAGAACATACTCCAAATATCAATTTCTAAATATAGTAATAAAATCAGAAGTCACTTTCAATCATCAATATATATTTTGATTCAACCCTATTGGTATGAGGGCTGTGTGTATGGCCCACAGACCTGGCCTTACCTTCCCTAGTTGACTTGTTGTCCCTTAAATATAGATAAGATGGCCAATGGTATGTGACAAAGACAAACTCAAGCGTCTAAAAACACAAGTGGGTGTATGTATGGTACTGGGAAATGGGAATACATGTGATGTTGGTTGGTTCATCAAAGCTTTATGTTATATTAATTAATGGTGCGCTATAGTTAGGTGCAATGAAATATTATATTATATGTTTGTAGAATTGTAGTACTGTTTTAGATGAGTTTCTAACTTCTAACCAAGCACTAGAAAAGCATATTCGTGTTCATATTCAATATTCAACTCATAGAAGAAAGGATCCACTTGGGATTATTGTAAAGTCAAATTACCATAAGTCAAATAAATTTTGACAAATATGTTTGTTTTTAAAAATTTTGAACAGAGATATAATGAGTCATATGTGTGCACGTTAGCAATGACGCGTGTATTGTATTATTGGCGAATATTGGTCTGGAAATGCTGGAAGTCAAAAATGTTTTGATATATTAAATTTTCAATGATAGAATGGATAAGCACTTTTCTAAAACATGATGCCAATGCTTCCAAATTCGGTTTGGATGAATAATCTCTTTGTTGCTTATCAGCTTATAAATACTGAAAGCCACAATTCAAACTGCACTCACCTCAACACACTCCCTCCAGCTTCGAATCTGAACATTCTCATGGAATTCTTTTGTTTTTGGAATGAAATGATGTTTAAAATATTAAAGCAACAGGAAAAAGCACTTCATTGTTTAAGTTGATTACCAGATGCAATCCTTGTAAGTACAAGTGAAATTGTTTCACATGGTATGCAAATCAAGACTCTTCGAGTAGTATAGTTGTTAAAGAAAAAAAGAATTCTTTATTTAATGTCAAATAAAATATCTATTTCAGAAATATGTAAAAACTATTTTTGCCACACTCAACGTTTTATGTCAATGCCTATTTTTGAAATTTAATTAATGGTCTAAAAATTGTGTCAAAAAAGTATAATACCCTAAAAACAAAGGCATAAAATTCTAAGCCAAAAACCCCAAATCCTAAAAACAATGGTAACATTTACAGTTGCGAACC
The DNA here is from genome assembly GCF_029867415.1 of Vicia villosa. Taxonomy (NCBI): domain Eukaryota; kingdom Viridiplantae; phylum Streptophyta; class Magnoliopsida; order Fabales; family Fabaceae; genus Vicia; species Vicia villosa. Next base: position 43,104,314 of record NC_081180.1, on the reverse strand, counting down.
GTTAAAAAAGTTCATCCAATATAAAACTACAATAACAGTGCACCAATTTTGTTGTAAAAAAACAGTGAACCAATTTAAAGAGAATATATGAATTAGAATCGCATGGGCTATCAAGGTATTAAATACTTTATCATTGAATACAAATTACTGTGCATATCCTCCCCGTTTAGTGACTCTGCCTATCACAGTGATCTCAACCATCAAGGGCACCAAGTGCTTTCATGTCCTCTAAGAAAGCCGAGTATGAGTCATCAATGCTCGGTGCTTTTGGAGCAGATGACGAGCTCACTGAGACTGGTTTTACAATAGTTGGCCCGGGTGGTGCAGAAACTGTCCTGGATGTTGATGTTGGTGTTGACACAGGCGGTTTTGGTTTTGTTTTGGTCATTGCAGTCTCCCTTCTCACCCGCACAGACGCAGGAACCTAGTAAAAAAAAACATGATCCAGACTAAATTAGAAGAATTACATAAACCAAAAAATTAACAAAAGCTGCCAGTTTAAGTTATCAGATAACATCTCATTAAGACAATTTGTCCTCTATGAGGAATTCCAATTTGTCCTCTGATAACATATCATATTCTGAACTTCTGATACAAACTAGAACCAACAGAGAAATAATAGAGTATAAGACATTTGCTAATTTAAGGAATCAGTCGGTATTATTCCTACTGTATAGAGCTAAGTTCTTACGGAGAGCTACTGATCTCAATTCATAATAAAATAACAGAATACTCAAAAGCACCTTCCTATTCTGCACTCGGACTCTTCAAACCGTAACCCTCAAAATCATGTAACCATTCATCTCACTTTTCTTCTCTCACTGCCAACATAGCATCTCACTCTATTTCTTTTAGAATAAACTTTCCAAATATTAAGCATGTGTGATACATGATGACGAAATGTTTCGGCCACTATTTTTGGGCCCAAAAGCTACCGTATACCCTAACAACTGTCAAGGACATAAGCCGTTGTTTAGTTTATCCACTTCTCTTTGTCATTAATGAAACCCTTTCACTCCCAGCAAATAAAGCAATTAGCTGTTTAAATTTTGTGTACTTGATAACGTGTCTGGAGTTAGGAAGTCTCGAAAATCTTGCATAGAAGCTACATTTCCCTAATATTGAAATTGTTTCTTTTAGATAGAAGCTAATACAAAAAAAATTGTTGTTTTCATGCATTACTACAAACAACACAATTGTTTTAATCTGGACTCAAATATTGGCATCAGAATGATATAGTATGTTGCCATTACCTTATTGAGCTGTCAGTAAAAAATATTAATATACATTACTGCAAGAAACTTTACTTGAAAAGGGATTATATTTCAAAGGTATGAGGAAGAATAAAATTCACGAGCTGAAATAAAAGCAAAGCTAAAATTAAGAAAACAAATTGAATCAACTTACCATTGATGTGAGTTCCGGAGTGTGCTGAGCTAATGGTCGTTTCACAACAGTAGAAGCAGCAGATTTAACATATGATGGTTTTTGAGGAGGTGGCCTAATTACCATATGATCCTCTTCCTGAAAGTTTGGAGGAGGGCCAGGTGGAAGTGGCGGTCTCATCATTGGAGGAGGTCCAGGTGGAAGACCATATGGTGGCCTTGGGATTAGGGGGACCATCATTCCAGGAGGAGGTGCCTGACCAGGAAGTCCCACCACAGGTAGAGGAGGCCTCATATCAGGTGGGGGTGGGGGTGGTGGGAACCGGGATATTCCAGGAGGCAATACATCAGGCTGTAAGGTTGGGATTAATGTGGCTCCTGGAACAGGAGGTTGTTGCCTTGGAGGAGGTGGTGGAGGCCCAGGAACCATTTTCTGGATCTCCTGGTTTGACAGAGAATTCCTGTTGTCAGTAGAAACCACAGCATCATCTGACTGAATGGCACTAGAACTTGGGGGCATACGACTTGGAGGGGGAGGAGGCGGAGGAAGCTGCACCTACAATTCAGAAAGAAAAAAAAAAGTTATTTCCAAAGACGTTTGTGGTAAGTATAATCATACAAGCCTGAGTTTCAAACTAAGAGCAATCAAATGTAATGTGTTCCCATTTGGGCATTTGGCAACCATTAAAAGTCTCTAGTGGCCAAAAATCAGGGGCATATGGTATACCTGAATGTGACATCAGATATCAGATATTCATATACAAACAAGAGAGAACAGCATACATTACATATCTATCCTTTTTCAGCTTGAGCATACTTTTAAATGTTTAAAACACTGAAAATTGGACTGAAACATACTAGCACATAAAGAAATAGACTTAAATTTGTTTGCAACCCTATAAAATATATAAATGTTTTTGGTGCTTCTAAAAAACTGATAACATACACATACTAATACTATTTACCATTATTATTAATTTGGTAAGCAAAAAAATACTTTCAAAAATATTTATTAAATATTCCCCGCCATACTCACATCCTAAATTTAAAAAAATATCAGCATCCCCATACTGAATCATTTTGGAATTAAAAAAATGCCCATGACAGCATCAACGATGTTCTAAATATTTAGTATATCTATAATTTCAAATCCTTTCATACTTATACAACCAGATAATGTCTTGAAAGATAAAGTCTAAGTCATTCAACTAAAATGAGCCTACCTGACCAGGCTCCTTGGAAGATAGATTATCTGGCAATGCAGATTGATTTTTTTCTTCACCTTCATTGGTGCCAGGTGGAGGCGGCTGAGACTGTTGTAGAGGTGGAGGAGGCGGTAAAGACCGATTTACAGTTTGTTCTTTAGGCGGAGGACCGGGAGGTGGAGGTGGCAAAGGAGGCAGAGGTAATGATGCAGGCAACCCAGCAGCAGGCTTTGGAGGCATGGGAGGTGGTGGAGGCAGTGGCAAAGATGCAGGTAAAACAGTACCATCAGCTGAACTAGCATCAGGCAGTGGTGGTGGTGGGGGAGGTGGAGGCACGGATAATACACCATCCTCAGACTCTATTGCTGAGGACGATGCAGCAGTACTTGATGAACCGTCAAACAAGGGAATTCTAGGTCCTGCAGTTCAGCATGAAAACTGATTAAATGAAGATGTTAAAACAATATCATTTACCAATACATTATTTTACCAGTCAAATATGAAAAAGAAGTTCAGCATACCTATAGACGATTTGAACATAGGGGGTTTCCCTGGCGGTGGAGCGCCGGTAGGATTTAAGGTAGGATGGTAATAAACAGAGTCCTGTAGCAAAAATCAGTAAGAAATTCAAAAAACCATTTACAACGCCTGGATAAAAATACACACAAGAACAAGTGAAAGGATACCTCTGGTTTTGGGTGATTAACTCTCTCTTCCTCTTCTGCGCTTGTTCTCCTTCGAGGAGGGCCCAAATGACTGCTCAAAATATATCCAAGTATTTGTAAACTACAGATAAACAAATAGAGCATAAATTTGTAATTGAAAATAACCCTAAATTTTTACCTGAACATCACAGGAGCCTCACCCTTGTCTCGCATTTTTTCTTCATATTCCTGTCCAAAATATATCAGATTTAGACAATCAATAGAAACTATTAAATAACATCATGCATACAAGGCACAAAAAACACAGGCAGCTTCAGCTACTAAAGCAATATAAATGACCAAAACAAGCAGCTTCAGCTACTAAAGCAATATGAAACCAAGTTCATGGCTCATTTCTATAAAGTAATGGGTTTTCCTTTTAGCAATCAAGACTTAAAAAAACTACATGGGTCTATCTGAAGTCAAAATTAACAGCAACGAATTACAAGTTTGTTTCAGTAGAAATTCATTACAGCCTACGACTACAAACGCACAACCTTTTACACTGGACCAAGAAAAGATCAACAACACTACCACTTACAGATTGTGATAAACCCAAAAGATCCCTTCAGCTACAGTTAGTGGAACTTGCCTACTGAGTAGAAGAATGGTACATCAACCAAGGTGCTTGTTACAGCTGGTTTTCAGAGTCATGTAATTGGCAACCACTCTATACGTGATAAAAAGAAGTTTCTTAATTATGTTGAAGAGAAAAGCAGGCACAGACAACAAGAAAAAATAAATTTTTGCATCACTACATGTGCTTGGTATATGCTTCTCTTGGTTATAAGGTTGTGATTCTTTTCATTCATTAACAATATCCCATTTCTGTCATATACTCTGATAAACCAAGCAGTGTTGCTATCAATTGCCGATGGAGGAAGAAAAAAAATTGTCTTTTAAAGCCGCCATTTTCACCATAAACGTCATGCCCTTTTTTCATAAATTGGCCACAGTGATTGGCAAAAAATCCACCATAGCCGCTATTTGAAAGTACTGACAAACTACCATTTAAAGGCAGTGATACACCTAAGAGGCAATGTTCCAGAGGGATGAAAGTAGCAACAACTTCGTATGTGATAACAATACGATAAAGAAAAGTGAGACTACAAAGAAAAAAAATTGCATCATAACAAAGTGATCAAGCACTCTGAATTATGATGTAACGGGCTAATGACTATTTTCAAATATAAATGCACCAGGATTTCCTTTACTTCTAAGGATATGGGAAAGAAGTTTGATAGGAAACCTTCTGCAAGTTGAGAGGATCAGGTTGTTGAAAAGTGCCAGCTCATCGAGAGAAAACAGTTTAGATATTGGCTTCAACAATCCAGCGATCAGTTTTCACTTATTTATTTATCTTTTTTAAATTCATGAAACAACATAATTTTGCACATTAACTACAGGAAAAGCTGCGAAAGTGTATGAAAAAACAAAGTGGCCCAACAAAACAGACATGTATGAATTGTTACCTTCCTCTTCTTCATGACAAGATTAAGTGTATCTTGAAGTTGCCTCTTCTTGTGCTTTCTTGCTTTATCCAAGGCGCCATCAGCCTCTGCCACAACCAACAATGTGTAAGTGGTTATCAAAAGGCAAATACTAGGGTAGGGATTAGGAGCAAATAAGAATACAAAATAAACTGGCAGGTTTTCTCTAATCAAACAGTTGTTAGCATGGCTATAGAAACTGCTTGATTCATACTCTGGTTTGTGCAAATTGATACAAGTCAGACACCCAACAATGTGAACTGGATAACAATTAGATAATGACTAAATTTTCCACTTGAATAAGAATTAAATTTGACTAGAAAAAGAATTCAATTCAATTATTTATTATGTTTAAAAGACATCAGGTGTTAATTTTAGACTAGTGAGTTATCAAATTTAAGTTTATAGAAAACAAAACCTCTGTTGTTTTATTTAAATTTACTTTCTATTCAACTCGTTAATCCAATTGCTGATCTTGCTATTTGTTAAATCAGTCAAAGAGAGTATCTCAAGCTTTACCATTATTACAAGTTATGTTACTTATTATTATGTTTTTCATAAATAGCTATTGATAGGATTTATGGTTCTCTAATATTAGCCTAGCAGTTCTATATTTCATTTATATGATTGCTTGCTCCTACTGTCTGTAAATTAGTTCTCATAAGTTCACATATAGAAAAGTTTGTTCAGACCATGACAACTACTAGATATATGACGGAGCAGTCCTTTTCAATGCTCAAAAAACATATTGCCAACAGCAATAAAGTAGTTTGGTGGTTTAATGAGAGGAACATAAGCATTTGCAAGTTCGAATGCAGCTGAAAACATTTCTACCAACTAATTACTAGCATTTGGGTTTAAAACAAAATGGCAATACAAAAGAGATGAAACTGAAATCCTACTTCCTTCCAATAAAACATGACTTACTCATCATTTCCAAGTTATCAATCTGCTTCTTCAGCTGATCGGGATCTTTCTTCAAGATCCCCACCTCCCTCACCTTCTTTCTTTCTTTCTTATTCTATAAATCAAAACAAAAACAACAAAAAAGTATAACCATACTAACATGAGTACAACACAGCAGAATAATACAAAGCAAGAATGCTGATTTTAAGTAGAGCAGAAAACTAAATGATTAGCCATATATTTGGTTTTGCGGTGAAAAAATTTGATTGAGTGAATTGATTCGGTAAGTTAAAAGTGAGTTGAATGTAAAGTGATTAATGTTTGGATAACTTAATGCAAAATTGAATTGAACTATAAAAATCAAAAATCATCTTGAACTCAAAAGCTTCAAGTAGAACCAATTCTACTTTACAAGAACCAGACACCTTAAAATCATTTCAAAATTAATTCTACACCTCTAGAATTGCAATTCTAGACCGCAAATTTAAATTTAAAAAAAAAAAAAACTATTTGGAGATTTCAAATTTACAATAAACACACTCACATTAATTAATTGAAATATGCTATGAATAAATTAGGTCATAAAGTAGAGAAAATAATGAACAAATTTACATTAAACCCAAAGGAATTAAAGGAGAATGGTAGAGAAAGTGAAAAATACAAACCCGTTTCAATTCCTTCTTGCGAATCTCCTTCCGATAAGCATCGGTAGGGTTCATAACCTTACCACCCTTCGTCGTCTTCATTTTGGAAGACTGAAAACCCTAACTCTCTCCCTTTCAGAATTGTTTCTCTTTGAAAATTGAAAGCTCTATCTTTTATATATTTTTCTTTGCGATTTCAAATTGAGAGTGAAAACGGGAGAGGGTTGTGAAGAAGATAACAGTCGTGAAATTTGTATGTGTTGTTGTTATTGTTTTCCTATACGTTCTTCACTGGAATGTGATTCTTCGTGTTCGCCCGTGGAGAAAAACCACCCAGACGATACTTAGAATGAGATCCGGCCCAACTTTTTTGGCATGCTATTGTTGGGCTTGTTGGGCCTACTATTATCCTTTGGAAATTTCTTTTCCCACCCTTTAATGAGAATTTATCTTTCCACCCCCAAATTATCCCTCACACCCCCAAAAAGCATAAAAAGACACAAATGTCCATATAAAATCATTTATCACTTTTTTTTTAAAATCTCGGTTTTTTTCAAATTCTTGGGGGATACCGGAAATTTGAGGAGCTTACCGGAAATTTCGCGAATACATATAAGTTTCTGGTATTTTTAGGAATTTTCCGGTACTTTTTACCGGAAATTTTGAAATTTCTGGTATCTTGTCCAGTACTGGAAATTTTAAAATTTCCGGTAACTTTATAAATTCTTCAAAATACCGTAAATTTTGAAATTTCCAGTATTTGATCTAGTACCGAAATATTTGAAATTTCTGGTATTTTTTATTTTTTTTAAATTCTTTTTTATTATATTTTTAATTTAATTGTATCTAATTCGGCTTTATTTGTATTATGCAGACATTATGGCCAATCAGGAGGATTCCAAAGCATGCATCAACATCAACAGCAAAACATAAGTTTCATATTCAAACAAAATAAGACCCCAAAAAACCCTAGCCAACATCAAAAGTAAAACATTACTTCTTTAACGTTATCCAAGATAACTGAACTCTCCCGGAGCATAGTCGACCAACACATTACCATGTGTTGTATGATGAAAATAGATTCAGTGCAGAATATCTACAAAGTTTTACTAAAACTTTGTAGCTGATCTGCACTGGATCTATTTTCATCATACAACACATGGTAATGCGTTGGTCGACTATGCTCTGGAAGAGTTCAGTTATCTTGGATAACGTTAAATAAGTAATGTTTTACTGTTGAGCTAGGCTTTTTTGGAGGCCTTTTTGTTTGAATATGGATTAGAACTACTAGTCTCATCGATCTCAGTTTGAGACACTTTTGATGTCGGTGTTTTTATTAGGTTGATGTAATTTTATTTTTATTATGTTTGACATTATTTGTAAGATTTATAAGATGTTTTCTTTTCGTGTACTATATAGAAGATTACATTTACATTACACTACTATGATATATTGTGCAAAATTCATGATTCTTAATTGTTTCAAGCAAATGAATACACCATTAAAAGCGGAAAAATTATGATTCTTTTTTGCTGTATAATCTTTTTGGCTAGTACATGTTTCAAGTAGATAACGAACATCAAATGACAAATAACAAACAAACATGGATAACAAACATCAGATGACAAACAACAAACAGGCATAAACAGTACTCTGAACACATGAAAACCTAGGCACTACCAGAAGACTCTGGACGAATAAGACACTTCATTATGTCGTCAATGGATCTTTGGATTTGCGCATCCAATTCGATCGGACCTTTAGTTATCCTACGGCGAAATGATTTCCACATGGCCTTCACATTTTCATCATTCTTCAACTCGATTAAGTTGTATCTCACCCTTCCATTTGTATCAATCCAATCCTCCCGAAACTCAATCTTTGTCACCCTTCTGTTATCAGAATCAGGCAGCAAATTATTCAACATTTCCTTCAAGGTGGCAAAGGATTCAGGCCCATCTGGAATCTTGGTTTGACCAACAAGGTTGCGGCCATTGAAGTACACTTATACATTGATAAAATACTGAGGAAGAGGCATTTTGTTGAAATGATGTGTTATCGCATAACCCTAACACCCCTATTTATACAAAATGGTGGTGCATTCTAGACCACACAAATGTGTCGGTGCAATCAGGACCCTCAAAAAGTGTCGGCAAAATCTCAACCGTTTAAAAAAACAAAAAATTGAAACATACCGGAATTTTAGTTTATTTAATATTTTCGGTATACCGGAAATTTGAAAATTCCGGTATACCTGAAATTTCAAAATTCCGGTACCTGAAATTTCAAAATTCCGGTTAACCGGAAATTTAAAATAAACTAAAATTCCGGTATGTTGTACTGGAAATTTAAAATTAACTTAATTTTCGTTACTTTTTAACGAAAATTTTGAGGTGCATACCGGAAATTTTGTTTGGAAATTCTTTGGTTTTCAAATATTTTTAACAGGGGTAAAATTGGAATAAAAAAATTTGGGGGGGTGGCAAGTTAATTGAAGCAAAAGACGAAGTTTTTTCATAGATGTATCTCCGAAATGGGTCCTTTTTAGGCACATGCGTCTTTGAATTTGGTCATTTCTTCTACAGAATTTCTAACTAATGTCTTTTTTTAGGAGAATGGATGCAAACAACAAAATGAGACTCAATCATGAAACCATAACTGTGTGCGCTCGCTAGGAGATGGCTCTTGAAAATGAGCAGGCTAGAGCTATGAAGGAAACCGTTCCTAGGCCTCATGACGGGGAAGCGTCGAGTTATAGGAGTCGCCTCTCACATGGCTCCTCATCCCAGGATCACGTACACTAAGAGGAAGCCTCTACTGCACGTAATGATCTCCTTCCACATGCAGACTCTTACCCATTATGGTCCATTGATAGATCATTATTGATACATTATGGAGATTGTGTTGCTCCACATGTTTGGGTCGGAGAGGTATATTTGTTAACGGTTGTTATTTTTCTATTTTAACCAAATTCAATGCAACCGATATTATTACATATATTATTTTTAACAGGAACACGGTTTTTTGAAATCTGTTAACCATGCAGAAAGATTCACAATCTTTATCAGCCTAAGGATGAGTGTTTCCAAAGTGTCATCAGATACTCTGATCTTGTCAGTCTGTGTTCTTTCGGGTAAGCAACCATCAACCATGACATGCAGGGGGATTATGCAGAGATATGACATAAAGAAACATCATCTTTCCACTTCCCTATTTACGAGATGACGATTACTCTAGATGATGTCGCTTTTCGTCTACATTTTCCCATCAGGGGGAGTTACTTGATCATTCTAGGATCAAACACGATGAGACCCAGAAGATGATGGTGATTTATTTGTGTGTTGACCTAACCCTGAAGTAGTGTTAGAACATTAGAGGTGCTCATGCTAAATTTTCATTCTTTAAGGAACTTTATAAAGAAAACTTGGAGTTGGTCGAGGAAGTCGGCGGTGAGGAACTACAAGTTACCTACCATCAGAACTATTCCTTGAGGTGTTTCTTCCTATTCTTGGTTGGCACTTTCGTGTTTATGGACAAAAGTGCAATCTACGTAGATGTGACATACCTTAAGTATTTCATCAACTTAGCGGACATTCATGAGTCGAACCAGGGAGTTACGTGTTCTCCTTGGACAACAAAGTAAATGACAGTTTCTTGCAACCTGGTAGCGGTAATTTGCATAGCCACCATTAATTTAAAAACAACTTTTTTACACTTGTTAGAAAAAATTTCTTATTGATTTTTAGATATGTATGATAACCCACTTTCACCGTATACACAGGTTTAGTCGTGTGTTAGGGTATAATAAGGATTACCTAGATGCTTGCATGTATTACCCGTGTAGAGGAAATGATGTTGTGCGGCTATTCCGTGTGTATATTGATAGGACTTAGCATGGTGACATCGACTGGACATCATACGCCACTCACTGAGACACTATTCCTTTCGACCATATTTCATATTACTCCAGGTGAATGGCATGTGGGAGTAATTTGATGTATAGGTATCTGCTAGAGCGATGCATGCGTCGGTTTAGATTTGTGCAGATCATTTTGAGATCACCCTTCGTGGTTGATCCTGTCAGCATCGTCCATAGAGATCTTAATGACTTACTAGCGGATTAGGAGAGTCATATGGTACCAGAGGAGTATCAGAGTATGTCAGCCACAAGTCAGTGGTATTATGCTGAGGGTTACATGAGTTGGTTTTATTTTGTGTCACATTTTGTCATGATACCAGACACTATCGAACGTCCACCTAAGCCTGCTCATGAGGATATTCTGGAGAATGAGCAGCTAAGGGATGACCATATCGTTGATGTGTTGCTGATCTGTCAGAATATTATGCGGATTACAAGAGAGTGCATAAAGTCTGGGCTATTTGAGAGAGATGACAATGATACAATTACCCTAGCACGTTCCATTCTTACTGAGGTACAAAATGCCTTGGGTTACCTACGGTAGAGGAGGAGTTAAGGGTTAGGATTAGACATATACAATAGGTTATGCCTTTTTTGTATTTTCGGATGTTTTACCTATATTTTCCATACACTTTGAGAACTATGTTTGTAATATTTTGAGATGTTTTTTAAATTATTAATGTATTACCCTATTTTGAAATGTTAATGGTCGAATCAATGCATGCAGGGATGTTTTTATGAATGCATGTCTGAAATAGGAATTTTCGGAGATGCATCTCAATACACCCCAAAAATATTTGCAGATACATCTCTGAACCAAATTTTGACAGAAATGATTCATGGTGCGTTTGGAGATGCATCTTCAAAAATTTATGAGAGTGTTTTTTGATTTTTCAGATGTGTGATTCACATAGCAAGAGTGCTAAAATAAATTTCCTATCCTTTTTAATTGGGGAATTGTTTCTCCGAGTGGTGGAGAAACACCTTTTTGTTTTGGGAATTGTTTTTCCCACCCTAAGTAGTGGAGAAGTACTCTAAGGAAATTCGAAAACACTCCTATGAATTTATAAATGCATTTTCGAATGCACCTTTTTCATAATAAATACATGTGTAAATGAATCAAACCTCTATATTTTTCTTTAAACTAGTCCAGAGATACACTTACGTATTCACCTATACACACCTCATGTGACACTAGATACAAGACTGTTAACCATGACATGTCAGCGGATTTTTTAGAGAGATGTCATAAAGAGACATCATCTTTCCCCATCCCTCTTGGTGAGATGATCATCACCCTTGATGATGTCTCGAGTCTCTTGCATCTTCCGATTAGGGGAAGATTACTGAACCAATCTTAGATTAACAGTGCCAAGACACTTGATTTAATGGTGAATTTATTTGGAGTTGACGCGGGTGACGCCTGAGAGGAGCTTGATTCCATGAGATAATGCCATGCCCAATTTTCCTACTTGGAAGACCTGTACAAACACCACATGGTTGCGGTAATGGAGGTTGTAGGTGATGATGAGCATGTTTTGTTCCATAGGCAATATGCGTTGATGCCATACTTCATATACTTGGTTGGCACAACAATATTTATGGACAAAGGTGTAGCCTACATTGATGTAGTCTACGTGACATACTTCATTGATTAAGAAAGTACCCACGAGTACAACTGATGGCCGCGTGTTTGATTTCTTTGTACTTTAAACTAGGTGAAGCTTATATTGGGAAGACAGTCAAGATAATTGAAAGTTATGTAAGTTCAAGAGTGCGTCTAAGAGGGGGTGAATTAGGTACTTTAAATATTTTTCAATTTATGTGATGAAGATGATTATTTTTCTGGTTTATGGTGATGTTATCAGAGTAGTAAGTGCATAAAAATAAATAACACAAGGATATATCTCGGTTTCCCTTACAATCTGAGAGTACTCTAGTCCCCTTTTAACACAAAAGAGATTTTACTATTGTAGAGACTTGTACAAAACAAACACAATCACCAAGAACAATTCTCTTACGATCAGCCAAGTTGAAATTAGAATAAACCTCTCAAACTCAACTCTCTTGCTTCCAACAATCATGGATAACAAGGATACAAACCAACCAAGTAGAACAAGAAAGCAATCATTTCCTTTCTACTCTAAGTTATAATTTAAACCAAAACCATATAAAATTCAGCAAATAAAACAATAATTAAAATAATCGTTTATCCCCTCGAATGCTACGTATCAGAGCGACCACCGACTCAACTCACAACGTCTAAATCTTCATCAAGCTATGACTTGCGCGTTACCAGTATAAAGGTAACAGCGAAACAAAAGAAAGGGGTGAGATATCAAACAATATAAATAGGGTGATGATAAATAATATATATATATATATATATATATATATATATATACGGTTCAAGTCATAATAATCATCACTTTGTGGTATAATCATTATCGTCTAATTTACTTCACCGTTTTAAATTAAAACAACACACGTCATAGTATCTCACATAATTCATATTCATAATACACAACGATGCACATAAGTTCGCGTATCAAATCACATAAACTCATAATCACACAAATATAATGCGACTCTAACAAATGCACATGCATGTGGTACCCAGGGCTTCAGACCCCATCGCTAATTGCCAATAAATAGAGGCATCAAAACAGACATAAGCCTTTGTCGCTGTTTGCCAATCCAGGTCGTCTCTAAAACATGTAAATCATGAGACACTGATGAAATTCAACAAATCACAAACATCACAGAACAACGTCGTGAGGCATACGCCTATATCACAAATAATTACCAATAATTAGAGGTAATTTCATCGTCACATTATTTCTTGCACTTCGCAAATATTCACAAGATGGTAACTTCACATCGTCATTGGCCATAGGCCTACAACTTTGCGTCAACACATCACAACAAATCCACAACAACATAAATCAGTACAATTATTTCACGACAATTCACAAAAATAGCGTCATCACAATATCGCAATACATCATCGTAACAAATCATCGACAACAAATCGGCAGAATTAATCTAGCGGTAATTCACATATTTTCAACAAGTGTTCAAAAGTACTTTATTGACAACTATTACCTATAAGGATAACTCTTATGAACCTAATTGGCTAATGGTCTGACTCAAGTAATAATAAAACAACTCTAAATGATCAAAAACCTTCCATTTTAAATTTACAGTTCATCAGATTTAACTATAAACATCTCATAAGCAACTCTGACAACCCTATTGATAACTCTAACAGAAATGAAAATCACTTAAGTTAGCCAAATAATTCAAATATTATCTCTTACTCAAAATTCCTAAAAATATTATTATTATTAATTTTATTATTATTATTATTATTAAACAAGTAATTTAATTTACGCTACAATAACGTATTGTTTCTAAACATCTAAGCCTAAGTGTCATACCCCAAAATTTGCCTTCCATATTCCATTTACAATAATTTAAAGTTCAAGATTCAATTCCAAAGCCTTGCTCAAACAATCCCAAGATCCACAGTCAACTGATTCAAACCTGAAGGTCAACTACAATCAAAGCATGATTCAAACTTATGATCATTGGTCAAACATCGAGCATAGAGGTGCATAACCATCATTTGATCAAAGATTGATCATGATTCCATTAATAGAAACTCAGAGATGAACAAATACAAAAAGGTTCAAATTAGGGTTTCTTTAGGAGAAGGTCAACCCAACTTTGACTGGGCATAACTTTCACATGGAACATCAAAAATTCCCCACTCAAAGCCTATTTGGAAGGAAATTGGATTCTCTACAACTTTGTGTCTCACAAGCCAAGGCTAGAAATGCTTCATTTGAGAGGTACAAAGCAAAAGATTACAGGTCATTTTCAAGCATCCTTCAAAAGCAGTTTTTTGTCAAAGGGGATATGATCAAGATAAAAGCTCCAAATGTAAAATATGTTCCAAAGTGGCTTATAGAGGACCTCTTGAGGTTTCCAAAAAGTCTTAGAACTCCCTCATAGCTAAAAAATTGAGTGAGATATGCTTGATCAAAGTTGAACAATTTTTGGAGGCAAAATGTGAAATAAAGAGGGTTCAAATTGGAATATTTTGCAAATGGGCCTATGTTTTATGACTCAAACTTGATCCACAAGATGCCCAAACCATAATCCACAAATTTCACCTTTTATTTTATTTTATATGATTTTTTATTTTATTTAAAAATGATATAAAATGATATAATTGAAGAAAATCAAATATTGTGTCAAAAATATTCACATAAACCACTTCCAATCAACATTTATGGCTAAATATAATATATTTTCGTGGATTATTGATTGAGGAAGGAATTGATACAGTATTGGTTCAAATATAGCAAGTTTTCATTCAAGAGTAAAGTGAATTTCTCAAATTTTGCAAGATTGGATTTAGGAGGCCTTTGGACTATTTTCTTGACCTAATTGGTGCCTCTATAAATATATAACATAATGCAATGGAGTAGGGGACGAATTTCTGAAGGGAGGCATACTTGCAAGAACCAAAAAAACCACTAAAGAACTCAAAATCGTTTTCAAAGAATTTGTGGCTTTCAACAAGAATTGAAGGTTGCAAAAGGATCACTGGAGGATTTGGAACGTGTCTGGATACTAGCATAGCATCAACAACCCCAAAATTGTCTCCGATTTGTCAAAGTAAGTCATTCTGAAACTTGAATCGATTGGCACGATGTGAGCATGTTTATGGCGTTTTAATTGTATGTTATGCATCATGTGATTGTTATGAACGTTTCTTGAAAGTTAATTGAATTTCTGGGCGGGTTCAAGGTTGTTCACCATGGAAGGCCGTTAGGGTTCTTGAGGGCGTGCAATTGGGGCTTTCCGTTAGGAGTTAAATTAGGGTTAATTAGTGGTATTATTGAATTCGCATGGTGAAAATAAGGGGAATAAGATGGGTGCGCCAGATTTATATGTGTTCAGGTGTAGTTCGCTATTTTCCAGGCTTGTTGGCTACGAACGGAATCGTAGCAAAACCGTAGCTGATTTTGCAAAGAAATTCAGGTCTGGGGGAGGAAGATGATGGCGTGGCGTTACGCCATTGGCCGGTTTGAAATCTCGCGCGCTTTTCAATATGTCTTCTTATGTTTTTTATATTATGTGATGAACATGTTTTCTTAACGCGCATGGGATTTGGTTGGTTTGGCAAGGGTAAGTGTTATCAAGGGAGAGGGCGTGGGTTCGAACCCCGTCTGTAACACCCGGAATTTAATAATTTATTTAATTAAATTGTATAAGGAAATTATTTGTTGGAATTAGTCGAAGTTATAATTATTGGCATTATTATAAGAGGCGTAATTGGAATTATACGTTGTGTTGGGCGGATAAATTAATGATCGAGAAATTAGTCGGTTTAATCGGAGAATAATATTAGAGATAATATTACTATAATGGACTATTATTAATTTAAGTTGATTTAAGCCGTAGAGAATGATATTGAATATGTTGAGTTGGTGGTTCGGACGATTTATTTTATAGTCGGTAGTTAGTCAATTTGGTGGAGAGAAATAATAATAGAATTAATATTATGGATTATGAGAGTGTTTTATTTAAGTGGGCTTAGACGTTGCGTTGGTGATAGCAATCACGGGGGTGTTAATTAGTAAGCCCAAATGAAGATTATAATTATAATAATAATTATAATAAAATAAAGGAAATAAGAAGAGAAGTTAGGTCTCAGTAGACGTGGAGAAAGAAGAAAAGTTGGAGAAAGAGGAGAGGTGAAGAAGAGAGCCATGGCGGAAGAGAAAAGCTAGAGGAAGTCCAATTTTCGTAGCAAGTTTCTACAGTGAGACACCTTAGTAAAACGGACGTTTCTCCCAATCCAACCGTTGGATCGTCGCGGTTCTTGGACACAATGTTCCAGACTCGTAGAGGTAACTTCTAACCGGAGCGATTTTCGTTTTGATGATTTTAAGTCCGTTTGACAAAGCGATTTCCGAACAGGTTTTTGGTGCGTCTCTGCATGTTGTTAGAAAAGATTTTTCGGAGAAGAGTTGGAAGCGGCGGCATAAGCTATGGCAACCGGGAGAGTAGAGCAATCTCATATCCAAGGTAAGGGTGAGGTTCTAGCTCTATAAACGGGATTATGATGAATGATATGTGGGGGTTATGATTGTATGGATTGTCTCTATTTTGTATGGTTGTTTGTATCTTTGAGATTGAATTTTGTTGATGTTGAAATTGATTGATGTCTGTGAATAAGGTTATAAAAGTTCAATCAATTGTTGTGGGAAAATAACCTAGGGTTTATAATTATTATTATTGAGGAATTAAGTGCAGAAAAACGGATTAATGTTGGTTGAGTATAACTATTATAGTGCTATGTCTCTGTGTTGGTCGAAATTGATTTGCAACTGAATCGAAGGAGGAAAATTGAGTTTTTGGGTTGAGTTATAGGGATTTGGTACGCTGGGGTTTGAGATTTGGGATCAAAATCAATGTGTTAAAATTCATGTTTTATGATTCCAATTCACTATTATATGTTAGGTATGAATGAATATGCGTTTGTTTTATGAAAAATAATTGAATTGGTTGGATTTTAATGGAAAAATGCATAAAACCCGTAGCTGTTCCTGGGCAAAAATCTAGTTTTGGAGAAAACTTCAAAAATTCATATCTTTTGATCCGTAAGTCCGTTCGAGTCCCCGTTCGAAGTGCTAGAAAGCTAATAATGTGTATTTTCTTATAAAAATAGTTACATGTTCTGGAAATAAAATTTAATTGATGTGTAATGAAGTTTTGTTGTTTCGGTGTATGATACCGGTGTTTGCGCTTTCCGAAAACTTAGAAAATTCATAACTTTTGACTCGGGTGTCCATTTGACGTGCCGTTTGGACCTTTGAAGAGCTAAAATTATGTTCTATCTTATAAAAATATTTTCAAACACAGTAGATGAATTTTGTTGAATCGATATACATTTTCGTGTGTAATGTTGTGTAATTGTCGAACCGGGTGTACGCTATTAATCGTGTGCATGTTGTATGAACTTGTGTGATTGAATTGCATGTTGTATGAACTTGTATGATTGAATTGCATGTTGTTACTTCTGTTGTGTTGTTGTTATTGCTATAAGTTGTTGCTTCATACAATTTGTTGATATAAGTTGTTATCGATATGTTGACTAAGTTGTAGGCCTATGGCCAGTGTTGAAGCGACGTTGAGTACCTCTAATGTTGGTACAGTGTTGAATTGTTGTCGTTGTTGTTGTTGTGACGTTGTGGTTGTTGTTGCATGCATACATTTGCATTCTTTAAGTTGGCCTTGATGGCACCACGTTGAAAAGTTGAAGGCTTATGCCTCGGCCTTAATGGCACCACGTTGAAGGCTTACGCCTTGTTGAAATGCCTCGATAACCTGGCATATGTTTAAGTTGGGAGTTTTACTCCAAATGGTACCACATGCATTTGCACAGTTGAGTCGCATTTGAAGTTGTTGTTGTTATTTCGTTGTTGTTGTTATTACGTTGTTGTTGTTGATATAAGTTGTCGTTGTTGTTGTTATAAGTGGTTGTTGTTATTAAGTTATGATGATTTAAATTGTGAAATAATTATTATAACTATTGTTATAGTTGTTGTTGCTAATTGTTGTTACTAATTGTTGTTATACTTGTTACTGAATATTGTTATCATAATTGTTGTTGGTAAATAATTATTATAACCGTTGTTGCTATTTGTTATTATAACTGTTGTTTGAATAAGTATGAAGTGGTGATATTCTATGATCTAATCTTAATATATTATTTATCATACGCTTGCTTATATTGTTGGATATCTCACCCCTTCTGTAATGATGTTACCTCTATGGGTAATTGAGCAGGTACTCAAGAATAGTTGTGGAAGTGAAGTAACTTTATGAAGTCTTTAGTTACTGTTAGTTCGAGTTGGTCTTGCTCTGATACGTAGCACTCGGGGGATGTTTATGTGTTGTTTCTAAGTTGTTGTTATTACTAATTGTTGAATAATTATAAATTGAACGATGTTTTAGTTGAATAAAGTTGCTAACTGATCTATAAGTTGGAAGTTGTAATTCTGTGGTTTTAATATTAAAAAGGTTGTTATGTTCCTATGAATAAATATGTTGTGAGTTGTTCAGCCGAATGCTATGTATCATATTAAAAGAAATACAGGTTGCTTTGTTGTTTTATGTTGAAATGTGACATCCTGTTATATGTTTGAAAATTTTAGCACTCTGATTTTTAATATAAATGTCGGGTAGAAAATTGGGTGTTACATTAGTGGTATCAGAGCAGGTCGGTCCGTCCGGCCAGAGTCGTCTAATGTTGTTTATTCCTCGGTACGCGGCAAGTGTGTGAAACACTGTCAGTACTTGTTGTTTTCTGGTTGTTGCAGGTATTAGTTTGAGCGAACTGGGGGAGAAGTGTTGCTTCTCATATGTGTTTTAGTTGGAAGTTGCAGAAAGGATTGTTATCTTGGTGTTTCGGAAACTGAAGTTCACCGAAAGAATTGGCTCTCGAGTTATAAAAAGTTTGGGAGCGAGGAGTTATGTTAAGGACTATTTGGAAAGTGATTAAGTTGAAGAGAATGAGTTTTTGAGTGAAATTTCCGTAAGCAAAACGCAGGAAAAATTTCTGAATCATTGTGAAACTTCGAAAATTCATAACTGGAGTTCTGGACGTCCGATTTGAGTCACGTTTGAAGCGTTGGAAAGCTAACGAGATTAATTTTCTTATAAAAATAGTGGCAGTATCTGTAACAAATTTATTGGTGGCAGGATTATGTTGGAAAGAAATGAAATTATCCATTTGAGTAGATATCGTGTCAACTGTTGACGAAGGGACAATGATTAAGTGTAGGATTATTGTAGATCTTGTTATGGATTGTTAGTAAGTAATTATAAGAGTTGTTGCAGTTGTTAGAAGTACAAAGAGTATAACTTCAAGAATGAGGAGTGCTGATGATGATAGCACAAAGGAAATTTGTCCTGATAGTATCACAAGGCGTGTGGTAGTATGAAGTCGTAAGACGTCGGTGTTAGCGGATTCAGATGGTTTTGCAGATGTTGAACTATGATGCTTTTGGTGGTGTAAGTGCAATTTCTGAAGGAACATTTTGTAGTTGGTAATAATGGTTATACTCCATTACGATTGTCGGATATTTATTGACAAATTAAGGACTTGATCACCCTTAATCTCTTGTTGATAGTAGACGGAATTGTATTGGATGTTATAGACTTATTTTACTATCTCGATGATGCAGAAAGAGGTTAATGTTGAGGAAAAAAACTAAGGCTCGGGTAAAGCTTGTAAATTATAAGTTGATAGAGACTCTAATGAGTGTAAACTCGGTTTTTTGAGGCGAACTGACTCCTTGCTCTTTTTTTTTATTATTTTTTATTATTTTTTTGCAAGAGTCGCCACCGACTTTTATTTTATCCAAAAAAGGAAAGGCATAAAAGAACAGGAAAGACCTTTTGACAGATTTTGGGTTCGGGGGGTTGGTTATACAAAGGGAAGGTTTTAAGCACCCTTTGTATCCATGGTTATCCATGGGCTCTTAGTTTTGCTTAGATCACTTTTGCTCTTGTTTGATTTTTAAAATAAGCTCGGCAAGACATTAAGCCTTGTGCCTACATACCTCCTCGGTGCAATGGAGAAGTCAGAGCTAATGTAGTTCCGCTTAAAAGGAAAAACGGTTTAAAAAAAACGAATAAACACTTTATCATCGTCGGAGAGAAATACTCGGCC
Organism: Vicia villosa; assembly: GCF_029867415.1. Lineage (NCBI taxonomy): Eukaryota > Viridiplantae > Streptophyta > Magnoliopsida > Fabales > Fabaceae > Vicia > Vicia villosa. The sequence goes on along the minus strand of NC_081180.1, from coordinate 43,084,307 downwards.
ATTGATCTTGAGCATGAGAACAATGAGTTCTTTGCATCGCTAATGAAAGAAGGGCTCCAACTCGGATAAAATCAACGAGTATGCCACTAGCTCTCTCACGCAGAAAAGATCTCATTATATCAATCAATTTCAAAATCGTGGGGTATCGCAACTCACTACAACAATTAATCGTGTCTAAACTTTTGCAGAAAAGCCACTAAGGGCAAAAGACATTTTTAAGAAAGGTTTTAAAAAAAGGTTTTACAAACATAAGAAGATTTTGGAAAAAAAAAGGAAGAAGATTTTGAAAATATAAGAAGTGGAGGAGATGAAGAGGCTAACCTAGTGCATAAAATAAAAGTTTAAGGAGAGAAAGATCTGACCAAAATAAGAAACCAACAGTTGACCGACGCATTACCACTTGGGGATCCAGATGAACTTATTATCTTTAGCACCACTTTGCATTAAGCACACTAAAATTTTGATGAAAATCGGGCAGAGTAACGGCTGTTTTCGGGTAAAATCCTTATCTCAATGCCTTGGAATTAACCATCAAGGACTTTCAAGGAAATACCTGCATACGCAAACAGACAACAATCCAATGCCAGACAGAACAACCACAGAGTAATAACAGAATAAGGGTCCAGAGGCACTAAGTCCATAAGTCCGAATCTCCAAAATGCTAGGGATAGTAACCAGTAGTCCAAGAGAGAACCTTAAGCGTTTTTTAGATCTTTGTTGTTTATTAGTGTTTTAGCATAAAAGTAAAGTATGGTCCAAGTGGACAAAAAGAAAATAGCGGAAACATAAACATAGCGTCCAAATGGACAAAGAGAAAATAGCGGAATATAAACGTCCAAATGGACAAAGAGAAAATAGCGGAAACATAAATAATATGTCCAAGTGGACAAAGAAAAATAGCAGAAACATAAATAATATGTCCAAGTGGACAAAGAAAAAATAACAGAAACATAAATAATATGTCCAAATGGACAAAGGAAAAATAACAGAAATATAAATAATATGTCCAAGTGGACAAAGAAAAAATAACAGAAACATAAATAATATGTCCAAATGGACAAAGGAAAAATAACAGAAATATAAATAATATGTCCAAGTGGACAAAGGAAAAATAGCAGAAATATAAATAATATGTCCAAATGGACAAAGGAAAAATAGCAGAAATATAAATAATATGTCCAAGTGGACAAAGAAAAAAATAACAGAAACATAAATAATATGTCCAAATGGACAAAGAAAAAATAGCAGAAATATAAATAATATGTCCAAATGGACAAAGAAAAAATAGCAGAAATATAAATAATATGTCCAAATGGACAAAGGAAAAATAGCATAAACATAAATATGATGAATGATAAAATAAAGTATAAAGCAAGAAATATAAAGAACAATATAATAAAATGCGGAATTTAAAGTTAATTGTTAGTATGTTAGCACGTGAATCATCTTGAAGCTAGTCAAGTATATTCACGATGTTAGTGAAGATCGATGGTGAGTGAATGATGATCTCGGATTTAAAATTAATGAAAATTTATCAGAAGCTTGATAGAATCATAGCGACTACACGATAAATTTCCAAAAGTCTTAAAACAACTGCATACAATCTCTGCCATATTTGATCTTTTATTCTGATTCAGGACAAAGGAAAAAGATAAGAAACAATATCAAATAATATACAAAAATAAATATAAAACAAATTAAACTTAATTCATTCTTTTTGTGATTTTTTTTTGGAATTTGATTTTAAGTTAATTAACAAGCTAATTAAACAAATAATTATACAAATAATTAAACTTAACAAGAAAAATATTATTTTATATGTCAAAAATTAGATTATAAAAAAAATATAAACCTAAATCTAAAAGGAAAATATTTTTGGAGTTTTTTGATTGGTTAAAAATAATTAAAAAAGCAATATTTACATAATTACTAATTAATTAAGCAATATAAATTAATTATGAAAAGAAAATAAAATATTTTTATGTTAAAAATTAAATAAACATTTTATCAACTTAAAACTAAAATTAAAACATTTTTTTTTGAGAAATTGAAAATATGCATAAATATGGAGTTTTTAATTCATGAACTCCTAACACTACTACATATTAAAAATTACATTGTACTTACTCTATGATGTTCCAAGAGTGGAATAGAGAGATTGAAATTGATTGAAAGTGGCTATTTGAATGAGCCTTGATTTTTACAAGTTTCTTGAAACTTTTGAAAAATATAAAACTTATGCTATGCTTTTGGAGTGTGTTGTTATTCTTCTCTTGTTCCTCCTCCTCTTTTTTCCCCCTTTCTTGAATGAAGAAAATGAAGCTCTATTTATAGGCAAAGAGTTTGATCTTGGAAGCCTTGCAAGTGGAAATTGTCATGATTGATTTTGTGGAAAAAATATGATAATGGAATATTTTCAATGAGTGTATTTCTTAACCATGGTTAAAACACTCAAGTATTATTCTCTTCAATCTTGCAATAATATATTTAAGCATCTTGAATTGGTCTTGATTGGCAACCATAAGCATCTTTGATAATATCTTTGAATTATCTCACTTTAATTAAACTTTAAATGAATAAAATTTAATTAAAATGAAATAAAAATGTCATGAATGATGTATGGGTCGTGGATGCCCTTTAAACATATGAGAATCAAGATTGAATCACAAAAGAATTGGCCTTTTTGAAAAAAAAATCAAATTTTGGTCATTACTTGTTTCATGCATTCTTCCAAAAAAGGTCAACTTCATCAAGGCATATATCCCTCAATTTTGATCCTATGAAAGTGTTCTTGTACTTTTTGGAAAGCCCAAGATGTCCTCTACAAGCCACTTTGGAAGCGTTTTTGCATTTGGAGAAGTTATCTTGATGATATGGGCTTTGACAAAAAACTGCTTTTTGTTGACTTTGAAAATGACCTGTAATGTTTTGGCTTATATCTCCTAGGCGGAAGCATTTCTTGACCTTGGTCCCAACATCAAAGTTGCAGAGAATTGAATTTCCTTGAGAATGAGCTTTGGTTGGAATTTTTCTGATAAATTATGAGAGAGTTATGGTCGGTCAAAGTTCAGTTGACTTTTAGGTAAAAAACTCTAATTTTGCAATTTTGAGTTTTGTCGATTTCTGAACTTTTCTTGATGAATTATGATCAACCATTGATCACATGATGAATCTTTTGACAAAATATGGATGTTGACAAAAAATTGCATTTTTGACTGTCTGTTGACTTTTTGGTCAAACTGGTCGTCTGTTGACTGTTTGAGCTGTTGACTGTGCGTCCGAGCGAATTGAAGTTTGAAAATTTGTCTGGTGGTACTTTGAGACATATGAAGATCCATGAAATCCATTTGAGGTCTCAAAAACTCGTTCTCCTGGAAAAAAACAAAAACCCTAATTTGGCGCTTCTGGCGATCTTGAGAGTTGTCTGCCTTAAACTGAGCCATCCTTGGACTTGAATATTGATTGAAGGAACCTTTGAATCTTGAGAGAATGTTGAGCCTCTTGTGGGCCTCAAAACCCTGAATTCTTCAGCTTTCTCTTGATCATTCTCCTGTCTTTTTAACACACAAGCAACAAACTTTTTTTCTTTTTATTTTTTGTTAGTAAATAAAAATATGCATGATGATAAATGATAATGATAATGATCATGATACTTAGAAAAATGATGGGATCTCAGAGGTCAAAAATTGGGGTGCAACAATGAGGACGGTGAATTAAGATGGATGATCAGAGTTGCGCAGCTGAAGCATGATGTTCCAGAGTGTTGTGTTTCCTTGTAAATAGTGCTGATTGAAATAGGATTTCTTGTAAGTCATTGGTCAATGATGAGCTGAGTGGTTATCGGTCAAGTTATGTTGTCAGATTAGTATTATAATAATTTAGTCGTTGTTGCAGTAATGTTGTTGTTGGTTACCGTAGGTGGCGAGTGATATCCTGAGATATCACGAAGTTGATTAAATTGGTTACTTTGAGGTTATTATGGGAGTGACCTGACAAAATGATGATGTGGAATTAAGTTGAGGTTGGAGATGGTGGATAGAATTTTCGAGGACGAAAATATTCTAAGTAGGGGAGAGTTGTAACACCCGGAATTTAATTTATTTAATTAAATTGTATAAGGAAATTATTTGTTGGAATTAGTCGAAGTTAGAATTATTGGCATTATTATAAGAGGCGTAATTGGAATTATACGTTGTGTTGGGCGGATAAATTAATGATCGAGAAATTAGTCAGTTTAATCGGAGAATAATATTAGAGATAATATTACTATAATGGACTATTATTAATTTAAGTTGATTTAAGCCGTAGAGAATGATATTGAATATGTTGAGTTGGTGGTTCGGACGATTTATTTTATAGTCGGTAGTTAGTCAATTTGATGGAGAGAAATAATAATAGAATTAATATTATGGATTATGAGAGTGTTTTATTTAAGTGGGCTTAGACGTTGCGTTGGTGATAGCAATCACGGGGGTGTTAATTAGTAAGCCCAAATGAAGATTATAATTATAATAATAATTATAATAAAATAAAGGAAATCAGAAGAGAAGTTAGGTCTCAGTAGACGTGGAGAAAGAAGAAAAGTTGGAGAAAGAGGAGAGGTGAAGAAGAGAGCCATGGCGGAAGAGAAAAGCTAGAGGAAGTCCAATTTTCGTAGCAAGTTTCTGCAGTGAGACACCTTAGTAAAACGAACGTTTCTCCCAATCCAACCGTTGGATCGTCGCGGTTCTTGGACACAATGTTCCAGACTCGTAGAGGTAACTTTTGACCGGAGCGATTTTCGTTTTGATGATTTTAAGTCCGTCTGACAAAGTGATTTCCGAACAGGTTTTTGGTGCGTCTCTGCATGTTGTTAGAAAAGATTTTTCGGAGAAGAGTTGGAAGCGGCGGCATAAGCTATGGCAACCGGGAGAGTAGAGAAATCTCATATCCAAGGTAAGGGTGAGGTTCTAGCTCTATAAACGGGATTATGATGAATGATATGTGGGGGTTATGATTGTATGGATTGTCTCTATTTTGTATGGTTGTTTGTATCTTTGAGATTGAATTTTGTTGATGTTGAAATTGATTGATGTCTGTGAATAAGGTTATAAAAGTTCAATCAATTGTTGTGGGAAATTAACCTAGGGTTTATAATTATTAGGGATAAATAACCTTCACCCCCCTGCCATATAGGCGAGTTTTGAGTTTGCCCCCTATTAAATTTTTTTTAAAGGATGCCCCCTTATAAAACCCAGATTACAAACTCACTAACCCCTACACTCATGTGACGCTGAGTTGGCTAGGTATTATCCCTGTTGGCATTTAATTATTTGCTGACATGGAAATGATTTGTTTATCTTTGTTGCCAGGTCATACACATTTCAAACTTGTCAATAAACTTTTCAGATTCCCCCCCGTGAATGTTAGGGTTACTATTTCTTGCAAGAACACAATTTGGGGACGACGGCGCTTAGGGTTCCGGTTTGTTGAAGACGACGACGAAGACAATGCAGAAGAAGACGAAGGCAATGCAGAAGAAGACGAAGGCAATGCAGAAGAAGAAGAAGACTTCGCAGAAGAAGACGAAGACTTCGCAGAAGAAGACGAAGACTTCGCAGGAGACGAAAGTGAATACGGCGGCTGAGAACGGCGGCGACGATGCGGTACACAGTCAGGTTAGTTTCAAAATATCGTTAATCTGAATATTGATTAGAGTCACTGAAATAATATTTAATAGTATCGCATTTTATTTCAGAATTTGTCACTTTTTAACGTTGTATTCCACCATGGGGGAGAGTTTGTAAGAATGGGTGATGGTGAAGTCGTATACAGGGGTGGTTCTTCGACAACAGTTTATAAGCAAGAAATGGAAACGTGGAATCTGAGTAAAATTGGTAATCTGGTTAATGGGTGGGGATACTTAGATGGGTCGTACGTGTTGTGGACTAGAATATATGCTATTGATAAAGATTTTTTTCAAATCAAGAGTGACGATGATGCATATGATTTGGCTGCTTATGCTGTTGGTGAGCAAGTGGATGGGGTTATGTTTGTTCAACATGATGTAAGTGAGGTAACATCTAATGGGAGACCTATATGTGTGAATGAGGTTACTGAATTGAATGAAGATGTCAGTGATGAAGAAGCTGTTGAAGGATTGAATGATAGTGAGGATGAAAGGACTACTGCTCTTGTAGATGGTTTTGGCTTGGATGGACCTGATGTTACTATACCAATTAGGGAGGGCCCAACAATGGATGGGTTGTCACCTTGTCCCAAAAAGAAGAAATTGGAAGATGAGGATTATGTTAGTGAGGAGTTAGATAGCTCAGATCCAGATAATTCTGAGGATGAAAAAGGGCCTAAGTTTGAAAAGTTTAGAAAAGAGCAATTTAATAAGGACTTTAAATTCAAGTGGGGTATGCAATTTAATGCCCTTGATGACTTTAGGGAGGCAATTCGTGAGTGGACTGTTTTAAATGGGAGGGAAATAAAATTTGTGAAGAATGAGGGGTACAGGGTTAGGGTAGAGTGTAAGGCTAATTGTGGGTTTTCCATGCTTTGCTCTAGAGTGGGCCAGAAAGAAACTTTTGCCATAAAGACTATAAATGACACACATACATGTGCTAGGGTTTTAGAAAATAGATCTGCAAATTCTAGGTGGGTGGCCAAGTATGTAGTGAGGAAAATGCAAACAACAAACACAGTTAGGATCTCTGATATAATCCAAGATATGAGGCAAAATCACTCAGTGGGTATAACTATTGGAAGGGCCTGGAAAGCAAAGTTGATTGCTAAGAAGATAATTGAGGGAGATTCAGACAACCAATATGCTAACTTATGGAGGTATGCTGCTGAGCTTCAAAGAGTAAATGCTGGGAACACAGTGAAGATTAACATTGATAGACCAATCCCAACCATTCAGCCAAGGTTTGGTTCATTTTATTTTTGTTTTGATGGGTGTAAAAGAGGATTCATAAATGGTTGCAGACCATTTGTTGGGGTGGATGGGTGTCATTTGAAGACCAAATATGGAGGGCAATTGCTGATAGCTGTTGGCAGAGACCCCAATGACCAGTATTTTCCACTGGCTTTTGGTGTTGTGGAAACAGAAACAAAGGAAAGCTGGAAATGGTTCCTTCAGTTGCTAATGGAAGATGTTGGTGTGGATAAAAGATATGTGTTCATTTCAGATCAGCAAAAGGTTAGTATGAACTTTATAAATCTTTAACTTTGTAATATTTTGTAGTTTTGTAAAGTAACTGAGCATACACTTTGGTTGACAGGGTTTGGTAGCTGTTTTCGAGGAGATGTCAGAAAGAATTGAGCATAGACTTTGTTTAAGGCATCTTTATGCAAACTTCAAGAAGAAGTTTGGAGGAGGTGCATTGATTAGAGACATCATGATGGGAGCAGCCAAGGCTACTTACCAACAAGGATGGCAGCAAAAGATGAATGAACTTAAGGGAGTAGATCCAAAGGCTTGGGCATGGTTAATGGGAGTGCCTACAAATAGTTGGTGTAAGCATGCTTTTAGTTTTTACTCTAAGTGTGATGTACTAATGAATAACATTGCTGAGTCTTTCAATGCAACCATCTTAGTAGCTAGAGACAAACCCATTCTAACCATGTGTGAATGGATTAGAAAATACTTGATGAATAGGTGTAGTAACTCTGCATTGAAACTTGAGAAATGGCCACACACTATCATGCCAATACCTAGGAAAAGATTGGACACTGAAGTGGCTATGAGTGGGCATTGGTTACCTACTTGGGCCATGGATGAAAAATTTCAAGTCACACACTCCTATAACAAACAACAGTTTATTGTAGATATTACTAGAAAGTCCTGTACTTGTAACTTCTGGGAGTTAGTGGGCATACCATGTAGGCATGCAGTTGCAGCACTAAGCTTTAGACAACAAAATCCAAAACTGTTTGTTGATGAATGCTACTCTAGGGATAAATATGCACTATGTTATGGTTTTGCTGTGAGCCCTATCAATGGTCAGGAAATGTGGCCTGAGGTTGAGACTGAGGATCTTTTACCCCCCAACTACAAGAAAGGTCCAGGCAGACCTAGGAAACTGAGGATTAGAGAAACAGGTGAGGAAGGGGCTAGAAGAAGATTGCCTGGTGTAGCATATAGATGCACTAAATGTGATAAGGTTGGGCACAATGTGAAATCATGCAAGAGCAAGGAACAACATCCTAATGCTCTGAAGAGAAAGGTAATGGTCATCCTAATGTTTACTGTGATTTGTATGCTTATAATTCTGATGCTTATTGTAGCTTATTGTTTGTATTGTAGCAGAAGAAGCTTAGGTCTGGTGTAAGTGCAGGTGAAACAAGTGCCCCTGTTGATGGACCAAGTCAAACTGAGGCAAAATCTGGTATAAGTGCAGCTGAAACAGGTACCCTTGATGATGTCCCAAGTCAAACTGAACTTGCAACACAGACTGCCCCAAGTCATTCTGAACCTGGTGTAAGTGCAGCTGAAACAGGTGCCCTTGATGGTGTCCCAAGTCAATCTGAACTTGCAACACAGACTGCCTCTACTGCTGATGTATTTGGAGACATCACTGATGAGATGCTTGCAAGTATACCAGACATCAGTCAAGATGTCCAAACAAGCTCTGCCAAAAGTGTACCAAGCAAAATCAGCAAGGGCAAACAGAAAGTCAAGCAGGAATCCATCCCAAAGAGAAAGAGGCAAAGTGAGAGGATCAAACTTTTCTGGTTTTAAAAACCAATCATTGGTCGAGGTGCAGAGGATCAACCAATAACTTTAAGTGAAGAAGAAGATTGCAATGAAGCTCAAGGTGCAAGAAAGGTTGCTAAGAAGGCTAAGAAGAAGTCTGTCAATGATCTCTAGTCTATTTATGCTCTTTAGGCTAAGAAGAAGAATGTTATTTGTAACTTGTTATTTTGGTTCACTATTTTGGTACTCTTGTTTTGAATTGCACACTTTTGGTGCTTTGTTTTGAATTGCACACTTTTGGTGCTTTGGTTTGTAATGACAGGATCTACCTTTTGGTACAATATTATGTAATGACAATTGCACACTTTTGGTGCACTAAATCAAACAGCTTAACAGCTTAACAAGAGTCATCAAACTATTCAAACAATTTGGAATGAACATAAATCAACAATTTCATTCATAACATTGTAGCTAATCTCATACATCAATTGTTTGACAGTTACATAAAACTTCAACCTAAGATAAATTTGACCATTACATTAAGTTGTACATAAATGCAAACAACACCCAAGATAAAACAAGAGCAATCTTCAGCTTAACAGAAGTCTTCCTCTCTTCTTCAACCTTCAACTTGGCCTTCGATAATTTCTTCAAAACTGTTTGTAACTCCTTTTCCGTTTTGGCACAGATTTTACAGTCCCATTGAATATTACCATTCCGTTTTTGTGAGTCTCCATATTCATCATCCCATATAAACAATTCGCAGCTATTCTCATTCTGCATAAAGACAAAGGAAACAGGTATAAACAACCCAAAACCTACTGATTATAAACATTGGAGAGAAGAAAGAAACATGTTCAACAATGCTAGAAATTCAAACTCAAACTTACCCCAGCATTGCGACACTTCCAGAACTTGCGATTTAGGTTTCTAGCTGTCGACGAAACCCACATCTTCATAGCTAGGTCACAGCCGCATCTGGGGGGACCCGAAAATGTATTGCTTGTGCTGCTTCCAATCGATTTCCTAGACGACATACTCCTTGCAGCTGGGACGATGACTGGTTGAGGAAGAACAGGACAGATGAAGTAGATGAAGTAGAACAACGATGAACAATGGAGAGCACAATTTTGGGAATGAATCTGAAACCTAATTTTCCAATTACCAACAAGATAAACAAATCATTTCCATGTCAGCAAATAATTAAATGCCAACAGGGATAATACCTAGCCAACTCAGCGTCACATGAGTGTAGGGGTTAGTGAGTTTGTAATCTGGGTTTTATAAGGGGGCATCCTTTAAAAAAAATTTAATAGGGGGCAAACTCAAAACTCGCCTATATGGCAGGGGGGTGAAGGTTTTTTATCCCTAATTATTATTATTGAGGAATTAAGTGCAGAAAAACGGATTAATGTTGGTTGAGTATAACTATTATAGTGCTATGTCTCTGTGTTGGTCGAAATTGATTTGCAACTGAATCGAAGGAGGAAAATTGAGTTTTTGGGTTGAGTTATAGGGATTTGGTACGCTGGGGTTTGATATTTGGGATCAAAATCAATGTGTTAAAATTCATGTTTTATGATTCCAATTCACTACTATATGTTAGGTATGAATGAATATGCGTTTGTTTTATGAAAAATAATTGAATTGGTTGGATTTTAATGGAAAAATGCATAAAACCCGTAGCTGTTCCTGGGCAAAAATCTAGTTTTGGAGAAAACTTCAAAAATTCATATCTTTTGATCCGGAAGTCTGTTTGAGTCCCCGTTCGAAGCGCTAGAAAGCTAATAATGTGTATTTTCTTATAAAAATAGTTACATGTTCTGGAAATAAAATTTAATTGATGTGTAATGAAGTTTTGTTGTTTCGGTGTATGATACCGGTGTTTGCGCTTTCCGAAAACTTAGAAAATTCATAACTTTTGACTCGGGTGTCCATTTGACGTGCCGTTTGGACCTTTGAAAAGCTAAAATTATGTTCTATCTTATAAAAATATTTTCAAACACAGTAGATGAATTTTGTTGAATCGATATACATTTTCGTGTGTAATGTTGTGTAATTGTCGAACCGGGTGTACGCTATTAATCGTGTGCATGTTGTATGAACTTGTGTGATTGAATTGCATGTTGTATGAACTTGTATGATTGAATTGCATGTTGTTACTTCTGTTGTGTTGTTGTTATTGCTATAAGTTGTTGCTTCATACAATTTGTTGATATAAGTTGTTATCGATATGTTGACTAAGTTGTAGGCCTATGGCCAGTGTTGAAGCGACGTTGAGTACCTCTAATGTTGGTACAGTGTTGAATTGTTGTCGTCGTTGTTGTTGTGACGTTGTGGTTGTTGTTGCATGCATGCATTTGCATTGTTTAAGTTGGCTTTGATGGCACCACGTTGAAAAGTTGAAGGCTTATGCCTCGGCCTTAATGGCACCACGTTGAAGGCTTACGCCTTGTTGAAATGCCTCGATAACCTGGCATATGTTTAAGTTGGGAGTTTTACTCCAAATGGTACCACATGCATTTGCACAGTTGAGTCGCATTTGAAGTTGTTGTTGTTATTTCGTTGTTGTTGTTATTACGTTGTTGTTGTTGATATAAGTTGTCGTTGTTGTTGTTATAAGTGGTTGTTGTTATTAAGTTATGATGATTTAAATTGTGAAATAATTATTATAACTATTGTTATAGTTGTTGTTGCTAATTGTTGTTACTAATTGTTGTTATACTTGTTACTGAATATTGTTATCATAATTGTTGTTGGTAAATAATTATTATAACCGTTGTTGCTATTTGTTATTATAACTGTTGTTTGAATAAGTATGAAGTGGTGATATTCTATGATCTAATCTTAATATATTATTTATCATACGCTTGCTTATATTGTTGGATATCTCACCCCTTCTGTAATGATGTTACCTCTATGGGTAATTGAGCAGGTACTCAAGAATAGTTGTGGAAGTGAAGTAACTTTATGAAGTCTTTAGTTACTGTTAGTTCGAGTTGGTCTTGCTCTGATACGTAGCACTCGGGGGATGTTTATGTGTTGTTTCTAAGTTGTTGTTATTACTAATTGTTGAATAATTATAAATTGAACGATGTTTTAGTTGAATAAAGTTGCTAACTGATCTATAAGTTGGAAGTTGTAATTCTGTGGTTTTAATATTAAAAAGGTTGTTATGTTCCTATGAATAAATATGTTGTGAGTTGTTCAGCCGAATGCTATGTATCATATTAAAAGAAATACAGGTTGCTTTGTTGTTTTATGTTGAAATGTGACATCTTGTTATATGTTTGAAAATTTTAGCACTCTGATTTTTAATATAAATGTCGGGTAGAAAATTGGGTGTTACACCGTCTCTCACATTATTTTTTATTGAATAACCACGCTTCATGATCACATGCGCCTGAGATTTAGGTATCACCATACACCTTCAAATCTGAAACATTCAATCCTCCACCAAGCTAGATCTAACAACCTAGATTTAATCCCTATAACATGAGCCTTCTATCCAGTCATACTGAATCCTAATACTAATAAACTTAAATAATTTTAGTTAATTATTTGTTTTAATTAATCTCTTTTAATATATTTATTCATGTATTAATAATTATTTTTATAAATAAATTAGTACATGATAATAATATTAAAATGTCAATTTGTTGTTCGTTCCGATTAAATCTATTAATCGCTATGGGCAATAATAATTTTAATTAAAATTTTATTTAATTAAAATATTATTAATTTCTATTCGATTAAATGGTTGCGATTATCTTATTAGTCGCAATGATTAATCTTTCTATTTTTTCCCATTCTAATTCGTTGTTCTTTTTAATCGAACCAATCGATTGCGAGGGATAATGATACAAAGTTAATTCATAAAAATTATAAAAATACTATAATTCGTTATAAGTGATAATTGAATCAATCAATTAGAATTGGTAACGATACAAACTAATTATTAAAATTATAAAAATATCCTAATTCGTTATTAGTAATAATCGAATCAGTTGATTAAAATTAGTAACGGTGCAATTTCAAATCTGTTAACTATGACGATTGAATCTATTGATCGTTGCGGTTAATAGTGCAAAATTAAACTCGGGTTGTACGCCCAAACCTCAAAACACTTTTCAAACCTTTCAAAGCTTCAATATCAAACTATGGATTTTTATCCTAGGCTATTCAGAATGCCTTCCAAATCAAATTTCAAACTCAAAGGGCGTACAACTCGTCCCCCGAACTACGTTGACTCTGATTCTCCATAAGGAGATACGTAGGCACTTGGCAACAAGGCGAGTCCCCCTCTTCCAAACTCTAATCATGTTCAATATAATTAGCCTTTAACTCTTATTACTCTCTGTCACCTTTCTTTATAAACCTTGCCATAAACCTTTATCTTTGAAATGTTAGCCTTTAGGAAAGGGTTGAGGGTGCCTAACACCATCCCTCGACCTGAATATAGTATCTTACCCTGATCTCTTAACTGCGTAGGTTTCCTATTCGCCTTGGTAGAATAGGTGGCGACTCTAAAAGTCTATTTTTAGGGCAGGTTGCTACACTAAGTGCCACTCTCGTATCCGGTCGAATCCAAGCTTTTGGCTTCGCAAAATTCTTCTAGTTTCTCCTTCCCGACACAACTCTCGTATCCCTTTTCTATCCTCTTCTATGTACGAGCACTTCCATGTTCTCTTCTTTTCTCTACAAACCCTTATTTTCTTTTTACTTCTCACGTACAGCAAAACCTCCTTTTTCTTATAATCAATTCTGTTTTATTATAAACTAAACTAATAATAATTTTTTTCCAAACTCGCTAATGGGCCTATTATTAGCACACTTCCAATTTACTACTTACCACCACAAAACTAAATCCAATTCAATTCACAGTATAATCCTTTTTACGCTTCGTCTCGAATTCTCGGTCTAATTTTAATTACTCAGAAAATTCCCAAAACTCCAAATATTATTCCAATAATATTTCTAATACTGAAAATATTAAAATTCTCGATTAACTCTCGACCCGATATCCCGAACTAATACCAACTAAATCGTCCCAAAATGCGAAAATTTCAATAAACATCACAAATGTCTAAATTAAGCAAATAATTATTTTTTTGGGCGTTACAGTATCCGCTGGTATATATGGCATGGTCATCCTCGGCCTGCTGGTTCTCCAAGATCTCTTCATGTGCTGGCCTAGGTGGATCTCCAGGAGCATCGGATGTCATCAAAGGATGTGACACCCTATAAAACCATGTCACGTACCCATCTACACAGTGCCAGCTTTGGGTGGCCACCATACGCCGATACTCCTCAGGCACCAAATGATGCGCTCAGTCCTTAAATATAGCAGTGAGGCCCACTTGGATAACAGTGTCAGGAGCAACCTCAAACGGAGACCTCAGTATCATCTGCACACGTCCAAATTGTCTCATGCACCGCTCCGGCAGATACCTGACCATGGTGTTGGTCCCACATGCCAACCATCCAAAATATAATGCAATACGGTCTGATGAGACAACATTACCGTGATTAGTGAAGGGCATCCAATGGATGTTATCGTGAACAGTGCGGACGAGGTACACGCGATATGGGTCCACCTTGGTATTCCCCTTTTGGAGGACGTATCGTGCGGCCCTGGGCATGGCGCCATCGTACACAGGATCAATGTCAAAGTCGTGGATGCGGTGGAAGTATGAGATGATCCAGCCCTGAAACACAAATACGATAATATGTTAAAAAATATGAACCATAATTAAATGTGAAATAATTAAAAAGAAACGTACCGTAAGGAGTGTGCAAGATCCAGTCAACTGTCTGGTCCTCCAGTTGGAGGTTTCATTCAGCTTTTGGCATAGGTATATCAGAATGGCGGCCCCCAGTTCCACTCGTGAACTGTAGTCAGATCAATAAAGTACCGGAGATAAGTCATGTCGATGTAGGTTGCACTTTTGTCCACAAAGAGTGCAGTGCCTACCAAGAACATGAACCAACACCGCGGAGCGCAACAACGATGATACTCAACAAAAATCCTGTCACCCTCTTGCTCGGACTCTGCTGCCGCCACCAATTGGTTCTCATAAAGCTCTTTCAAGCTAGAGAACCGGATATGCGCCCCACTCGTCACTCTGCACTCATAATCTGCCATGTTTGGGTCCATACCCAGATAGTCCATCATCCACTCTACGGCCTTAACCCTCTGTATTCGAGAATGGTTCAATAACCTCCCTCTGATCGGCAGGTGGAGCAGACAGGCCACATCGTGTAGGGTGATCGTCAACTCCCCAACAGGAAAGTGGAAAGAAGACGTCTCCTTGTGCAACCATTCGAAAAAAGCCCCCTGCATGTCGTGGCTTATGGTATTATATCCGGTCATGCATAACCCGCCAAGCCCACTCTCAGCTACAATGTCATTAAACCACTGAGCCCGTGGTTTAAACAGATCAAATATTTTTCGCGCATGGTTCACGGATTTTATGGTCGTCCGTTCCATTCACAACAAAAACAAACATAAAAACAAAAAAAAAATGTTAGTTAGACCGTTAGAAGAAAGTGCAATAAAAACCAAAATAAAAAACTGTTAAATTATAAAGTGTAATTAAGAAAACTACCTCTCCCTCCTAAACACGTCGAGCGACGTGCTCATGGTAGTATATCAACAGAGATGTGTCTGAAGGCCTTCCGGGTAGTCCTCATCCTCATCGTCCTAAGCCTCCACCCCAGGTACCCCCTCCTCCCTAGGTACCTCCACCTCATATCCCATAACATAAATCTCATAAAAAAAGTTATACACTTTTTAACTCTAAAACACGTTTCACTTCTAATAGTAAATGACTTAAATATCACAATGTTTGGAAGAATATCATACTATTTGCAAGTACACACCGAGATCCCAATGGTTCAACCACATAGAGGAATACATCATCAAATCTAAATCCATCACTCTAACAACGGACACCTCATATCAATCTATCTAGACATGGCAACAAAATCCGTATCCGTGGGTATCCACCCGAACTCTCTCCGAAGTTGACGAGAAAAACCTACTTTGATTGAGTTTGAGTTTGAATTTTCCCCGATTATAAAATATAAAGACGGATCGAGTAATTGGGACACTAGTACCCACCCCGAATCGGTCCCGGAATCCGCCATGTTTATTTCATTGTGTATATTATTATATATTTTTGATAATTTAGAATATTAAATATGTGGCAAAAGTTATTTTGATTTGTATTTATTATTTAAAATATTTGAAATGTATATATGAATTTATTTGAAATTGTTTTATTTTATTATTTATAAAGTAATTTAGTTTTGGAAAAAAATAAGAATGTCTATTAAAAAAATTGATTTCGCTAAATAGAGGGTGGCGAGGCGGGGATACCCGAACCCGTTTGAGTCAGGTTTGAATTTTAATTTTTCATCCCCGTTTGAGTTTGGGGAAGGGAACGAAGATTGTTTGGGAATTCAAATTTGAGTTTGGAAGAGGTAATAATCATCCCCGACCAGCCCTGTTGTCATCCTAAATCTAGGGCTGTTCATGGTTCGGTTCTATCAAAAAACTGAACCGAACCGAACTGAACCATTATATAAAGGCATCCGAACCATACCGAACCGTTTTAATTTTTTTAGAACCGAACTGAACCAAAAGTTTTGGTTTGGCATAACGGTTCGGAATTCCGAACCGTACCAAACCATTAGAAGACAATTTTTACAAATCGAACCATTTACTAAAGAACCGAACCATTATACTTAATTTTAAATTTTTTTAATACAAAATCTATTTAAATTTATTTTTAGCATTTTCTTATAAACTTTTTTTAATATACTATTATACATAATTTTTAACTTAATTTCTTTTTATCTACATTGATAATCAAAATCCAAATTAATTTAAAATTGCAAAAGTCAAAACTCATTAAAAAATCATAAATTAGTTAATTTTTACAATATTTAGGACTGTTTGGATAAACAACTTATTTACAGCTTATAGCACAAGTGCTTATAAAATAAGCACTTATGAAAAAATTTGTATAAGTCATTTTAATAGCAAAAAATGTCATAAGCTATTTTGATAAAGTCTCGCAAACAGTGTCACAAAACTTATATCAGTAGATAAGCTCGAAAAAGCCTCGCAAACAGTGTCACAAAACTTATATCAGTACATAAGCTCGGAAAAGTCAATCCTAGTATCTAAATACAACTTTTCTTAAACCAAAATTCAATCGAACCATTTCTTAAACAAAAATTCATTCGAACTAGTTCTTAAACCAAAATCAACTAAAATTAAACTAGGGTCTTCTGAAACTCTTTTAACTTGCAAAGTCTTCATCATCATCAAGATTTACCGATGTCGGAGATGTTATCTCTACAAAACAAAATCAAAATTACAACGACAAGTTAGATATCACATAACCATAACCAAGTTAGATATCACAACTAAAATGTAAGCCAAAATTACAATGACAAATAAGAAAGATATCAACATAACCATAACCAACATGTCTTCCAAAATTAGCACTTAAATGTATCCGAATTTAAGAATAAATTACAAGTATCAATCGTTTTCGAACTTCAAACTATTCAATTGATTATTTATTTTCAATTATCTATTCAATTGCCTCATACCACATGGAAACTCAAGAAGCACAACAAGATGACTTTATATCAACAATCATCTTTCCAATCTTGACTCACATATAGTATCTAACTAATCATGTAACACAAAAAAAAAAAAATACAAAACACAAACAGAAACAAAAATGATACTTTCTCAGGCTTTATTTGAAAATTTATCTACAAAGCAAATTCAACTTAAACATTACTCATAGATCAATATCCAAATTGTATGAATATGAAGTTGATGACTTGGTAAACAGATCAAATAGTTTGGTTATTGATGTTATTCAATATAGTATTGTTGACACTAATTAGAAGGAACGTTTCATGTTATGTTTTACAATTTACTCTCTACCTATTTTCAACTCTAATGTCCAGCCTTAAAAATACATATCAAGACATACTAAAGACTCCAAGAAAAATCACACTAACATAAAATTAACCATACACTTAAAATATTTTGTACTCAAAATTGATACACCAGAGGTGTAACTTTCTAGTTGACACTTTCCTAACATTTATCAAAATATCATTCAGAGACACCATCTATACAATAAGATTTACATTAAGTGAGTGAGTAATCAATCACTCATAATAACCATCAACTCCTCAAATTAGATACGTTGAAAACTTCCTTTAAAAATTGAAAGTTTTCCACCACTTTCATGTGAATCACTATAGTTGAAAAATTATAACTATTAAAAAGTTAGAAAATTGATTTACCTTGCTCTAATTGATGAATCTCATCAAGGTCCTCCTCGGAAAATAAGGAGATGGATTTTCCTTTCAACCAATCTTGCGTGCAAACAAGCGCTTCCACCATTTTAGGTGTTAGACAAGTGCGATAATCACTAACAACCCTTCCACCCGTGCTGAAAGCAGATTCTGAAGCTACAGTAGATGCGGGAATAGCCAACACTTCTCGAGCTATGCTTGCCAAAATAGGATATCTAATTAAGTTGACTTTCCACCAGCCTAAGATGTCAAACTCAACTCCTTTAACATATGGTACCCGTGTTTCTTGTAGATATGATTCAATTTCAGTCTTAGGATCAAACTTATGCCCAGTTTCTTGACTATAATGGCGGAAAATATTATCATCATCCTCATATGGTGGTGTGTCTAGATGGCTAGATTGAGAGTCGTCAAAACCTCGATATTGAATATAAAGTTCTGAAAGAGAAGACTTCAATTTTTTCTTTAAATCATCGACTTTTCCAGTGTCAGCATATAAAAGACCAATATAAAACTCCGCAATAGTCAATTTCACCCTTGGATCAAGAACAAAAGCAATCAGAAGTAAGATGTTTATTGTGTCAGGATTTCCCCAATATTTGTTGAATTTACCTTTCATCTTATTCACCGTGTTTTTTATGTGCTCATTGTTACTCTTTAAATGCTTATTGATCCCCATTCCAATGGTGAATACCTCTGCCATATATGAAGCACTGGTGACATATAATGATCCAGACAAACGAATTGTAGATTTATAAAACATCTCAAGCAAGGGAAGCACCGATGCAACATATGTCCAATCTTCTTTCTTAACTCCATGGTTTGTTGTGTCCATTTCTTCGCGAAATGTCTTATCACGTGCATAGAGCAAGTCAAAAGCTTTTTGATACTGTAAGGCAGCCTTCAACATTGAATAAGTAGAATTCCATCTAGTTTCTACATCAAGGATAACAACTCCTTTGTATGTAACTTTTTCCTGCACTGCACATTCCATAAATTTAGCTAGTCTACTTGGAGAAGATTTGACATATTTAACCGCATGACGGATTTTTTTTATGCAACTTTTATCCTCTTTCAATCCTGATTTTACGATTAAGTTCAAGATATGTGTGCAACAACGCGTGTGGACAAATTCCCCATTCAAAACAAGATTACTCCAAGACCCCATCCTTATGTTGAGATACTTAATCATAGTGGTGTTTGCCGAAGCATTGTCAACTGTTATAGTCAAGATTTGACTCAACCCCCAACTTCTTAAGTAATCGTCAACATATTTCTCAATCAAGTGTCCTGAGTGCCCCGTGATTTGACAAAAGTTAATGATTTAGGCTAAATCTATCTAAGGGCCCGTTTGTTTTGGCTTTTTTTAAAAATGATTTTTATAGTGTTATCGACTTTTGCGAAAAAATTTTTTACAAATAATTTTTTATAAAAGCTTCAAATGAAAAATTTGTTTGAATAGTTATTCTTAAAATGTGATTTTAAGTATTTCATCTATTTATGGAGAAAAAATTTGGATGTCAAAATTTCAAAAAATCACTTAATTTTGAAGCTATTTCAAATAGATTTTCATAAAATCATTTTTGAAATACAATTTTTTGAAAAAATTATGATTTTGACTAAGTTTTGGTCTTCAATTATGTATGTTTATGTCATAGGATGTCAAATTAAGTGTTTCATTTTAGATAAAACGAATATAAAAAAACTTGTAATATTTTAAAAAACAGTTTTAGAAAATCTATTTTCAAAAATACAAAGAAAAAATTCATTTTTTTAAAGCTGAAATAAACTGGTCCTAAATGAAATCAAATAGTAAATAAATTAATTAAGTTACTGAAAATACACACGTATATATGTATTGAATTTGAATATTTGGATTGATACTACTCAATCGAGGTAAAATAAATATTAAAAACTATTAATCAAATTAGTGTAGTAGACATTTTAGCATGAGAGTACAAATAATTGAAAGCTTATAACAAGTATTACAAATAATTTAGTTATGATGCACACGTTAATTATTTTAGTATATGTTTTAGCGGGTAGTACAAATAATCTAGCATATAGTACAAATTAAGTTGATACAAGTGATTGTGAGATTGCATTTGCAGTACAGGTGATAAATCGTGGCAAGATTGATACATTTTCTTATAATAATAATAATAATACTTGATTGTAATTATATTTTAATACACATTTAAAAAATAATAATACACGATTGTTGTATAATTTACGTTGAATGCCAAAAAAAATAATAATAAAAGAGCACGTGTAGATTCACACATGAAAGATTTGTTAGAAAATCAGTTTCAAATTTTTATAATATAAATTGGATGCTACCACAATTTTTTTAATTGACGTTGTTTTGCCAAATTGTTTAATTGACGTGGTTTTGTAAAGATAATTATATATTTAGAATGGTAACATATTTTACAGTTATTAATAATATTAGGGATTTTTTTTTTACAGTTTTTAAAGTTAAATTAAATAAAAAGTGTTTTTAAGAAAATATTAATATACTTAAAATTTTATAATAAATATTATAATAAAGAAGTCTGCGAATCTTCACTAACAAAGTTCAATAACAACACCAAATTTAAATCCGCAACTTTGCAATATTATTTTTATTTATAAAAGAAATTATAAAAATTATCTTATTTTATTTTATATATAAAAATTGTTAAGTCTTCTAAATAATTTTTGGCGTCAAAATTAAAGAATAATTTTATATTTTTTTATATTTATTTATTATTATTTATCTTAATAACTATTGTTCTAATAATTTTTTGTAATTTAATATATTCATTATTAGTAATTCCACTATTCCACTAACTATCATTTCTTAAATCAATAATTTTTTGCTATATTTATTTATTATTATTTATCCTAACAACTATCTATTTTTAAATTATTTTTATAGTTTTGAGTGTCTTAACAAAATTATTTATCGATTTAAAACTTAACACTAATTCAATATAACTATAATATAGTGTTAAGTTTTAAATCGATAAATAATTTTGTTAAAAACACTGAAAACTATAATAATAATTTAATAATAACAAAAAATATTTATTTATGTAAAATTATAATTATTAAAATTTTATAATATTCTCACCATACACATAAATCAAACTCATAAATAAATATAGTGTTAAGTTTTAAAATTATTAAATTTTTTATAATATTCTTACTATACACAAAAATCAAACTCATAAATAAATATAGTGTTAAGTTTTGAATTGATAAATAAATATAATGTTAAGCTTTAAATCGATAATAATTTTGTTAAGACATTGAAAACTATAATAATAATAATTTAATAATAAAAAAAATATTTATTTATGTAAAAATTTTAATTTTAATTTTTTTTATAATATTCTTATCATACACAGAAATCAAACTCATAAACATAATGAACTAAATAATTAATCTATATAGTATAAAAAATCTTTTTTACTAGAAGGTAGTACAAAATTATTACATATATAGTCATCACTTTTTATTCAAAAATATCATAAGTACAAATTGAAACACACACATACAAATAAATAAATTGAATAGCCAATAACTAAATGAAGATGGAAAAAGTAATTTCAAAAGCAACAAAAATGGGAAATCCTATATGGTCAGAAGGAAGATTGATTTTGAAAGTTGAATGTTTGATGTAAATTGAGAGATAAAAGAGAGCTTTTTTAAAGCTGTGTTCCGAACACTAAACAAGAGATTGGCAATATGAAGTGAGAAAGTCTTTCTGGTATTGTGATAAGAATCTTCGGTGTGCTGGAGCAAGGTGGACTCGTAAGATTAGCACTCTAACATTCAAATCAACGAGATAGTATAAGAGTAAATTCCAAGAGTGAGAATGCGATAATACATATTATGGTGTGTGACATGGCTTATATTTTATAGTTAATTAAAACCATCTCCGCTTGATTTGGCACACATCATATGGAGTCGTCCAATCATACATGACATTGGTTGATGCCTTGGTAGCTTAAATTAGATGTCTGACTCTTTGAAGAGATTCCACCTTTTCGTTAGTCTTCTATGATGATGTTTCAAGTTAGACACTAGTAATTAGGTATGCTTTATCGCGCCTTTAGCTGATCCAAAATAGTTCCCTTTAACTTCTTGCTGCTACATGTGAAGTGAGGATTGTGTTGGAAGCTTCACAGTCTACTTTTAGGTCACTTTTTTGTACTGTCTTCAGTTACTTGGGTAGGTCTTCGCCTTGAGGGAAGCGTCATACTTTGTTGAAGGAAAAAATAGATGACCTCTAGAACATGCACATTAAATGTTTGTCTTCTAACCGAAATATTTTTCATAGCAGGCCATACATGTGGCCTTAGGTCTGAAGGTAAAAATGAATTTTTAGAGTAATTGAGTATCTTGGAGAATTAAGGTTTAATTAGGACAATTGGTGGTGATGTTGTGCTTCCCTAGATCCTTAATTTTTTATTGTATGGTCGTCTTCAACCAATATATCAGGGCCAAAACGTGAGTCCAGTCTTCTTTTCTCCTTCACCTCCAGTGAGGCTTGAGATTCTCATGTTGCTTCATCCTACTTTAAACCCCATATCTCGCTGCAAGCTTTATGTTGTTTCATCATCTTTCACGATGCTCAAGGGACTTAATTCTGATGCATATTAGGAGTTACTTCTCTTAAAGGTAATGGCTTTTACTTCTTTTTTTATCTCACTTGGTTATCATTCGCTAGGGTTCGTGTAAAGATTGGTATGTAGAACTCAAAAGAATACATCGATGTTGAAGATGAATGTGTGGTTTTTGATCTTGATCCTAGAGAAATCGCTAAGGGTTCTTCTTTCGCAACTCTACTTTTGACGAATTTAGTTGAGGTTGGTGAATTCAAGCAAGAACAAAAAGCTCGAACTTATATAAGGGCACATCTGCATGATTTTGGTTATGACCCAACTGACAACAAAGTAATTTCATGTTTGGAATCTTAGTCTCGTGCTTACACTCATGATTATTGTTTTTTATTTGTTAGCCGGTGAAGTTGTGATGAAACGAAACAATTGTCAGATCATATGGGACTTCAGGGATGAAGACCCAATGTCATGGGTGGATTAGGATATGCTAGATATTGTTTCCTTTTTTATTCAGCGAAATAGGTTTGGACCATGCTTTCACTAAGGTGGGTTCCTATATGGATTAGGAGTTCTCTTGCATGCAACAGATAAAAGATTGTGTAGAATATACGACACATGTGTCCTTTTTTCTTCATGAGTGCTTATTCTTCATGATAGGTTTCTGATTTTCTCTCAACGATTTTGAGACGAGGGTTTTTAATTACCTAGGGGTTTCTCCTTCGTAACCACATTTAGCGATATGGACCTATGTCAAGGTTTTCCAATACTGGTGCAAATACAATAGAAGTGTGTCATTCTTGACATTCTTTTTCCATCTTTTCAATATTCATCGTAGCTTGGATTACTCAAAATGGGGCTAATGTTTACTTTTCCTTAGGCGACGAAGAATGATATTTAAGGTGTATACTAATAGCATGAAGAATTTGAAGGGTCGTTATTATCTGATCACATCCTTTAGCGATACACCTCCATATGCTCTGATAAGTATTTGTGAGGCTACCAATAAGTAGGAGAGGCATAATCTCTTTGGTGAAGGGGTGGAAGGCTTCTTTATCCTTGTTTTGCTATTTCAAAAGTGTTTTCACTATTTTTACTTGTCCCTTTTGTTTATAGACAATATATGTTGTTACAAAATAATGATCCAAATGAATAGGGTATCCAGAGTTACTATTCACCTTTTGAAGTCGCTACTTTGTTGGTTTCAGATGGGGCTCGCTCCCCGGGAACTCATTTAAATTTGGACTTTCCAACACCTTCTTCCCTATAATGGTTTGAAATACAAAACACTTCTATCCGACCTTTGGGTGAAGGTGCTCTGAGCCCATCACCAAGGGTGGCTAGTGAGGACCCGCCAATGGGAGATGTTGATGGAGTCCATCTAGATGGAAAATCTGTCTTTAAAAGGCCTCGACGCCGGGAACCGTATTTGGGAAGGACAGGGCCCAAGGGAAGCTAGTCGTTGAACTCAAAGAATTTTTCACTTATGTTTTTGGCCCATCATGGATCTTAGACGACTAAGAAGTAGGGATGGCAAACAGACCCAAACCCGCAGGGCCCACCCGCACCCGAAGCCGAGTCAACGGGTGAAAACCCGAGTTGACTGGGTTCGGGTGCAATCCGATATTTCGGGTGCGGGTTTGGGTCGTGTGAAACCCGCGCCCGAAACCCGAAATCACCACCGAATATATATATATATATATATATATATTATAATATATTATATATATATATTTATATATATATAATATATTATAATATATTATATAATATATATATATATATATATATATATATATATATATATATATGTATATATATTAAGGAAAGTTGTAAGAAAATTGTAGGAATAATATATTTTATGTATTCTGTTATGGGTTTGGGTTTGGGTGAAAAAACCCGAACCCAGCGGGTCTGGGCGTGGGTGTTATTTTGTCACCCGAATAGCTTTTGGGTTTGGGTTCGGGTGGTAATTTCGGGTGTGGGTTTGGGTAGTATAAAACCCGCACCCGCGGGCACCCGTTGCCATCCCTACTAGGAAGCCCAAAATTTTCATTTTCTAAAGAGGAATGCAGATATTTTTTTGAGAAAGTGTAAAGCCGTTCGTCGAGAAGAGATGGAAAAAATTCCATACCAAATGCGTAAGGATTTTGCTATGTTGACTTTCAGAGCTACAAGCAAAAGGGACATCTTTGTGCCTGAATGTTTTAGAAAGGCCAAAGATATGCTTGAGGGACGTTTCAAACCTATTACTATTGAGAGGGATCAACTCTTTACTGAACTTACCTGGTCGGTCAATCTTCTGAGGAAAATTGATGATAAGGTGCGAGCGTACAAATATATTCACCTATTAACCGAAAAAGTGTAGGTGTTAACTCAGGGGATAATAGATAGGGGTATTGCATTGACGCCACCTTAAGAGGCATTGGTTAACACTAAAACTGCCATGGCTAATGAGAATAGAGCTTTAGAATTTTTTCACAAGATGCTAAGAGATATGGAGATATCCTTGAATGAACCGAGAAGGTTTGGAGAAGGCTCAAGATGACCTTTGTGTGATCTAATATAAAATTGTTCACCTTTTTAAAGAGTATGGGAAGGCGACGGCGTAAAATTACTCTATAATACAAGCCTCTTTTGAAAACACTCTTAAGCATGTGGAATTCTTCCACCTGTGGGTGCAAATATTGAGGGAGTAGGTTCATCAAAAGTAGAAGATAATAGTTGAAAAGGTGGTAACCCTTTGTGAGGATCCAAACTCTTTAGCGTTCCCTTTTTTTACTGGGTTATCTTTGTAAGGATATTTCTTATAGTTTTAAGAGTCAACCGAAATTTTAGTGAAACACTTTGTTGTTGAATTTATCTCGATGTAAAGTATTATTATTTTACTTTCTTACTGTGATATTTACCTTTGACAATTAATGTTGTGGCACCACAATTAGCTTGTTTAGGCTTTGGAAAATGTCACTAGGCCAAGCTCAAAAGCTTTACTAGATGTTTTTGACGAGTGCGCCAAGCCAATTGTTTGATACTCTTCCATTCCCCCAAGTTAAGACTTGGTTTGAGGCCAACGTAATGCGACTTTACCTCCTATGCTTTAGGATGACTAGCTACCAACATGGGGTGAGCATGAATCACCACCTTTTATTTTGGAATTTGGTGTCTTTAATTGAGTGAATTTGGTTTAGGGGTTTGATTACTTTAGTCGCACACTCATGATGTTTATGATAACACCCCTTATTGTTACTAATGATCTATTCATCGTCTTATCAACTCAAGCGATTTCTCCTTAGTGATGGATTTTTCATCTTTGGATTTTTTTGGGTCAATTGTTGTAGTGGGATTTATGTCGCTTTAACATTGTTCCTTGGTTATTTCTCTGGGACTAAATTTTGAGCTACTTTCCTACTGTTGTCACTTGCATTCATCAAGTTAGGATAATTTGTATTGTACCTGTTGTGAGACTTCTATGAGCACTTGTCGAGGCTGGCGATGTTGACTTCCAACACATTTTATTTTCCTCCCCAGTCGATGTTGCATCCTGTTTTCTTTGTAAGGCTTTGTATATTCATCTAGATCCAGACAGGTTGACGCATATTGTCACAGGCTCATCACATGAAGGTTGTGGTACTTCATCTTCAAGTGAATCGGGGAGGCCACGATGTTGAGTATTGCAACGAAAGATCTACCAAAAATGTAGTTGTACATACTCATGCACGAAACCACCAAGAATTGTATGTCTACTATCCTAATGTCTATTCTTTGACTGGGTGTGACCATGGGCTCTACAAAATTCCATGTGCGGGGTATCTTCCATTGAAGGCCTATAGGTCAAAGTCTGTACAAGGCGATAAACTTTCTTTCTTTAGCCTTAGCTTTTCAAAGAGTTTGACGTACATGATATCACACGAGCTTCCTCCGTCGATAGGGATCCTTGAAACATTAAAGTTGGTGATGTTTTTTGTTTTAAACATGGGAAAATACCATTTGGAGTAGGGGTGTTCACGGTGCGATTTGGGCAGTTTTGACGCTAAAATCATCTGAATCGCAAAAGAAAAAACGTGCAGTTCAGTTTGGTTCGGTTGACTTTCAAAAATAAAACCGAACCAAACCAAACCAAACTAATGCGGTTTGAATTGGTTAGGTTGGTCCGGTTTTTTACAAACAAATTATTGAGTCATACATACACACACAAAGGAAAATATAATTTTGTGTTTAATAGTTCATACATTACCATAAAAAAGTTTATAATTGTCAAAATAAGTTTAGAATTTTATGCATAAAAATGTGTCTTACAATTTTATCTTAGGTCTAAAGAATGATATACATGAAATAACATTAAAAAATAAACATTATACAAAGAATACGATAAAATATATTTTATGAAAATAGTATTTATAAATGAATAATATTTTGTTTTTTGATGATATATAAATTAAAATAAATATCATACAAAGAATATGATAAAATATACACATAATACTAGTTGATTTCTCTAAAAAATTAAAGAAATATATATTGGTTAGTAAGATTTTGTAACATAATGCAGTTTGGTTTGGTTTACAAAGTAAAAACCGCAAATAGAACAGAACCGCGCAGTTCTGTCAAAATAGGCCCAAACACATCCAAATCAAATGCGGTTTTTTGTAATTTCGGTTTAGTTCAGTTTATTTTTGCGGTTTTCTATTGGGCCAATTTGGTTTTTAACACTCCTAATTTTGGGTACCACCCATTTTCTCACTATCTTTGAATCCAAGGATAGGTCTTTTTGACTCCCCTTTGAAAGTTACATCTTCTTTCTTATTGACCTCCATCAACTCGTCGATCCCTATTTTGACCGTCCCTTTTGACGAGATCTTTAGGAAGGGGAAACATCATGTGATAGGGGATATAAAATGACATTTTTCTCACCGGTCTTGTTCATCTTTGTCATTGCAATCTTTTCTTCATTTTTGGCTTTTGTCATGACCTTCATTGTCTTTTTTGGGGACTCCTTCTCTCAGCGAGGGGTATAGCCTATTATATTCTCTCATTCTTCTATGACCGTTCTTGTGATCATATTTCTAGGTGTACTGTGTTAAACTTCCTTTCTTAATCAGCTCTTCAATCACGTCCTTACACTTTATACTTGTGGCTCTTGTGGAAGCTACATAATCTCGTCTTATTAGCTTTGGCAGATTCTTTTGCGTGGTGAGGGTTCCTTATTTTAGCTTCCTTAAATTTGGTGTTAACGCATACTTGTAATATCTTTTATCTCGACGTATTGAGGGGTGTGTAAGATGAAAATAAGGCACATGGACCCCCGTCTCCATCATCTCAATGTCACTTAAAGGCTCTTTCAATCGATTGGTTATTCATCGCGTTCCTTGATCCTCAACTTCTTTCCACCTCTTTTGCTAGAAGTTTTTCTTCATAATTGATGTACAACTAAGCCCTAATGAGGAGGTATCTCATACATGTAACACCTTCCAGTTTTAACTTCTCGCAAAACATACAATCTACTTTTAATGCTTTATATAATATCCAACATTTCAGTCTGTCATCTAATACACATACTTCGACAACTTCCTTGGTAAATTAATAAACATATTATTGTAGGGTTTCATTTTTCTTTTATTGGATTTTCACGAGGAAGACTCTATTTTTGGGATGTAGTTTTTGGGTTATAAGCTGAGTCATAAAAGACTCGCAAAGCTCCTTCCAACGATCCGGAAGCAACTATAGGTGCGAAGAGACGGTGTCAACGAGGATCAGGTGAGGCGTGAATTTGTGATTATTGCGTG
Source organism: Vicia villosa (assembly GCF_029867415.1). Taxonomy (NCBI): domain Eukaryota; kingdom Viridiplantae; phylum Streptophyta; class Magnoliopsida; order Fabales; family Fabaceae; genus Vicia; species Vicia villosa. Next base: position 43,055,883 of record NC_081180.1, on the reverse strand, counting down.
CCATAGTTTTCCACGGTGAATGACCTCAAGAAGGAGCGCCTTGCAAGTTCTATGATATTCTGGAGACTCGTTCAACTAAGAGATGTGTATTATGCTATTGCACCAGGTTGTAGATGCAAGTGAGTAATTCATTTTCCCCTTGCATGCCTATATTGGTTTGGAGTTGTTGGAGGCTCTATATCATATTTGGTCCAGGGAGTTACAATTTTGGTTTCAACTGTTTAGAAGTTTGACCTTGAAGTAACTATTGGAGAGGTTGGAAAATATAAAGGATTTGAAATGTGTTCTAGCCGGTATACAAAGGAACACGAGCTTGAGGAGTTGAAACTATGGGAGAAGTCATGAAGACAGGATCAACTCCTTCTTCCGTAGGGGGCGAGGCTTTTCTTGCAGAATTAGGAGCACTAATCATCACATCACAGCGGCAGCAGTGATATGCTCTGTGGTGATCTCAACAATTTTAGATGCCACCATAGTTGGTATAAAGTTGATCGGAGATTAGAATGGAAGAAAGATTAGTCAGTTTGATGTAGCGGTTAAGAGAGGATGGATTTCCATGGGAGTTTGTGGGAATTAGAAGTCGGTTCCCACAGAGCCGCCACTGTTTCAACAATGTAACAAGAGATCAATTACATGAAAGGATAAAGTCTTTCCGGTATAGTAGTAAGAATCTCCTGTGCAGTGGAGTGGGGTGGTCTTGCAAGGTTGGCACTCCAATGTCCAAATTAGTGAGATAACAACGAAGTAACTTGTAAGAGTGAGAATGAAATAATACTTGTTATGGCGCATGGCCATGAATATACAGGGTTGACAGTTAAAAATGACTCTGCTTGATCTGACGTGCGTTGCATGGAGCCGTCCGATCAGATATGACGATAATTGATGTTTTGTTAGCTTGGATTAGGTGTGCGACTTTCTAACAAGGTTTCTCTTGTTTAGTTGTATTTTGGGACGATGCTTAGATCGAGCTCTTATAATTGATCTGCTTTATTAAGCCTTTAGCTCGTACATAACAAATTGAAACAGGAGGGAAAAGATATTGTTTTAATTTCATATTTTTTTCATCTTCTTCAAAATCTATTATTGAAAACAATCCAATCCGCCAATTCAAATATGTCCACCAATTTACTAGTTTGCCCAATACACCAGCCGAATCACACTGAACGATCGTATTTATAATCATTTAACATTTTTTAGCCTATCCTACTCTCTGATTTTTGATCTCATCGGTCCAACCGTTGAGTCAAATCAGGTTTTAAAATACTGAACAACACGAATAAATCATGAATACAAAAATCTCATTTGTGTTTGTGGAATTTTGTAATAATAAGATTCTGTTTGGTAAAACTAGCTGGTAGCTGATGACTTGTAGTTGGTAGCTGGTAGTTGATAAGTTAATTTGAGTGTTTGGTAAATTAGCTGTTATACTAACTGATAAATATTAAATGACATAAAAAGACATTCTTAATTAAGAAATTGATAGTCTCATTATATTATTATACTATTATATTATATAAACTAGTAAAAAAACTATAAACTAAAAACTAAAATGATAGTTACCAAACAATTTTTTTTTTAAAGTTAAAAGGTAAAAACACTTTTTTATGTTACCAAACAGACCCTAAGTATCATTTTATGTTTAAAAATAGATGAAGATAATAGTAGTAGCAGCATGAAAAAGAACTCTCAACAGTTAAAGTAATTAAATAAAACAGACGAAACAACGTGTCGCCGGCCGGCATGTAACTCACTCACACACAGCCTCCCCGCAAAAAGCATGAACTTAGCCATGACACTGACCCGCCCACCCACGGTCCCTCAGCTTCCAGACAAAGCCACATAAACAAATAAAAAAAAGTTAAAAAACCGAAATCCACCCCTTTCTTCTCAGAATCTCAATTCTCATTATTCAAAGCAAAAAAAAAAAAAAAAAAAATCCCAGCGCGCCAAACACATTAATCAACAAGCGCGTCCTTTTCACGCTCTCATTACTTAAATCACATAAATCACACAACAGGCGCGCTTCATGCCTCTCTCAAATATCAAATCAAAATATCAAATCAAAATAAAATCATCTGAAACCGCCAAAAGCTAACAAACAATCCTTCACCGTTGGTTACAACGTCTCTTTCATTTCTCCATTTCTTTAATCTTATTCTTTTTTTTTAATTAATAAACAATTACAAAACCGAAGCTACCAAGCCAGTTCAGAGATAGATAAATCCAATGCTTCTCTCCACTCTGAACTTCCCTTTTCTCTCTCTCGCCGTTGATGTTTGTTACGGCCGGTTTTTTCGATGGGAGGCGGAGATCTTTCTTTGTCGGACATGGAGGAAGAGGAGGCGGAGGAGGAGGAGAACGGTGTCAAGGTCAACGGTTCACCTGACATTCTTTCGAAGTTTCGAATTCCTGATGCTCCTATACTTTTGTTCGTTTGTTTTCATAAAGCGCTGCGTTCTGAACTCGATCAGCTTCGTGTGTTCGCTGAAACGGCGTCGTTGGAAGATGATCAGAATCGTTGCCGAGAAATAGTTGTTAAGCTTCAACAGAGGTTTCAGTTTGTTAGGTTAGCTCTTAAGTATCACTGTGCTGCAGAAGATGAGGTGATCAGTCTCTGAAACTAGCTTTCGTTATTATAGTTATGAATTGATTTGTATGAATTTTATGTTAGTTTGGAAATTTGAACTTCAAAGTCGAATAGTTAAAATAAGGTAAGGTTGAGGATTCAGAATATAATTTCTAAATTGTTTTTGGCAGATTATCTTCCATGCACTGGATGCGCATGTAAAAAATGTTGTATGTACATATTCCCTTGAACATAACAGCACCGATGGGCTGTTTGTTTCTATTTTAGACTTCTTGGATGAGCTGATGGGCTCTAGTGAGAATATTTCCAAGCTGTTCCGAGAGCTTGTGTACTGCATCGATATCTTGCAAACCTCCATCTACCAACACATGTTGAAAGAAGAAGAGCAGGTAAATGTTTCTATTGTTGTGTACATGAAAGATTGCCCAGTTACATCTTTTGTTCTTTTCTTGTTTCAGTTTTCAGACATAATGCATCAATGGGGTTATTTAGTCTTTCTGATTATGCTTTTTGTTGGTTTAATTTCATTTATTTGAACTTATTGCGATAAATACATGTTTCACTATAAGCAGTTTAAACACATGTCAATTGTCAAGCTCTTTTATGTCACTAGTAAAGAGAAGTTATCATAAGCCTTTACTGCATTAATGCAAAGGCTTACAATTTAGTAAAGTTGATGTTCTAATTCTATTAGTTTTAGCATGAACACTCTTTTGAATATATAAGATGATTTTCTTTTAGTTTGTGTACACACAATGCAATTAATTTACTTGGTGAATGTATTAAGTATTGAAACCAATAAAGGATTCGCTAAATAACAACTTAAATGAAACAATCCCCTACCCCTCATTCTTTTGACTAATGGATAAAATGCAATAAACGTCTTAAAACATAGAGTGATTGAATTATGTTAGATTTTCCACGATTTTTGTAAGGGACAATGAATATCATTCATTTGTTCTCTTGGATGCAAGAAAAAACCATATCCAACCGACATTAATCTTACTTGCAAAATGATCATGCCGGTGGAAATTAGGACTACAGCTTCACATGCCTTCTATTGTATGTATGTGTAAAATACGGTTTTCCTGCAATTAATTGCTTGGGCATCTACATCATTAATGACAATTATATGTTAATAGAGTCTGAAACATGAGCTTGTTTCCTGGAACAAGCAAATGCATGACGGGGTAAAACAAGTAGACAGGCAATACTTAGAAAGGACTTGACCTACATATTTAATTTTGAAATTCTTCAATATGTTTATGTTTGCATGAGCATGTGTTTGTAGATTGTTGAATCTTGATTATCATACTTACTATTAAATTTACCCACTGCCTCAGGTTTTTCCTCTGTTGATCCAAAATTTGTCTACTAAAGAACAAGCCTCGCTTTTGTGGCAATTCATATGTAGTGTTCCTATAATGCTGCTGGAGGAAGTTTTGCCATGGATGGTATCCTTCCTTTCAGCAGATAAACAAGCTGAAGTTACTCAGTGTTTTAATGAAATTGCACCAATGGAAAGAGCACTGCAAGAGGTTAGCCAGAGTTTATTACTGAATATTGAATAAAATATTATATACTCCCCCGCCTTTTTAATAATTCAGATCTAATGGTGAAGGCTTTGGTTTCTTGGCTTGGAAGCAACAAACAAACCTTCTCTCGGACATATTTTCAGAGTGAGGAGCTTCAAGGTTCTCATGGAACCCGACATATAGAAAAATCTTTTGGGCAGAGTTCTTGCAATACGAACTACGAAGATGTTTCAAGTCAGATGAAAGTAAATGACAAAGAAACAGAAGATGGGGTCGACCAGGTTAAGGTTCTCCATCTTTGGCATAATGCAATAAGGAAAGATTTGAAAGAAATTCAGCAAGAGCTTTATCTAATAAGAAATTCTGGCTGTTCTCAAAATTTAGACTCAATACTTATCCAGCTAAAATTCTTGGCCGATGTCCTCATCTTCTACAGGTAATATTTCTGACAGTGTCTTATTTTTTTTTGGTGTGTGGAATCTGACTAATTTGTTTTGGGAAATGCTAACCAGTGCCCTTGGGGCACTTTTTAAGTGATTAAAGTGGTAAGTTTTTTTAAAAATGCGTGTAATCAATGCATTGAAAATTGAAATGCTGACTTTTATAAAGAATAGTTTCTTTATTTAGTATGCTTAAAGAGTGCCCTGAGGGCACTCGTTAGCAAGACCCGTTTTGGGAAATTTGTTTTTGCTGAATTTCTTAAAACCAGTCTTCTATCTAAATTGCTCATTACTGTTCTTCTCAATTGTCCAATTTCTGAATATAACTTTCTGATTACAGCAATGCTCTGAAAAAATTCTTTCATCCTATACTGAACAAACTGGCCCATGGCCGATTTTCCAAGTCTACTGAATATTTACTCGGAGAAATTCACATTGAGGATATACAACAGTTGCTACTTTATAACTCAGAAAGCGAAATGCCTTTGACCAAATTTGTAGAGAAGCTTTGCGGAAAACTTGAATTATTTATATCAGCTGTCAACAAACAATTTTCTTTTCAAGAAATTGAGGTATTCTATGTAAATCACATTCTTTTTAACCCAGAAAAGTAGGGAACAAGAGAACATCATATTAATAATCTGTGAGGATGGTCTTTAACCTTTTAGTTTATCAGTCTAATAAAATATCTACATATTATGGTTTTGAAACCATTCTTGATCATAAAAGTATTATCAAAATAAAAATGCTTTAAGTAGACGAACCTATCCAGTTATACAGACACATTAGTTTATGAAAAAATCAATGAAATGAAATGTTTCATACTCTTGAGTGAAAAGAAGAGCAAGAAATAAGAGGGAATAAATCTCCCTTTTTTAACGAAAAGCTCAATTTATGGCTAGCTATATTTTTCTTTTTAGGATCAAATATCTGGCTATATCTTAGTTCCATATTTATTAAATTTTTTTATCTCTTCTATTAAAGGATGCTATATAATAACAATTTAAATGTTTTCCATTTTGACACCCTAATTGTTTATTAGGTGTTTCCTATCTTTAGAAAGAACTGCAGAAATGGAATGCAAGTGAGACTTCTAAGCTTGAGCATGCATATGATGCCACTTGGGTTACTAAAATGTGTTATAACTTGGTTCTCAGTTCACTTGTCTGAAAAGGAATCCAGGTCCATTCTCTATTGCATAAAGGAGGGAAATGATTCTGTCAGTAAAGCTTTTGCTCCATTGTTACATGAATGGTTCCGCACTGGTTATTCAGGTAAAACCTCAATTGAGAAGTTTCGACAGGATTTGCAGTATATGTTCAAAAGAAGACACTCTTTTTCATCTGAGAAAATGAAGGAAACTAGTGGGTTTTCATTCTTAAGTTCTGACAAGCAGCCACATAAAAATTGTGGCAAGAATTGTCTGTCCCATTCATCATCTTCTGTATCCAAAAATGTGAATAAGTATGAGACACCATACTCCACAGGAATTAATTTGCACATATTTTTCCCTGACACTGCTATGAAGTTAAATCAGCATCCAAGGTTTCATGCAGTAAATTCATCTTCTATTTCCTTTCTTAATGATCCAAAGCCAATTGACCTGATATTTTTCTTTCACAAGGCTATTAAGAAAGATTTGGATTACCTAGTTCTTGGCTCAGCTCAGTTAGAGGGACATGATGAATTTATAGATTTCCAAAAACGGTTCCATCTCATATGTTTTCTTCATCAAATCCATAGTGATGCAGAGGATGAGATAGTTTTTCCTGCCTTGGAGGCAATAGGTCAGCTCAAAAACATTAGCCTTGCCTACACCTTTGATCATAAACATGAAGTTGAGCACTTTGGTAAAATATCTCGCATTCTTGAAAGGATGTCTGAATTACATCCTTCGGTCTCTACTACTGATTCAAAGATAAGGGACAAGAGAAGGCTAAGGCGTGATCATTTAATCAAGAAGCTGCAGGAAATGTGCAAATCGATGCATAAGTTACTTTCTGATCATATTAACCGTGAGGAAATAGAACTTTGGCCTATAATTAGAGAATTCTTCTCCAACCGAGAGCAAGGGAAGATCATAGGATGCATGCTTGGAAGAATAAGTGCAGAAATATTACAAGATATGATACCTTGGCTGATGGCATCTTTAACACAGGAAGAGCAGCATATTTTAATGTTCTTATGGTCCATGGTTACTAAGAATACAATGTTTGACGAGTGGTTAAGTGAATGGTGGAATGGGTACAGTTTAGCTAAGGCAGCAGATGGATCAAATGATGCCCCTTTACAGAATGTTGAACCACTAGAAATTATATCCAAATATTTGTCTGAAGAAGTTCTTAATGAATTACAAGAAGAATCATCGGCCAATGAAAGCATAAATTTTTGGCAGAAGGATCTTATTGGCAATAATTCTGAGCTCTCCAACTCCAATGTTGATGACAATGTTAAGATTCATAATACAGCACAAAATTTTAGTCAATGTTCAAAATGCACAAATCAATTTCATGATATTAAGAAACATAAATGCAATGAAGTAAAACCAGTGGGCATTTTGACAAGTCAGTCTTTTCAACATTTTGATTTTAACAAGTCTGGGCATTATGACCGACTTCTGAAATTGAGTCAAGATGATCTGGAGAGGGTAATAAGAAGGGTATCTCGTGACTCTTGCCTAGATCCTCAGAAAAAGTCGTACGTAATACAGAGCCTACTTACGAGGTTGGTCTGTCTTGTGATTTTCCTAACGGTTTTTGTTATAAATATAAATAAAAAATCATAATGTGCTTATACTTAACACCGTAGCTCTTGGGTAGTTGGCTGCTAACAATTATGTTTTTCTCCTCATATTTTTGAGTAACAATTTAAGAGTATTGCCTTAATTGTTTTGCTAGGCAATTTTAGTGACAGGAAACAATACAATTGTTATGTTTAGATTCAACTTAATTTTAAGCTAATTTCAACATCTATTAACGGGAAGGTTATGTATTCTTGCTTATTTTCCTTATCATTAATTTTAGAAGGCTATAGGAGATAGTTCCTATCTATAAAGGGGTATTGTGTTGAGGATGAAATCAGTACTAACTAGTAACTACAGAGAAAGGAAAGAGCTGAAAGTCCTCCTAACCAGGGATAATAACACTTCTCCGGAGTTAAATGCTGAAATAAAAGTGAACAGAATATCCCTCTCATATTTGTATCTAAATGTCTGGGGTTTATTTAAGTATGATGTTGCAAACCCTTGATATCTATTTGCTAGAAATTATCATACATTTTTTTTAGAAGACTGTATTCCTGCCTGACAAATTGCATCTGTCGTTCATCTATTCCAAGCCTATGATAGCCACAGACTTCAGGTTTTTAACATAGCTATCCACATATTTTCAGCCGTTGGATTATTAATCAGAAGATTTCTTCTATGGAAGTCAATATCAAAAGTGATGGGCTGGAATTCCCTGGGAAACATCCATCTTACAAGGACCCTCTCAAACAAGTCTATGGCTGCAAACACTACAAGAGAAACTGTAAGCTTTTTGCTCCCTGTTGTAATGAACTCCATGCTTGCATACATTGCCATGATGAGGTATCGGATCATTTAATTGACAGGTAAGAGTAGAATGTGCTCTATTTATGTTTAATTTTTTGAATTGAGGAATTCAATTTTCATAATTCATATTTGATGGAATGCCTAAATATATGTAGAAAATCTATTACAATGATGATGTGTATGAAGTGCTTGGTGATTCAACCAATCAATGCCACATGTTCATCAGTTTCTTGTGGTAATTTATCCATGGCAAAATATTACTGCAAGATCTGCAAATTATTTGAAGATGAAAGGTAATGTAACTTAACTGGTCTTTTTATAAACAAACTTTTGACTTTATTTTAGAGAAGCATATCTATTTATTTACTCTCCATCCATTGGTGGAATTCGTAAAATACTCATCCCATAGAATTTTGCAAAAGTATAAGAGAAGTTGTGTCCCAGACTTACTCGCTAATGTGTTATTTATGGTATCAATAATACCATAATTTAAGGAGATAGTTAGAGTCTATCAAGGAGATGATAACTAATTAAATGACGTCTGTAACATAAATACATTGCAAATTTGGTGTTTCAGTTACAATAGGATTTAGAGTTGACTGCCTAAACATTCTTGGGGGGCAATATTTGACGGCTAGGGACCCTCTCTATTTCTCAACAAAAAAACATCGAGAGCTCCACTACTATAGTTAAGGGTGTATAAAGTCACATTTCTAGAACTAGTGATATAATTAGGCCTTTATACCCCAAAAGAGTTTTATAAAATGTGAGAATGTTAGGTGGGTGGAAACCAATAAGTGAGCAATTTTATAGGTTGTAGGTGAATTTAGTTATGGAATGCCGTTGGGCCAGCTAATAGAAGCTAGTCCCTAAAACTAAGAGTGAATAATATGGCATCTTAATGTTTTTCATACCTATAGAAGGCAGGTTTCAGAAACTTATGGTAGGATGACCTTTTTACTTTGTCGTCATCCAAAATAATATGTAACGGATATGACACTAAGAATCGAAAATGGGGTCTAATTTAACGTATTCCAAGTTCTCTCTTTATTTTATAAAAAATGATCAGATACATGAAGGTCATGTTTGTCACCTTATCTTGAATACCTTTAAAATTGTCATGACTAAAACTCTTGCTTTTTTTAGCAGGAATATTTACCACTGTCCTTTTTGTAACTTATGCCGACTTGGAAAGGGTTTGGGTGTTGACTTTTTTCATTGCATGAATTGCAATGCTTGTATGTCCCGTTCTCTTATGATACATACATGCAGAGAGAAATCTTTAGAGGAAAACTGTCCGATTTGTCATGAATATATTTTCACATCCTGCTCTCCAGTAAAAGCCCTCTCATGTGGTCATGTGATGCACTCAGCATGTTTTCAGGTACTTCTTTGTGTTTTTTCCCTCAAAATCTTTTGGCAAAAACAAAGATAACTTTAGAATCATTGGGGTGGACTTTCAGGAATATACTTGCTTTAACTATACCTGCCCAATATGTAGCAAGTCACTTGGAGACATGCAGGTCAGTCAATATTTGTCATCACATGTCCTATTAAGATATATTGTTCATTTCATATTGCTGCAAATATATTTTATCATGGTAATGATTGTATATGTCTCATCACATACATTCTTACATGTACTGAGGATTTTACTAGAAGCTTGCTTGCAATCTGATGATTATAATGGTTACACTATAGGATTGTCTTTTAATTGTAGTGGGAGGAGAAAGAATATTCAGAATAAAGATACTTTACTTTATATTATGATACAATAAAGATATTCTAACACTCCCTCAAGCTAAAGCTTACTGAGCTTTACTTGATTTTAAGTCAACTCAAACAAAAGTTGAAGGCCAGAGTTCATCTAGGATAAGAGCTAGGGCCAGATTGCATCTAAGGACAAGAGCTAAGGCAAGGCCATATTTTGGAGAAGAGCTAGCCTAACCGCATCTCGGAAGAGAGTCAAAGCCAGTCCACATATGGGAGTAGAGCCAGGCCAACCCGCAATTGGGATAAGAGTTTGGTCCAGACTCCAGATTGCATCTGGGACAAGAGGGAAGAGTAAATGGTATCTGGGATAAGCTGGGGGCAGATGATTTCTAGGACAGAGGCTAGACTGCATTTGGGATATAGTTAGGGCTAACTGCATTTGACTAAAAATGCCGGAATGCCATAGAACTTCCATTAGTTGCATCAACTAATCATGGTGGATGATGCCACTTTGTTACCATGTTAAAGTTATAGAACTTAACATAAGTTTGATATTTTTGTGAACGATATGTTACAAAACAAAACACCACTAATATGTTATAGAACTTGCCATAAGTTTGATATTTTTGACATGTTACAAAACAAAAACACCACTAATATGTTATAGAACTTGCCCTAAACCCTGCCCAATAATAATTTTGTCTGTTTGAAATGGCTGGACTGTTAAATTGAATCTTAATTTTTGTCATCGGCACTCCATTTATCCTTAAAGCAATCATCTCTCTAAAACTATCAGAATGCCTTGCAGGTTTATTTTAGGATGCTAGATGCACTGTTGGCTGAGGAGAAAATGCCTGACGAGTTTTCCGGTCAAATTCAGGCTAGTCAGCTGTTTTTCTTATTTCTCGTCTCATATTAAACCTCAGATTTTGTATTTTTTTCCCAATGTATACTCTAATTGAACCTTATAACTGCAGGTTATTTTATGTAATGACTGTGAAAAGAAAGGAGCAGCTCCCTTCCACTGGCTTTACCATAAATGCATTTCTTGTGGTTCATACAACACTAGAGTTTTATGATTATTCAAGTGTGAGCATTGATATTTGCCTCTCCTAGCTTCTTTGTATTTAAATATTAGATAATTATATATATAATTTTTAATTTTTAGATCTTCTTATGTCAGAATAATCCTTCTAAATTATAATGTAAAAATAATTCCATATAAATTTTATCTGTTTTTGTTATCACTGTGTAAGTTAATACCACTGTGAGTGCAGGATAGTAATCATATAAAATCTCTTGTACTATGGTGCTTTATGTGCATCCTTTTTCATTTTAGTTACATTACTAAGATAACTAAAGGTATAGCACAAGGTTAGAAAGAAATAAGATGATCCAAAAAAGTTAAGCAATTAACATTACGACGATCTATCATGTAAGAACAGTCAAATAATCAGTACAGATTGATGAAAATGTCATATCTAGGTATTATTCTCTGCCTTCTCAATATAACCAACAAAATTTGATAGACAGTTGAAGAGGTATCTGCTTCTATTTAATACATTGACAAGTGCATGATTGGAAACTCAACTATGACAAGATTACCAAAAAAAAATCCAAGAAGGAATGGAAAAAATGAAACCCAGTTCAGTTTTTCTTTTTGTTGAAGAAAGGATGGCAAACACAGTACTGATCAGTTGACACTGGTAAGGCTGAAACAAGCAGCAGCACTCTTCAGTTCATTCTCAGAAACATGCTCAGTGCACTTTCTTGTATCTTTCAATGATTCTTCTGAACTGCAAGCAGAGATATATAACATAAAAAAAACAAGAATTTTCATTTCATAAGATTTTGATTTAATATAGAGTCAGAATCAATTAACACCACAAAGTGTCCTACTATATCTACTTTCAATAATAGACTTTCAAACTCATTTTGTACGAATTGGTATTTGTTGAGGAGTTCAGAAAAGTTGGAAGACAATGCTCCAGGACCACAAAAAAGGAGAGATGTCATATCTCCACCCAAAATCTTAAGGCATTTATGTATATAGGTCATCTCTCGTATAAATCCAACATTTATAGGTGACGTTGAATTCAACCACTCACACTTAAGTTAACAATATCTCCCACAAGTGTGAGCTCCCAACTCTTATATGCGAATTATAATCTGATACCACTTGTTTGAGGATTCAAGAGAAGTCGAGAGTAACAACTAGACAATGCTTCAGAACCACAGGAGAGGAAGATTATATATCCATCCAAAACCTCAAGGCATTAGGTATATGAACCAGCTCACTTATAAAATCTACCAATTTACCTATTCATATGTGTACAAAATGGTACAAACCTCAAACAAGACTACCTCTGATTGAGTGAACCTATGGATATTCATATAGAAGAGAAAAAAGTAGTGTTTGTTTTGCTTCTACCATGTGCTTAATAATCATGTCATAATAAACTGATAAATCTACCTTGATTCATAAGCCTCCTTAGAATAAATGTATGATTGCCTATCATCAACCGTATCAAAAAACGAATGCATTTCATCATAATTATCTTCAACAACTCCTTGTTGAACAGATGACAGTGGTTGTTGTGACTCTGAGGCAATCAACTGATGAGGTTGCATTGTTATTGAATTGCCATTGCTATTAGTGTAAGGGCACTGAAGCCACAAATTCGGATTCGTAACATTATCCTTCGAATCCATATAGAGAGGAGAGTTATTATAATCCATACTATTGCTGTTGGAGTAAGAATGCTGTTGAGACACAGACAAAGGAGCAGCCACTGTGTTATAATTCTGTGGCTGCGGAGTGTTATTAAACAGCGCGAGCGCATTGGACGAACGTGGTCCCATTCCCAATTCTAACTGCGAAGTCACATCATCATGAGGCAACTGTTGTTGTTGTCGACACATTTCAAGTTGTTGATAAACAGCATGAAGCTCTTCTTCCATCATCCATATTTGATATTGTAGCCTGCAAATTTCCTCCCAACATCCATGCACCGGATACTTATCTCTATAATTAGCTTGCGTGATAATCGAATCCATAGCCGGTTTCTTCTGAGTAGGCTCCAAGATTTTAAGTATCTTGACAATGTTGCTAACTCCAAATAGTTTGTGAACATTAAGGAATATCTTAGGTTGATCTGCAGGGAAATAAGGAGCTAAAACGCACTCAGGTGTGCACTTTCTTCTCTGGAATTTGCATGCTGCACAAGCCTGTGTTGTCCCACCCTTAAGGGTCATTATTATTACTATGATTTCTTTCCACCACCCAGTGAGAATGATGTTGGAAGAAACTAACTAAGTATGATCCAGAATGAATGAGTTTTGAAGATGTGTGTACGAGGAAAACAAGAGTCTATATTAATGTATGGATCTGTTGGGTAAGGAAAGACTGAGTAAAAGTGGACACATGTTTGGAGGAAATTGTTTTCAAAAGTGATTATTCTGTTAGAGAGAAAATAGAATGTGGGAAACTCCTAAGTTTTGGGGTTACCATATGCTTCGATCATGTCTCACTAACTGTTGTTATCTATTCTAACCTTGAGACAATACTCTTACTATAATCATTAAATTTTACAAGAAAATAAATGTTGTCAAAAGAATTTTGTTAACTAATTTGCTTTAAACAATATTGTTATGAGTCTACATAGTATCAATCCTTTGGATGAGATTGATTGTTAAGAGTAGAATATAATGAAGGGTAAATTATTATTTAAACGGGTTATTAAATACTTTGAAGGTATAAATTTTTATAAAATGTACTTATGATAGAATGTTTTTTTAGTAGTATACATAATTTCCATTTATAATTATTAAGAATTTTTTTGTCTATCAAATTAAATATTATTTATATAATATATGAAATGGTAAGAGATTTCTTCCCGTTTAATCAGCGATTTTTGATTTGATCCAAGTCCTGGATACGCAGCAATGTTAAATTCTCTTGAGGGAAAGCTTTGTTGAAAGTAAGTCCTTGTGTCGAAGCAATTTGCTCGAGAGAGACAATGGAGTGTCGAAAAGATTTATTTTATTTAGAAGTGTGGAAAGAGTTTTTTACACACATATTTGTTTTAGATCTAGATAGATTTAATTTAGACTTAAAATAGATTAGATTTGATTTAGTTCCAAAATAGATATTTTGGACTTTTATAGTTTTGGGCCTTGGCTTTAGGGCTTTATAGTTTATGGACAGAGAGTTACTCTGTAGAAACCCTAGTCTCTTTTCTTCTTTAAATTTCTTTTCTCTTTTCATTGTTATCATGTGGTGATAACAATCTTGTTCATCAAGATTGATAGAAATTCATCATAAGTTTTGGTGGAATTCCAACAAGCTTTGACATCTATTGTGGTCCTACCCGACTCGAAAGACTAGTCTATGCAGCCGCACACACAAGATACTCGGTTTCTACCCCAAAAAATACATGAAATTTTAGATCAACCAAAAAAATACATGAAATTTTAAAATACCGCCATCCAACTACAAAATGACACTACTATAATCATATATGATTTTTGTAATGGGATGGTCATTGCACTTTTATTAGTTCTCTCAAGCTCTAAGAAAATTTGAAGATTTTTTTTTTCATTATACAGAGATTGAAATCCAAACGCACCAAATGCTAGAAAAATATCATAATTTAATCAATTTTTCCAATGCAAGTGAACATTTGTGTGAATTACAAATTTCAGACACACCCTTCGACAATTGAAATTCGGACACACTCGAACGGGAAAACGAATTCTATATTACCTTGTGTCAAAACCATGCATATGTGATACTCTTCATGATCATAACATATTTCTTTAAACCCTTCCAAAAAAAAATTGTATTTTTATTACGATTTTTCATTTTCAAACACTATCCTATTGTATTTCTACATCAAAAGATACAAAATTGTCTGAAATTATAGGTAACGTACATGTCTATCATTAATGACAATTGGGATAATATGGTTTTTTCTATTACATGAACGGAGTCCAGAATTTATAATTTGGTTCCTTGGAGGAATGGACTGGAAATTGAAATTTGGATTATTTGAATGTTTATTCAAATTGTTTTATTTTTTATTGGTTGTCAGTATGGTGTGTTGGGAGAGAATAAGACTCAAATGATTTAGAAGGGGGTAAATAGACTGTTCTCAAAAAGACTAATTTAGAACAATTTTCTTTTTTAAATCAGAGTTTAATGAAATTGTTCGGCATAACATAATTCATGGACGATATATGATATTGAAATGATTATCGTATACATTTAAACTAGAAATAAAATAAATGAAAGATGAAGAGACTAAAGCAATTAGAGTTTCAATTGATCTAAATTCAATTTATATGAGAAGTGTAAATCAAAACTATTCAATTGACTAAAAATTATATTATTACAGTTTTCATGTTTTATCACAAGTATCATAGTTTAGAAGCTTGATCTAACACCGGTCTAATTTTTATACACAAAATAACTATGAATGTGATAAAATCTAACAATATCAAATTTCTAAGAAAAAAGTAAAATCAAACCTCTGATTCTAAACAAAATATAAGAGACAAGAAAAGAGAGATAGTACGCTGAATTTATAATATGATTCATCACGTTAGTCCATGCTTTAAAGTTTTTTTTTCATTGTACAGAGATTGAAATTCAAACGCACCAAATGCTAGAAAAATATCATAGTACAACAATTTTTTTTATTAGAAATGCATCCAATGAAAATGAACATTTGTATGGATTACAAATTTCAGACACACCCTTCGACAATTGAAATTCGGACACATTCGAACGCGAAAATGAATTCTATTTTACCTTGTGTCAAACCATGCATATGTGATACTCTTCATGATCATAACATATTTTTTTAAACCCTTCCAAAAAAAATCTTGTATTCTTATTACGATTTTTTATTTCCAAACACTATCCTATTGTATTTCTACATCAAAAGATACAATTTTTTTTGAATTTATAGATAACGTACATGTCTATCATTAATGACAATTGGGATAATATGTTTTTTCTATTATATGAATGCAGTCCAGAAATTATAATTTGGAGTCTTGAAGAATAGATTGGAAATTGAAATTTGAATTATTTGAATGTTTATTCAAATTATTTTATTTTTGTATTGGTTGTCAATATTAGGGGTGACAAAACAGGTCGTGGCCCGGTAGGTCGGCCCGCGCACCCGCCAAAATATGGCGGGTTGGGTTGAGATTTTAGGCCCGCCCGCCAAAGCCCTCCGCTCCGTCAAAATCTGTTTTTTTAAAGTTAATTCTAGTATTTTTAACTCTTGATAATTTTATTTGTGAATATATGTTATATTTTTTAAATAAAATTTATTTAAAAGATACTTTATAAAAAAATGTTCTAAAAACTATGTGAAATATCTGATTATAATGTTAAAAAAGTATAATAATCTATTAAAAATGGATAAATAAATAAATAAATAGGCGGACAAGCACGCCGCCCGCCAACCCGCCACCTTGACGGGGCGGGCTAAGTTTTTATGCCCATTTTAACTTGGCCGGCATGTCCGCCCCGCTCTTTTTTTAGCGGGCATATGGCGGGGCGGGCCGCCCGCTTTGCCACTCCTAGTCAGTATGGTGTGTTGGGAGAGAATAAGACTCATATGATTTAGAAGGGGGTGAATAGACTGTTCTCGAAAAGACTAATTTAGAACAAATTTCTTTTTTAAATCAGAGTTTAATGATATTGTTCGACATAACAGAATTCATGGACGACATATGATATTGAAAGATGAAGAGATTAAAGCAATTAGAGTTTCAATTGATCTAAGTTCAATTTATATGAGATGAGTAAATCAAAACT
Organism: Vicia villosa; assembly: GCF_029867415.1. Classification (NCBI taxonomy): domain Eukaryota; kingdom Viridiplantae; phylum Streptophyta; class Magnoliopsida; order Fabales; family Fabaceae; genus Vicia; species Vicia villosa. The sequence goes on along the minus strand of NC_081180.1, from coordinate 43,039,226 downwards.
ATTCAATTGACTAAAAATCTATTATTACAGTTTTCATGTTTTATCACAAGTATGATTGTTTAGAATCTTGATCTAACATAGGTTTAATTTTTATACACAAAATAACTATGAATGTGATAAAATCTAACAACATCAAATTTCTAAGAAAAGAGTAATATCAAACATATGATTCTAAACAAAATATAAGAGATAAGAAAAGAGAGATAGCACACTAAATTTATATTGGTTCATCACGTTAGTCCATGCTTAGTACCTACTCCACACTTCAATGAATTCTCAATGAAAATTTGTAGTTTTCTACTATGATTTGACAATTTTTGTAGAGTATTTTAATACAATTACAAGATTCAAGATAATACTCAAAATTAAACAATCTTTGATTTAAATCTTCTCTTCGAATGTATACAGCGTTTGACATTGATCTCTACAAGAACTTCACTCGATCACGACTTCCACCTTCTAAATTAAAGAATTCTTCTCTGAGCTTCCATTTTGAAACAACTTCTCCTAAGTCCTACCGGTTCCTTGTCTGAGCATTGATTTGTCTTAAGGAAATAGAAACTCTAGCTTCGTCAGTAGTAACTTCCATACAACTTTACCAAACCAATATTGGAGAAAAGAAACTCATTCTTTTTCACACCTGAATTTTCAATCCCAGCCAAAACCATATAAAGATGTCAACCTAACCTTGAACCTTTCACAAAATATTAATCACAAATGAACCTCCTTTCGCATATCTCACGCCCTAGGTTGAAAAGCTAAACCAACTGATAATGGTAGAAGTTAGAGGTTTAAGATGAAGAGAAATTTCAGTTGCAATCTAAAAATAATACTAAAAAATGATTTTTGAAAGTTTCTGAGAGTCAAGTGTATATGATCCATTTGATTATTGTGAGAGAAATTTTGAAAAATTATTTATATATGTGTTGGAGATAAGACACAAAAATGAGAGAAAATACTCATTTGATTCGAGTCATGAATAAATGGTATGAGTAAAGTCAAGAGAGTGAATATTTTGAATCAAGAAAACTGCTTTTATGATTTGAATCATGATTTTTTTATTATTCTAGTAATTTGATTTGAGTTAGACAAACTCATGATTCAAATTAGAAATATAAAACTAAAGGCCAAAATTTGTATCAAATTTTTTATTAGATTTGAGTTAGACAAATTCATGATTCAAATTAGAAATATAAAACTAAAGGCCAAAATTTGTATCAATTTTTTTATTAGAGTCAAGCCTTTTTGTGATTAGAATCAATACTTGTATGATTCGAATAAGGCTTTTCTATGATTTGAATAAGAAATATATAAGTAAAATCTAATTTTTTTTATTTTATATTTATTCTAATCACATTTTTATTCGAGTAAAAAAAATTCCCTAATTCGAATCACACTTCAAAAACTTCAAAATTTAACAAATATGAAGAGTTGATTTGATTAAAAATATATTGTGTTGTCTTTAAGCAAATAGTTTGATTTGTGCATGCGTGAAAATGATTTAGCATTTAATTCTAAAATGTGCAACTATGTGAGGAGACTTAATTATGAAAAATAAACCAAAATACTAAATTGACAAGCAACACAATATAAAAGAGGACAAATCTTAGGAGGCAGAGCAACTCCAGTCTCCCCCTTTTTTATGCTTGACAAGCCTACAAATTTTGCAATTGGAATTGAGTCGACGTTGAGTAGAAGTAAAGTGTGATTAGTGTTTTCCTACTTTTGCTTATGCTTCCCTAAAACTTACACAATACCATAAATAGAATAAAATTCATAAACTAAATCTTGACTCACATTCAACTTATCCCCCTTTGACATGATAAAAAAATTCAGAGAAATGGTAATGAGGCTAAATGCAAAATAATCAGCAACATATAAAAAATCAAATAAACAAACCTAAACATAAAAAAAAGAAGGATACCCATCATATAAAAATAATATATCACAGACACACAAGATGTAACATGTGACAAATGTAAAAATATACACAATACGACATTGTTGTTTGAAAATGTATGATGTCACATGCAAGTGTACATGTTCTTAAAGTAGCAAGTGATATATTAGTAAAAATTTCAAACCCAAGCTGAGTGGAAATAACTTGGAATGAATTTCACAACTAACTTTTGTGAGTGAGCAAGAGCAAAAATATCGATAATTAATGGTTGTCACAAGTTCAATTTTAAAGTAAAAATAGCAGAAATAACTTTGGTTTACATAAATGGAAACACTGATGGGGAATATGTTGAAAAATGATCCATTAATATAACTTATCTATTGTGTGTACATGATGTGCTATGTCACACCAAAGAGGTCAGAATGCGATCTTATGGTGTATTCCTACAATATAAAAAACATATAGAAGAAAGCAAGGGGACAAATTCCTAAGCTTCACATTTAACTTTAATTTATGTTTGGTTTCATTCTAAATGTCCTCTATAATTGTATCTATTTAAGCATAAAGTGGCTAATATAATGAATATTTCTATCCTACTATTTTGAATCACATTTATCATAAGTTTTACTTGTTGATGAATTCCTCACAATAACAAGCTCGCATCTTTTACTAAACTGATCATCTGAAGAATCAGATTTATAACAATATAATGCATGGTAAAATAAACCACTAACAATTCATCATTTAACATAAAAGAATACTTCATATTAAGTTCTCATTGCTCAACATAAAGGAGTTTAGATCATAATGAGCTTAGTACATACATCAACACTGGATCCTAAGCTAAAAATTCTTAAACACATAATGGAAAAGAAATGAAAACCTAAGAGTAACTTCTTTGTGTTCTTGCATTCTTCAACCAACAAGAGACGTGTAATGTCACACTAGATACCGGTAGTTTATACTTGAGATGAAGAGATGAGAAGCTCTCCAATTTGATCCAGCTTACTTGCACACCAATCTCTACCAAGTGTTTCTCTCTGAATCTGAATCTCTTTTGCATTTCCACCAAGAGGTCCTTTTATAGTCAACTTCATCAAGGGTTTTTGAATATTTAATATATCTGGCCCATAAGAATCAACAAGTTTCCCTCCGATTCTCCATTTTTGTACCATTCTTGAGCAAGGTACAAACAACGTGTGGGGGACAAAGCGTTGCATGATAGATTAATGGCGCAGGGAAACAGCGGCGGCACAGGAAACAAACAAACTGTCACACTTTAAATGCATAAAAATCAGAAATACATTTTCGATTTTATATCAGAAGTGCATTTCCGAAATAAATTTTATCATAAAATAGACGAATCTCAAAAACAAATGAATTATATGTGTGTGGGGGTACAAACCGAAAATATATTTCCAATTTTCAGAGATAATTTTAGAATTTCGCGTGGGGCGTTGAAAAAGCATGAGTGGAATAAGAAATTCCCGAATAATATACCTAATAAATGCTAACAAACTAACAAAACAAGTCCAAGAATCTGACAGAAAAATGCTAATCTTAAATAGGTTCTGTTAGTATTAAATAAATGCTTTAAATTGATATTTTTACTTAAGCATATTTTCTCTTAAACTTTCTTTGAGGGATTAAAGGTGAAAATTGGGTAAACCCAATAAACATAGTGAAACCCACTCAAACCGAAACAAAAAAATAAGTTGGATCGAATTATTGAGTGAATATGATTTTCAAAAATAAAAACTTTTCAAAAGTTATGGATAAATCGACACTCAACCCACTAAATAAATCTTTGACTATTTTTTATAACTTAATAAGTGATATTTTTGATGTCTTTAATCTTAGATGCACTCTGATTATTTTGATGTTAATTATTGTAAGTTACAAGTATTTTATACAATTCTAGATATTACTGCAATGTAATTTTGGTTTTTACAAATATCTTTAAGATCAATTTTATCGTCCATTTAGATATTTGATATTTAAAAAAATTGCGATAATAGGTTAATATTTATTAAGAAAAAATGTGATACATTATTTATCATTTATAATTATATAAGGAAAAAAAGGAAAAAAAAGAAAAAAAATGGGTATCCCACTATCCAATCCAATCCATAAATTTGTGATTTTACCCAAACCGACCTAACGATATCGCGGGTGATTATTTTACCTCTCACAAACCAATGTACCATACATTAATTGGGTTATAGTTTTGGCTAAATTCAACCAAACAGTTTTGGCTTAAACCAACTGTCTGCTACAAATGCACTTACCTGAGATCCACCCTACATTAACCTCCCCTCTTCACTTAAACAAACTTCCTCACATTAATAGAAAATTTCCACCAACGTACATCAACTAGTAGTTTAGCACATGAACAAGTCCACTCTATTATACAAATTCCACGTAAACATTCAGACACCGCTTCATATCAACTTAATGAAACATTTATAAATAAATAATCAAATTAGGTTACCAACCTATATACGCGATAAATAAATAATCAAATTATGAAACCAATTTATATGTGAGATAGAGAAAGCTCATCATCTTCAAAACAATATTATACAACAAAATCAAAGTATTTTGATCAAATGGATGAACTTAATAAACTCCATAGAAAACATTGATACAAATAAAACTAGAACCTAATAAAACATGCACACACAAAAAAAAGCCTCAGCATAAAAATATAAAAGAAAAAAGCTAACAAATGCTTAAAAAAAATACAGGTCAAAAAATAGATATAGTAATATTACCTAGAAAATGGTGTATTCAATTCATTAAAAGTTATTCCTTTTAACATTAAATTAGTTTTTTAATTTAATACTATAAAATAACCTACGTCTGAATTGAGAGGGGGCATAGGTTACAAATATAGGGGCTTAGTTACACATTTTGCATAAAAAAAACAAAATTCAAGATATATAGAAGATAGAAGAATAGAGTATAATCCATCTCATTTTACGCTATTCCCAAAAAGTGTAGGACAAAATTGTGCCAAAAACTTTCAGCTTTTCACTCACAAATATCCGGTTAATACCTGCAACTATAACATACTATCATTAGTTCACTTATACTCAGTTCACGGAGATCCTATCCTCTACCCCACCCTACAACAAAAAATAAGTAAACAAAAAGGTACAGTGTAGTGAATCCAATGGATGGAATTATCTTTTAATTGGCTGTGTAGACACAAAGTCAGCCATGCAGCAGATTCCATCACAGGTATCATGAAAGGGGGAGAAGTTATCCAGTAGATCATTAACCGATACTAAACCATAGTTGCAACAAGCTGGCGTTGGAACAAATCTAACTGTAAGAGCTATACAGATCATCTTTTTTCTGCTAGGGGGTTGGAGGGGGTGGAAGGGAAATTTCCCCAACAGCTGAAGAACAAATTCCCCTCACACAAATTGCTATATGTTACCCAACAATAATGGGCAATTATTTTTTATATCTAAAACAGCCTAAGATCTTCTTACAGATTGCTGGTCAACTTGAGGTTCTTCTAACAATACCAAAACCTGCTTATTGGATGAATACAAAAAATGAATCTGATATTTTCAAAATGAACCAACTGTGTTGGGCAATGCTCAGTGCCAAACACCACTCTTGGCTTTCTTTCAAGTCATCCAGTTATACTAAATGTATTCGTCATCATCCCCCCCACCCCCTGAGAATATGTTCCTATTAAAATCATGAACTGTATCACAAAATTTAAAACACTGTATATCCCGAGATATGTACGCCAAAACTTGTTGGACATCAGTGAAACTTGCAACTTATAAACCACTTTTGTGTAATGCAACACATCAGCCTAAACAGGGCCTCTCCAGAAATTTGTCAAATTAAACTCTCTTTGGTCCAGCAAATGATGTTATGAATTCCACCAGAAATCTAGTTTACAGCTTCAAAGAAGAGAACCTGAGGCTGGAGATGTCCTCTCTCACACATAGTAAGAACATCAGCCCATCCACCAATTACCTGATCATTTAAGGGAAAAATTTTACACAACAATAATGACAACATATATTCATCTATTCATTATATTTAACTTACTTTAACAGTCTGGTCATCATACATAATCCAATGGCCGTGGTCATGACTATAAGCAAAGCAATGATAATGCTGGCCATAGTAGCAAACCTACAAGTTTAAATGGCACAAATTAGACCAAAAAAGATGCAGACGATAATGAACAAGAAAACCAATATATAAAAATAAAGGTCTGGTGCAGATATGGCTACTTTCTTCACGTAAAAAACGCAAAACAGTACTGAACCAAACGGAAGAGGAAATAAGAAACTATAAAAATCTATAAGGGTCGAGAGGCCCCTCAAACATCAGCAAGCAAGAGTATGGTGGGGTAGTCTTTCCTGAGCAGAATCAGGGTTCAATATACATTTAACAATCCAGTCAGCACAATGATTTACATCTGAGCTCATATTTGTTTTAGGAAGGGTATAAATGAACATTTTCACTGTTCAAGACTTTAATTGGATGTTAAGTGAAAAAATATGGGTAGAGAAATCCGCAGCAGAAGAAGAACTTGTGTAAGAATTTATTATCAAGTTGGACTCGAGGGGAAGTGTCGGGAATTAAAGACTCTCACATCAAACACTATAGGGACAAAGTGAAATGTATACAAGTGGGAAAAGTTTGAGTCCATTGTTTTGAACATTTGGAAAATTGAGCTCATACTTAAAGCACTGACTAGCCCATAATGTTACCACAATTCATTTGGTTGAGGGGAGTTGGAAGGCAGGAAAGTCAAATCCCTCCTAGACCACATACTTAAAATCATTTCCCTTCCCTTGTGAGTCAAACATACATAACATTAAATTTTATCCCCTCCCCTTTTTTGAACAAAATATATATGCAACTAAAATCCACCCTCTCCGTTGAACCAAACAAACTCTAAATGTTTTTGTTGTAGTCTTTTTCTGTAAATCAAATTCATCTCTTACAGCAGGAAGAAAAAGCAATTAATAATAAATAAAAAAGTTCCAAGCATATCATCATTTTAACACATACCACTGAAACCAAGTTATGGGTGCTTTTAGGACTTAAACCACGATAAAGGACACTGATATCTATCTTGGTGCTCAGGGCTGCCAAAGTTGCAGTTATGTCGTCAACACTCTCACATGTATTTTGCCAACCTAGAACTGTGAATACCAGACATGTAAGAGAAAGGGCGAAAAGAGCATACCAAAAATAAATTGACCCCCACACACAACAGAGATACCTGTCATAAAAACACGGGGCGGGGCTGAAAGAAAGTGATGAATGTGGTTGAGCTTGCCACAGCCCTCAGCCTCTAGATCACAAGCCAGTTGATGGTTCCTCTCCACAAGATTCAAAAGCTTGTCAAGAGAGCTCTCAGGAAACATAGCCTGAAAATGGACCAAGGGATTTAACTAAGCTACACGTACATAACAAGCATAACTGTTTTTTCATGCCCCTGGAAGCATAAAATCAGAAACACTAAATGATTAGATGTGAAAAAAATTCCTAAAGATACCTTCATTGTCCTAAGGGCATTGGCATTTATATTGTGAAAGAAAGAAGTATACTTCAAACGTCTGGACTCAAGACCACAATGGTAGCAGTTCATCTGTTCAAAAATGTTCATTCCAAAATGCGAATGTACTATACAACTATCAGCTGCACAATCCCAAGACCCTGTGCAGTTACTTTCCACTGATTCTGCATTAGAAACATCTGAACCACGGGTAAATGATTGATGAAGGCAGTCAAATATTACTCCCAGTACCTCGGAAGCATCATTCATCTGAGCCTGCCAAATGCCAATACATTAATCACATTGTCAACAAAAGAACTACCTTATATTCATTTTTTGTCAATAAAGTTACCTCCTGGAAGAAGTTACTCTCTGGATATAGGTTGCTTAGAGCTATCCGCAGGGAAGTAGGTGCAACTGCTTCCCTCCTTGAATCCTTTGAAGCAAGGTCTAGAGCGGTAAATATTTCATACAAGGCACAGACAACACAGGGATTACCGACATGAGCATGCTCTGATACTGGTTTGCCAAGAAATTCCACCCGAAAGCGGCTTAAATGCCACAAAGACTGAGGTCATACAGAGATAAGAAATCCTTTTCAGAATGTAGAAAGTCATACATCATGATATAAAATTACTGCAATTTATATAACTGCAGTTAATATAATAAAATATAGGAAAAAATTGACTTTCAAAATACCTACCTGAATAATAACATTAAGGAAACAATTATATTCCCCCACTTCATTCATCAGTCCTGTACCAAGTAAACTAGCTCCATTCACGTCTTTAGCTGAATCTTCCAAAGGTGCAAGACCTGAACGGTCTACCTGTGAGGAAGATCTCTGTGGCATCCTCAAACTTGAAACAAAAGGCAAATTTCCATGTGCTTGATATGTGTCTGACAAGAAGAATCTCTTAGAGGATTAGACGGTCACAGGATGAACCCAGAACTCTTTGTTTAACGTGCATGAGTAATTATAGCCAATTTAACAGAAAAAAGAAATTTTTACATGACTATCAGGATTTAGTTTTGTCAAGTTTTGCTGGTAACTTGTAACGAAAATAGAACCACGACATGAAATGGATAGTAAATAAATATACAGGTAAATGCATTAGAAAGAAAAGAAGGGTGTTTAATAAGCATTCGGATAGCGGGTAAAGCATTATAGGTGTAGATAAATGGCAAATGCACGTTCGCAGCATTAAGGTTAACAATAAACATGGGCTCTGAATCAACAACTATGAGAGAGCAATCGGTATCACTTTGGTCATAAGCAGACGATATGAAAATCTAATTATCAAATCAAGAAGAAATTGACAATAAAATTGAACTGAAACACAGAAAGCTTAATCCATGGCATAACATTATCAAGAACCAACTAATCCAACAGCTTAAACTGGGAGGTAGATGCTCAAGAATGACTTTATATGTCATGACAAACCTCACATAAGAACATTTGGACTTTAAAGTAAAAGTAAGTTCATTATGGTAAAATTTAATTTAGTTCATGAAAAGTGTGGGGTGGGGGAAGCAAGGGACGAACTACTGATTACTAAAGCATATGCTTTAGCCTCTAATATCTTATACAGAAGTTGAATTGTTACTGCACGTGTATGATATAAAAAAAATTAGGTTGTGAAGAGGGAGCTAATTGGACATGATGGCCACATATTGTAAATGAAGGGAAAGATGAGATAATTGGAGACGAAGGGCAAAATCTCCATAGGATACACAGAAAGCACGTACCAAAAGAAAAGTTCATTTCGAGGCAGTACCAACATAGACAGTTGTTACTTGTTAAGTTGAGGAGGGAATTCTGGTATTATACCAGAAATGTTTTAGCGTTAGGTAGGGCTACAAGTACATTTGTTGTTTGATCGAAGCTTGGGGTGAGAACTTGAGATGCTTTGATAAAAAAAAAAATGCATTTTAAGATGACAACAACCAGTCTATATATGTATGTAAGGACTGAGATAATACCTAGGCTTTGGCGAACAGCCATTTTAAGATCAGCTTGGAATCTTTCCTCCTCCTCATCTTCTACTTGCAATTCTTTCATCACCTTTACTCCATTGTTTTCCAACACTGATGGTATATTTAAGTAACAGCACATTAATATTTTCATATTTTGGAAAATACATTACCAAAATGGCAACTTTTATACTATTTTTAAAATAAGTATCACCAATGACTTCATCAAGAATCAAAAACAGAAAAAGATTTCTGCACCAACAAAACAAGTTTGAACTTAAATATTGACGCAATTCTTGAGGAAAGAAGCACAAAGTGATGCAATGAAAGTTAAAATATTACAAAGCAGATTTGGAATCTAATTGAATAGAACAAAAGTATGAATTGATCAAAAATTTCTTTATTAAGAGAAGAAGGAAGCCCACTGAAGAAAAACCATAATCTAAACAAGCGTTGCTAGAGAAAGTATAACGGAAATCAAAATACTATTCAATTTAACATCAGACAAGGCTGTGATACGTAGCCCAAAAGATGGAAGCCTAGGGCAATCTGAAATAATATTTTGTAGCAGCATTTATTAGTTAATATACCATGTACATCACACATTTATAATCCAAACAAGGTATAAGTGATCCAGGTACAAGATAACTAGGGTAAAAAATAACCCAAATGCCAAATATGAAAGAGAGTATATGGAAAGAAACTGTATCCCAAACAATAACCTGATTCATTTTCAACTTTATTTATCGATACATCCATACACATACATACGATACATATTATAGTGCATGCCAATTAAATCCAATTGAGTCGAACACTATCTTTGTAAAGAATTAGTATGAATCAGATATATCTGATAAAAACCTAAATGGTTGAGAATAAACATACCCCAGTATTTCATGAAAAGAATAGTTCGGAAAGATTAGAACTTACAATGTTTGGCATCTTGACTGTTATGAAACTTAGCCTGCTCTCTCATGTGATAGTCAGTATGTTTATCCTCAATATTCTCATTTTCCTCCAATGAAATGTACTCCAACTTTCCATCAACCATTTTAGACGAATTCTTACTCCGCTTATGTTTTTTTGCTGCACGCCTATCAGGCAAAGGTAGACCCTTCTCTGGAACAGTTCCATTGAGTATATCTGCTGTAAATGTTTTTTTTAAAAAAAAGTGAGGAACCTCGTCAACTAAAAACATAAATAAATAAAGCACTTTGAGACACCACCAACCTTGTTTATGCAAAAGACTAATTTTGGGGGGAGCTGAATCAGCCAAATATTTAGTTGGCGCCATGGAACCATTTGTTGCGGTAACGACGTCCAGATTGTTTGGGCTCCCATTCTCCTTTCCCAACTGTTCCTGGAAAAGAAATTGCAAGTTCAGCGGGTGTTTTTCTAGCGATACCTGATTCTTGGCTTTTAGTACTTTTCTATAATTTGTATGTTTGCCTAATAGGTCCATTAACCATACAATAGTACCTTGCAGATTAGCAGCCAGAAATTATGCATGTTTACATGCAGTATAAGAGATACTCCAAAAGGGGATTTATACCTGCATAGGTAGTCTTCCATATTCTTGCACATCTGAGCCGTCGACAACAGGCTTCAATTGACAACCTTGAAGTTTGTCAGACACTTCCTCTACACATGTACCTGATAATTTCTTCTGTTGCTCAGCAAGGTGCTTCTGTTTGGCCTCGTTTTCAATCCTCCGTTGAAGCTCCAAGGTTTCTTCAAGCTTTTTTTCCTCCTCTTCAAGTTCAATTTTACGTCTAAATTCCTCTTCGTGGTGTTCCAAATCAGCATCATCCATGGAAATAACCTCATGATCTTGAAAGTCACTATCAGGTGATACTAGATCAGAACTGCAACTAAAACCGTTTTTAAGGAAAGTTACATCGTCTCTAGAAGATTGTATAACAAAAAATGAAAACCCAGAAAAACAAAGTAAATGTATACTGACTCTAGAGTAGTAGGCTGAAGCGAGGGATGGATAGAACCACTTGTGGCCTGCAAGAGAGAGAAATTTTAATCAGTTATCATAGACAATGGCCAAATATATGAACAAATTCAATATGCATGACGAACACCTTCAAATCTCTTGTTTTTCTGTGATCTTTATTTTTCTTCTTATCCTTTGTCTTCTCCACATGTCTAGTGCTCTCATTTCCCCCTTTGCCAATCTTCTTGGAATCAAGAGCAAGTTCAGCCAAAAATGCTTCACCTGCTGCGTCAGATTTCTCCCTAGCATATTTCTCAGCCAAATCTTCCAAAAGTGCCTAACAGATCAAAACAAACAAACATTTAGTTAAGTGAAAGATGAAATAGCGGTACATGATTGGGTGGTTTGTATACAAACCTTTAGGTACACCTTCACCAGCGGCACAAGTATTGCTCGATAATCATTGGCAGAAACATGTCCAAGCTTGAGTTCCAATTGCTGCACCTCTGAAACACATCTTATTATTTCAGCGTCAACTTTGCTAATCTGCATGGTAAACACATTAGGTTAGAACATCAAGGCAAAAGTCCATCCTCGCAATTAACTTAGTAGCACGGGACAAAAACCAACACACTAACCTCTATAGATGCGTGCTCTTTAAGTTTCTGAATAGCAATTTCTACACAACCATCCATTTGATGCAAACAGTCCTTCATTCTCCATTCATCATTTTCACCGGATTCTAAGTCACATATCTGAGAAGTCGCGCCAGGATAAGTTTCATCACAGCAATATTGATTATTAACATTCATCGCTTCTGCTTCTTGCAAAACATTTGATATACATTCCATCTCAAACCTATTTCCAGTATACGCCATTTCATTTTCACTCTCAGCAATCTCTTCCCTCCGCCGTTTTAAGACAGACTCATAGCTTCGCTGCACAAATTCACCCACATTCCCCCTCTTCTTACCTTCTTCAAGACAAAGATCCTCAATTGTCTGTAGTGCTTCCTCATAGGCTAAACGGTCACACTTCTTTTGACACAAACTATGTAATTGATAAAACTCCTTGTCAAGTGTCCGGACCATTTCTTGTCCTTGGCATATTTTATCTTCTTTGGTCCGAATCCATGTAGACAATTGATCCCCAATAGACCGACTTGAATATAACCAGGACAGAAAAGCACCACTACTGTCTGAAATTCCATCAGGAGAACTTGGGGTGACCATGTCCTCAAAAACAGACTCCTGGGCTGTACCAGGAGTGAATTGTGTAAGTAGAGACTCATCCAGGAGAAGGCATGATGCATCTCCATTGAGAACAATTTTCTCTCTGATCTCGGGACTCTGGATGATATCATGCAAATCATTCTTGGGACTACTACTTTTATCAGCATATCTACCCAACCCACAAGCATGAGACATTTCCTGCAGAAATTGGAGAATTTTCTTAAGTTGTGAAGCTCCCAGAAAGCATATGCACATTGGTGTTTGGTCTACATCATGTTTTAGAAGTTCAGAACCAGCAGCAAGACCTTGGATCTCACCCATACTAAATTGTATGACCTTGTGAAGATGACTAGCAGCAATACATTTGTGTCTAATAAGTATTTCAAATACTCCATGGATTTTCTCTAGAAGTTTTGCACGCTCCTTGTCATCAGATACTGGCCAACAATCAGTAACAGGATTTGCCATAAACTGTTGGTCTGCAATGCCTTCTCTGGCATTACTATCAGCAATTTTATAATACTTGCTTCTTTCTGTTGTACAATTACCAAAACTGTATCCTAAACTTTCCTTTCCATGGTATGAGATGGTTGAATCTTTAAAACAGTCATTGTAGCCCTGAGCAAGATAATCCTCTGGAATAGATGAACTTTTGAGATTTGCTTTATAGTCAATCATTTTAACTGCAGCTGAGACATCCAAAGGCTTCCAGGAAAAATTAAGAATCATCTCAAGCCATTCATTGTCAACATGTTGAGGCAAAACTCTCTGCATTTTTGGAGAGAGAGTCTGAAGGTGTGCCTGCATAACATGCTGCCTATGACCTTCCGGATTGGAAAAGATCTCAGCACAAATGCCACAAACCCAAAATTTCCATGTTTTATTGGCTTCGGCATAAAACAGAGCTTCTGATAAAACATCTTTTGGCAGAGTCTCCTTTGAAGAGCCAAAGTGGGAGATGATATCAGATATTTTAATCCTAAGGCAGTCCTTCTTCACATCCATACTCACTGAATCCCAATAAGATAGCACCCACTTTCTCCTTTCGGCTGTAGAGCCATTTTTTCTCATATGCCTACGCCTCTCACCTGTCCTCTGACTAGACCCTGAAGACAAATCCAATGCCCTGTCATCCCTTTCTCCTTCATTCGGAGACTGCGGTGCCTCTGACTTCTGCTGCAACAGTCTTGCAGCAGCTACCCTAACTTCAATCTCTTTTCTTCTTTCCTCGGGCGTCTTGGTAACCTTCTTAATCTCATTTGGCCTTCTAGCCTGAACTAACCTAACCTCCATAGGGTCCTCCGTAGCCCTCCTTATAGGAATCAACCGAAACCTGTCTTCCCCATTACCCAGATTTTTCATCCAAGACGACAGCGAAGCTATGTTAGACTTCTGAATCAGCTGCCTCAACTCAGCCTGCACATGTAATATACGGTCTTCCAAACTAGACACCTTCTGCTCGCTCTCATCCTGCAACGTCTCCTTAGCAGGATCATTTGGGTTTTCAATAGCAAGCCCTCTCTCACACTCGTGCACCACATCCTCATAATCCTTCCCCTCAGTCGCTGCTTCCAATATCACAGTGGCATGGAAATGTGCATACTCAATCGAATTCGGCGAAAGCTCAACAGCTCTCCTAGCCGATTCAACAGCATGCTTCAAATGCCGCTGCTTAGCGCTACAATCAGTAATAATCGAAGCCACCTTGAAACATATAAATCCATGAATTCGATAAACGAAAGCGGAGTAAGGCGAACCCTCCTCCTTCAAGCACAACTCCTTCATGAGCTTCATCGCCCTATTGTGATTCCCACGACGAAACGTGGTTAGGGCTCGCTCACATTCTACCTTAATCGCAGAGAAATCAGAACCCTCAGATTGAAAAAGAACCAATTCGTTCTTGCTAGGGTTAGAAAGATTCTGATCGAAAACGTTGGTGGCATCGGAGTCGGGTGAAGTGGAACCTTTAGCGGCGGCTCCGCCGATGGGAGATTGAGACACCGGAGAAGCCGCCGGCGAATTCTTGGAACGAGGCGCGGAGTTTCGCTTTTTGTGTCCCATGAATTGAGGTCATGCAAATCCGATTCACGTGCATAAATGAAAGAACCCGCGATGCAGAAATTGAAAAGAAAGAAAGATTGAGAGATTACCTAGAGAGAGAAAGATGAAAGAAGATAACGGTTGCCGGAGAAAGATCGGAGAGAAACCGAAACCGAAACCGTAACCGAAAACGAAAACCTATAACGAAACGTGAAAGAGAGAGTGAAGGGAGCACCTACCCACAGCAGATGGGTGAGGTTTCAGTTTCTTGAAAGAGAGAGCGATCGAATGGAGAATTAAAAATGAGAGTGAAGTGCTAAGTATGCGAATGAAATCAAATTTTGCTAATAAGCTCTTTAATCGCAATTAAAATACATGAATAAGTTTTTTTTTATTTATTTATTGACTTTCAAAATTGTTGATCTTCCAAATGTCAAAATTGTTAGACCGTAATTTCATAATTATTCTACAGATTTGAAATTAGTAATAAATTATTATTATTTCTTAATTTTGTCTTTTTTTATATGTTATTTTTTTGTTTTTATCCAAATAAGTTATTAGAAAATATCGAGAAATATATAATTCATAAATAAGATAATTATTTATTTTTAAATTAACTAATTAAGTTAATTTTTTATATTTAAAAAATATTTAAATTATTTTTCGAAAAAAACACTCAAATAGAAACATTTTAAGCATTCAATTCATATACAACATTAGCATTTTTTGCTTGAGAAAAATTATTATAATAATAATAACTTAATTTGAATCTATTATAAAAAAAATTTAAAATGGTTGCCACTAAATTTATTACTTAATCATTTTTATATTACTTTTAATTTCAAAATTTTGACTAAACTTTTTTTTTGGCTATCTCAGACTTTATATAAATTTTGCACTAAACAATTAATGATGCATTTTTTTATTTCATCCAAAATATTTATTAATTAATTTAAATATTTTAGTATTAATTCATACTAATAAATATCGCTTTACTCTATTTGATTCATCAAAATAAAATATAGAATAAATATTTATTATTGAATAATATAAAGAAAATTATATAATACATATATTTTTTATTTATACGTAATAATATTGGAATTAAACTCCAATCTTATCTTATAGTTAATTGAATCAATTTTAATAAAAAAAATCAATCTTTTTATTGATTCCGCCTCTTATTCTTCACTCTTAGCTCGAATGACCAAACTTTTTTTTTACTATCTTAGACTTTATAATAATTTTGCACAAACGATTAATGATGCCTTTATTATTTTATTCAAAATATTTATTAATTAATTATTCCAAATTTATCAAATTAAAAATTGTAATATTTAAATTTATTTTTTTATTTAATTATTTAAACGGCTAATTTAAATAATTAGAAATTATATAAATATCCAAATAAATTTAAATATTAAAATTAATTTGATTATTAAATTAACAATTCTAATTTAAAATTATTTAAATATCCAAATAATTTTAAATATTAAAATTTTTAATTTAATTATTTTCCTAATTAACTTTTTTTTATTACTATCTTAGACTTTATAATAATTTTGCACAAACGGTTAATGATGCATTTTTTTTCTATTAATACAACATTTAGAACACTATCATGACAATGATCCTTACATTCTAACCTTTAAAGATTTAACCAGATACGGAAATAAAGTTAGACATATAAAAGCGGTTGGACATGGTAATAAAAGTGAGTGCGGGAAATAAAGTAACGTAAGCAAGGCAGTTAAATAGAATAAAACATGTAAAAGAAAATAAAGGCAAGCAAGGTAATAAATCAAGTAAAGCGAGTTCAGGAAATAAAGTAAATAAAGCAATGTAAAGTAAAGCGATTAAAATAAAGCGTGTAAATAAAAAAACCTGCTCCAATCGGAGTCTTTAAATCTGGTACAAGCGGAAAGTAAATTGCAACTGGAATGTAAATGGCAGCAGGATTAACTTCTACCAGAGTGCTCCAAACTCGATTACAGACTCAATCAATAGTGTGATAACTCTTCGATGTGAAGGGATTATCACTTATAAGATCTGACAGTATATGGCTTAAATATGTAACTAAGCTTGGATGGAAAACGAAAAATGAAATGAACTTCTTATTTATAAAGGTCCTTGGAGTTGCGTAAAGACAGGAGTGCCCCTCAACTCATTTTGAGCGGGAAACAAAATCCAAAGACCGCGTCTGCGAAGGGTGGGTCAGCGGCCGCGGAGCAGGGCGAGGGGGAGATCGTGAGGACGTGGCAGTTACCTCTCTAGACATAGTGGGACACGTCACCACACTCTCTACAGCGGCCACTGAGCTGGACGCCATGTGTGTAAATTGACTGGAAATCCCGATTTTTCTGACTTTTTCACTTGTTTTCTTCAAAGGAGTGAATAAAAGGGTCAATACTTGCAAACGAGCCAAGAACAAACATAACACAGGAATATAACTTAAAAAATAATGAAAAACATGTGCAAATCGAGTCGATTATGTAGTGCGATTCAGTGTGATCATTTGCTTGCTCAGCGAGCAAACTCTAACGAACTAACTCAGCTAAAACATACAAAAAATGTTTAGTTTAATTATGTTCAAGTTCACTCCTTCGCAGTGGCGGAGCCAGGAAAATTATAAAGTTTGGGCAAAAATTTAAAGACCACAAAGAAGTTGTAATTTGATAGGATAAATGCTTGCTCTATTATTCCTAACACTCTCTCATTTCAAATATTGATACAACCGCGCCTAAATTTCACCAATTCAATATGGCCAACACTTATCACCTCAACCTACTGCAACGCTTCACTAATTGGAAACTAGCAGGTATTTTATCTGAAGGGCCAAATTTGCAAATAGTACTATAAAGAATTATGAAACAATACCGGTAAAACTGAATGATCGTCAAACCATTCACACTCTTGCTTAATATACACTAGATCTGACTGATAGGGATTATGGCTCTTGTTTGCAAAACATTTTCCAACATAAAATTCCTTGGAACAATTTGGAGTCCAGAGAGAAAAATTATATATCCAAGCTGCTATATTATGTTTGGATTGTCCCAATTCTACAAGAATGTTAATGAACCGGAGGAGTTATGGCATGTTAATCTTACTGCAACAACTAAAGGTGAAGTTTAATTCAACTAATATTTCTTGCATAACTCAACTCAATAGTAAATAAGTAATAGAATTCAAGTGGTTAATTGTTAGAGTTGTACTAAGTTCAATTCTTCCATGAAACAATTTTTTATGACTGGTGTAATAAGGAATTTTTATGGTGTCATGGATTAAATTTTTATTTTTAAGTATATGTGAAACATATGTTCATTATCTATGTAAAAAATGAAAATAAAAAGTTGCAAATGATCATAGTTGTTGTCCTGACCATCCTTTCAAGAATACTTTTTCCTGCTGTTTACTATAGAAAAGAGCAAAAAAGAGGAGTTATAAAAACTTAATGCTACGAAAAAATTGTGAGGATTATGACTGAAATTTTATTAAAGCTAGAAAAAATGTTAATTAATTCGTATGTCAAATAACTTGTAATTTTCATTGAGATTCTCTAATTCATTCAACAATTCAAACATATTTGTCTAGTTGGTCATAAAAGAAAGTACCACTTTAGAGGGTTTACCATTCAAAATGGCGGTAATTAAAATAGCAACAAACAACTTTTCACATGAAAACAAGATTGGAAAAGATGGCTTTGGACAAGTTTAAAAAGTGAGCAAACATGATTTGTAAGAAACAGAAGGTAAAAAGGAAAAGAAACTTGGTTGAGGCAATTTACAAAACACTTAGTGTGCTAGTTGCAAATTGGTGATAACAACAACAATTCGATACTGATTCTTAAACCACAACCTGCAACAATAACAATCATCACCGCCAACGATAATTCAACATCATAAAGTGAAAGAATTGAAACGAAAAGAGGTGAAAAAATGGTTAAAGCATTCTATCGAACACCTTGCTAACAAGACTAAAAGTTGTATTTTTCCCGCATTTTTAACAAGTAAACATTCATCCACTTATCTTCATAATGTTGTATGCTAGTATATAGAATAAATACCAAAACCAGAAAACCATAACTGACTCGAAATTATATCGAAAAATTAACTCAAAACTATGAAAATAAACTTCAGATCCAAAAAAAAATCGGGTCAGAGCCTGGGCATGTGCCCAACCTGCTCGGGACTTAAAATCGCCCTTGCTCCTTCGACAGCTATATGACCCGACTGCTACATGCATTTCAACAACTACTTGTTGTATTTGATTTTCTATTGAATATAGTAATACATACTTTGTCGAATTCCTGCTTTGACACAAATAATTATACTTTCAACAAATAAAAATACAAGATTAATGTTTATCACAATGTTTTAAAAACTTAATCGAATTGATCGATTCAATTAGTTAGACCGGGAATCAGAGCTAAATTCAGTTCGGTTAACCTTAAAAAATTGCTAGAGGGTCAAGACCGAAAAAACCTGAACCGTCCAAAACCATTTGAACCAAAGTATCGAGTCAATTTTGTAAAATTGTCTGATTCAATAAAATGCAAAAAAAGGCCTTTTAAAAAACATTGAAAAGTTTAATATGTCAATGTCATAACTTAAAACATTCCCACATTCACAAAAAAAAAAAAAAAAGAATTTCTTGTGTTTTTCTATAACCACACAAACTTCTAAGTTATATCACTCTTTTATAGTTTTTTTTTTCTTTCAACCACATTTCACCATCATCAAGTTGTCCCTTTCAAACATAGTCGACGTCACATCGTTCAACTCAATATTAGTTGTTGTTCAACTCAATATTGTTTGTCATTTTTCAATTGTAACTTATTTGTCATCGTTAAACTCGCATCCGCTTACTGTTGTTCAATTAAGTACATTGTTTTGTTTATTTTGGCAGTTCAATTCTATTTAATTAAGGTATTATAAATTATTTGAATTTTAATTTAGGTATTATGCTCTATTATTTTGGTTTAAACTTGCTTTACTTATTTTATTGTAATTCTTTCATTTGTTCAAATTATTCTTACATGAATGTTGAAATTAAACAAACAATTATACTATTTTATTATTTGTACCATTGATTTTGTTGTATTAAGTTTATAATAGATTTTTGAAATATTTATTTTATTAAGTTGTGAACGCGTGATAATGACATTTATATAAAATTTAACTTCATATTATTAATTTATTTAATAAACGGTTCCACAATAGATTTAATCGATTTAATCAATTAAACCTTAAATCAAAAGTTTCATCAGTTTAACGTCTTGTTCGGTTTTTAAAATATTAGTTTATTATTAATTAATAAAAAACACAAAACAAATATTTATGACTCATTAATAAAAAAATATAAAACAAATATTTTCTTCTATTGATATAAAAAAAATACAACATGAATATTAGTCGTTGATGCATATATAAACCCGGAACAAATATTTTTCATCAATAAATATATTAAAATTAAGGCTAAATTACAGTTTTGGTCCCCCTGTTTTGATATTCTCACGGTTTTGATCCCTCCATTTTCTTTTTAAACAGTTTTGATCCTCCATCCCAATTTTGTTCATGAACAGTGCATGATCCGTACATGAACAGTATATGACCGTACATGAACATTACATGAATAGTTGAATCAAAATTGGAATGAAGGACCAAAACTGTTTAAAAAGAAAATGGGGGGACTAAAACCCTGAAAATACCAAAACAGATGGACCAAAACTGTAATTTAGCCTAAAATTAAAGGGAAAATATTTGTCAAAAATAAATGAAAAAATAAGATAAATATTTGAAACTCAAAAGTAGACCCGTTTCAAACTCGAAAAAAAATATTTGTAATCATAAAATATTTATGGTAAAATATCTATTTTGGTTCCTTAATTATACCTTTGGATTCAAATTGGTTCTTTAATTGTTTTCGTGTCACATTAGTTCTTTAACTTTTAAAATGTTTCATTTTATTCTTTTTTTGTCTAATTAGCGACAAAAAAACTTTGAAATTGGTCGCTAAATCCGTCTCCAATTAGACAAAAAGAATTAAAAAATAAAACATTTTAAAAGTTAAGAGAGCAAAGTGACAGAAAAAAATTAAGAGACTAATTTACACTTAAGGGTATAGTTAAAGAATCAAAATAAATATTTTGCCAATATTTACTTTAACATAAAAAATCATAGAGAAGTGAAATTTAAGTTTTTTCATAGGAAAGAAAATGTAATTTTACTCTTAATTAAATATTTTATTCATATTATATTTTATTAAGACTAACATAACAATATCAGGAACCCGTGTGATAGCACGAATATTTGTCTAATTCAAAAATATTAAAATAATATTTAAATATATATATATATATATATATATATATATATATATATATATTTTTATTAAATATTTTATTCTATAAATATTATTAATGAGAGAGAAAAAGTTGCATGGTGATTGGCGCTGAATTTGGTAGGGAGGACCACGGTTCGATCCCCCACAACTACGATCGGGAGGGGGCTGAAATCACTTGATGTCAGAACTGACCCCCGAACCAGACTAAACCGGTGGCGATAAACCAAAAAAAAGAAGTTAAAGTTAAGTGCATCTTGGACTTTGTAACATTTTGTTTCAAATGATCAATTGTTTTAAACTTGATGGAGTGTGTTTTATTATTTCCTTTTTATAGATGAGTTATACAAATTATATTAAAGGAGAAGAGAGGTACAAAGAGAGGGGGACAACAACCATCTCCAAGATTAAGAAAATTTAAAGTTGGAAAGGCTAATTTTATCTATAATTTATTCATCCCTAATTTTGAAATAGATATGCATAGATTAACCAACTGCTTTACACAATGTTTGTCTTCTCTAATAATATGAGACATGATAAAGTTCATGTTACTTATGAGGAGGATACATTTGTACCGCATGTTTCTTAATCTCTCGAGAATGAATGAATAAGCCTTAAAAATCAAAGAAACAAGAGTGAAGTTTGTTTCCAACCAAACAAATTTCCATCATCTCCTATGAGTTATCTCAATAGCATGGGAAGCGCCCAATAATTCAGTAAGGTTTGCATCATTCCAACCACAATTCACAGTAAAGCAATCAATAATTATTTCGTTGTGATTTCTTAATAATGCCTCCACAAGAAGACTGACCCTGGTTCCCTTTAGAGGGATCGTCTGAATTGCATTTTGAAATTATGACACTTACAACAGAATTCAAGACAGGTGTCCTAACAACACACAATGTTAAGATAGATGTTATAACAACTGCTGACTTACAATACACTTATCAAAACTGACAGTAAATGAAAGAATAATAAATAACACAATGAATTGTTAATCTAGTTCAGTGCAAACAACACTTAATTTGGGGACTACCAAGCCATGGAGAAAGTTCAATATCAGCAATATTAGCCTACTACTGATCCAAGGGACGCAGATTGTTTCTCAAGAAGAAACAAATCATCAGACTTGGCCCATAATTTAACTCACAAAATCACCATAGTTTTTTTTTTTTAAATAGAGGTGATATAAAACTCCAAATAATGAATTCTCTTAAACAAGTAAGCCGAGTTCTAGAGAAAGCATTGATGACTTGGAATTATCTGATTCAGTGTCTATAAGTTTTTGAATCAGTCTCTCTTTTGGAGTGTCAAGCTAATTAGATGATTTTCAAACATTTTTTTGGACATCAAGCCCTTTCTCCATGATTGAACCATTGACTTAGGTTCTAGAGTCTTCAAGAACTCATTTATGAGTAGAATACATCCTTATAGTATCTTGAAGGAGATGCTGAAGATCTTTGATTTGATTTTTCTTTAATATGAATTAATCAGAAGATTCTTTAAGAAAAATCACCAACAAACTTAAGGACAAACCTTCCACCTTGTAATAATCTTAATTGGATTCCTAGTAGGAAGTTCTAGAACTTTGTCAATAATCTGATGTTTCCACTTCAATATGACAACTAGGCTTCATCTCGATTTTGATCACTAAGCATGTAGATGAGCTAATGGATTCTTGTGGAACCACACAAGTACTAGCTGTTCTTAGACTCAATTCCCTTGTCATTCATCATTCATCTTATTAGTGACCATATAATACACCTTATCTTCATAACTTGGTCACATAGCTGGCTTATGATTATCAAACTAGTCATTAGTTCTTTCAGCAAATAGAACCTTAACAAGACTAGTCAACTTTGTTCCATTAATAATCTCAGAGATGGAGTGATACTTTTTCAGATTATGACTCTTTCATTTTAGACAAGCATTTAGAACAATCAGTGTCAAAGAAGATATATAAGTCTTATTTAAAAACAAAAGGAAACATCTTTATTGTGTTATGTCCCTTTTTTGGTCAACCTTCGGGATAGACATATATCTTGAGAATAAGGAGACCTGATATGCTCATCCTTTCCCATAGAAGTGACATTTTTCAGTTCAAGCTGTAACATCCCGAAAATTCTTATTTAATTAATTTAATTAAATTTTAAATTAATTATTGGAAATTAGCATTTTATCGAATTATGTGGAAAATTATAAAATGTTAAGTTATTGGGCCATGTGGTGGAATTAGTAAGGTGGGGGTGTAATGGTGAAGGAGCCCATTACTAATTTATTTTATGTTTCATAAAATAAGGAAAACAAGAGGGGAAAGAAATTAGAACGTGAAAACAAGAAGTTGTGAGAAGAGGGAGAACCGAAGAACGTGAAGGAGAACCAAAGAGAAAGAAGACCCATTCAAGAATTTGGCTAAGGTAAGGGGGGGACTTATCTGATTAGCATCTATTATCGGGTTAGGGGTTGATAATACTGAATAGGTGTAGAATTCGGGTCGATTGAGTCATATGATAGATTTAAGGATTGAGTCAAATTGTATGATGTTTGATCCCCTATGTTTGAATCCATGATGTTTGTGTTGTTATGGTCTCAATTGACGCGTAATTGGTGTATTATGATGTGTATTTCGTGTTGTATGTGCATGCCATTTCCTTAAGTTCGTACTGGCATGAATTGAATGAGTTTGGAATGTGCAGAATGTTGTTTTTCTGTGATTGGGGGTAATGTGGAATGTGCGTAATTGGTGTAATATGATGTGTATTTCGTGTTGTATGTGCATGCCATTTCCTTAAGTTCGTACTGGCATGAATTGAATGAGTTTGGAATGTGAAGAATGCTGTTTTTCTGTGATTGGGGGTTTCTGAAAATCGCTAGTCCGTGCCGCATCCCAGGGTTGGCGCCGCGAACTGCTTGGCAGAAAGCCAGGAAGTTTTGATGTATTCAGTATGCGCCGCGAGCACATGGTTGTGCCGCGAAGGCGTACTCTTTTCTCGTTTTGCACCGCGAGCACATGTTTGTGCCGCGAAGTGCTTGGCAGAGGTCCAAGGAGTTTTGAGACGCTCAGTTCGCGCTGCGAACCAAGGTTGGCGCCGCGTGCTGTTAGCGACAGACCATTTTTGAAAAGTTTAAAGAAGTATAACTTTTGGACCGTTGGTCCGTTTTGTGTGCCGTTTCGAGCTAAACAAACCTTGTGAAATAATCTATTTGATGATTAATGATGTGATTGTGATTGAATGATGCATATATATATATAAACATGCTTGATGATGATGATGATTATGACGAAATGAGTATGTGATGATGTTACTCATAGACTTGACGATGGTATAAGTATGTTCATGTATGTTTGCATTCATTCATATTCATTGATGATGTTGTATCCATGATGATGTGTTGGATCAGTAAAGGGCATGATTCTCATTGTGTGGAATCTGTGCTGGCAGGGCCGTATCTTGATGATGTTGGATCGGTCATGGGTTATTCCTATTTGATGATGTTAGTACCACATGTATAGTGTCAGTTCATACATATGCATACTTTTATAACATGATTGGATGTATTCCAGTGTTATAATTATTAATGATGTGTTGGTTGATTGTTTTGTGATGATAAAACTTATCTGAATGTCTGTTATGAAACAATTGGGTGAATGAAACAGCTATGATGTGTTATTGCTTTGTAGCCTTATAACATTTGTTAATTATGATGAGACTCACCCTTACATGTTGTCATTTTCAGATTGAGGATAGCGGTTGTTCGACTCGGTGAGGATTAGCTCATGAGTCAGTTATTTAGATAGCATCAGGTGTCATGCTCTGATATTTGTAACACTGGGGACGCGATGTTTAGAGTTTATGGTTTATAACTCTGGTTATGTTTTGATGTTTTGGAGGATAAGTTTTATAGATGTTAAACTTAATCCGTATGATTTGATTCCGTTGTGTTAACATGAAATGTTTTTAATTGATGATGATTGCCTCAGTGAATGCATGACATAACTGAACGATGTTTTATTTAATTTTGAATTGTGGCACCCTTATTTTCATGTACTCTGAATAAACTTATTTAATTGCTGCGGGGTTAGTAAGGGGTGTTACACAAGCCCCTGTCAATAACTTGAGAATTTTGAGGTCAGGAATGATGTTGAGACATGTTCTAAGACATCATTGACTCAACTCTGCCATAAATAGAAACAAATTTATGTCACATAAATATTTTCTCTGCTTATTAGAGCCTAGAAAATTAAACCATATCCCTTTTAGGTTTTTAGTCATCTTTAGATTTTGAAAATTTTCTCAACATGCTGGAACCAATTGTTCACCATTCTCACAAACTTGATCATGATTTCAAGTTCGGAGTTCAAAGAGGTTACCTCATTCTGCAGGTCAAAGATACTATACCAACAATCTTTATTTACAATCTGGAGTTGAGGATTAGTTACCTTTTGTTTTTCTCCTTGCATGTATCTTTACTTGATGCAGCTAACTCATCATGAGTTAAGTCTTACTTGCAGGAGTTCACAAAAGAACCTTACATTCCTGTCAAGACAGGTATAAAATTAGGATCACAATCCTGAACAGATATGGAGATAGAATGCCTTTTCAGATGATTCTTGAGCAAGAAATGACATCATGCCAGAGTAAGTCCAAAGCCTTCACATATTTATTTGATCTAGTTTTACTTGAACATCAAGGATCTTGCTGATGATACAAAAAATGTTTTTGGCAACTGGCTTTGATCTTCTTTTAACCCAGAACCTGATAACAACACATAATATCATTTATAACAACTGTTCATTAGAGATTTGGTAATAACCTCCTGCATAATTGGAGATAAAGGTCATGTTCTTATATCCCAAAACACTCTTGTATGCCTCTATGAGTGGACTTGAGAATATCTCAAGTATCCTTCGTCACACCACTTGTGAGGATCAGTCTGAACAATGCTCATCAGATCCATTGGTTACACCTTTAGAGATACAATCTTGACAACTTTCAAGATTCTGCTGTCAAATGAAATCCACAATGCTATCATTCTAGCTTTTCCAGAGACATACAGTACCAAAAAATCATCTCCTTGAAGCTCACCTAATAGACAAATAGGTGCTTTCTCTAATGCCAATGAAAATTCTGGCACTTACAATAGATGTCAAGATAAATGTCCTAACAACACACAATGTCAAGACAGATGTTATAACATCTGCTGACTTACAAGACACTTATCAAAACTGAAAGTAAATGACATGATGATAAATAACACAATGAATTATTAACCCGGTTCAGTGCAAACAACACCTAATTTGGGGGCTACAAAGCTAGGAAGGAAGTACACTATCAATAGTATTAGTTCAAAGCTAAATAGTCTCATTTTACAACTTCTCGTCTAATCATTACCCAACGCTACTTCTGCCCAGAAGTCAACATCTAGACCAGAGAAATCGACATCCCACTTCCAATCACTGAAGTGATAAAACAGTCACACACCCTGTGACTAAGGAAACCTAAAGAGAAAAATCACACTTTCCAATCAAAGAACTTAGTTAAGCATCCTAACTAAGAGCAATACTTCATCCTGCTTAAAAGTTATGATCAAGAATAAAACTCAACTCTCATGATTAAAAGCTTAAAGAGTAAGAACAAAAACTCAACTTCGTGCCTAAAGGCTTCTGAGTGAGAGTAGATATCCTGACAAAAAATCAAGCAACATATAGTCTGTCACACTGTAGCAAAAGATATGTGGGATACTTGAAACACACAAGAGACTCTCAAAACAACAGACCTAAGACTTCCCATAATTTGAAATTCTTTAGATACGTTTTTCATTAGGTTAGGGTTCTCTTTAAATGGTGTTTTGACAGTCCATGGGCTTCATAACCTTTGCCCTACTCTTTACTTAATTTGTACGCTAGAGATTGCACCAAACTGGCATAGCCCTTTTTTTAATCTTCGAACAAATCTTTAAGTTTCCTAAATTGTTTAATCAACCAATATTAGGAACTTTAATTCTGATGTGATTTGATTCTAAAGTTCCGGATTAAAATCTTCTTGACCTGTAAAAATTACCTTTTTTGTGTCAACCTCTAGCCTATAAATAGAGGTATTTCCTTCACATTATCACATCTAGAAAAAATGGGCTTCTTATCTCACTCTTCACTCTCTCTTTCTTTAAAATATTTTTTTACTTTCTTTCACTTAAATCTGATTGTAACACTTTGAGAAAATTTTTGTGTTTGGTGAGGAATTTTTGTATTATGGAAAAGGCATTATTGTAAATTCATCGAGGAGTATTTCTCTCGGTTAAACCCTTTAAAAAACTCTGTTTTATGGATTTAGTTTCTAAGTCATCAGTTCGGGTCGTAAGCACAACCTTGTACAAAACTTACTTTGGTCCGAGATGAGCCTGATTTAAAATCACGGTTTGATTTGTGAGTTAAGCCCAGTTTAAAAGCTCATTGTGGTTTGTGATAAGCCTGGTTTAAAATATCATCTTAGTTTGTGGTCAGCGTGGTTAAAACCTCTATTTGGTTCATGAGTTCAACTCGGTTTAAAAGCTCGTCTTGGTTCGAGATATGAGCATAGAAAATTTTGGTTTAAATTGGGGACTAACCACTTCAAATACGTGTTTGGAAAGAAGACCAACCGCTTTAGTCAACTGTTTGAAAGGGAGACTGACTACCTATCTCAATAAATTCGTGTTAGGAAGGAAGCCGAATCACTTCTCTCCTTGTATAAGGGGGTTCAGGAGTTTGACCTACTAGAAGCTCTTAAGCATTACTGGATATTCTCAAGATAAAATCTTGAGGGACAAAATTAAGTCTTCTTGACTGAACCTGTATAAATTACTAGTGTCATTTCTCTTTCCTTTAACTTTTTTTTAATA
Organism: Vicia villosa; assembly: GCF_029867415.1. NCBI lineage: Eukaryota > Viridiplantae > Streptophyta > Magnoliopsida > Fabales > Fabaceae > Vicia > Vicia villosa. Next base: position 43,011,372 of record NC_081180.1, on the reverse strand, counting down.
TATGTGGTATCCAACCAGTCAGATCGACTAATCCATATAGAGAGCTTTCACCCTGCGTAACCCTTGAGGGTTTGGGATTTTTTTGGTCCCGGGAACCATCGAACTCGAGACCCCAAGGGGAGCAAACCCTTGCGACCCAAGCTCCTTTCCGTTGGGCCAATCCTCTCAGGTTCTCTTTCCTTTAACTCCTTATTTTACGCATATTTACTTTCCGCTGGTAATTTCTAAAACATTTTTATTATAATTGTTTTTAAAGTCTGGAAATGATAACAAAGCTTTTAAAACTGTCATTTTTCTGAACCCCGCAACTCTGTTTATGGAGTCATATGTTTAACAAGTGGCATTATAGTTTAACTCTTATTCAAAAACTAGTCATCTCAAGAGGGAAATGACTTCCAACACCTTTTCTAATAAGAGATCTTTCCTAAACAGACTTCCATAATTTAATGCTTAGGTTTGAATTATGGAAAACTAGATTTAAAATTTTTATTTATAGCATTGATTTAGAATTGTGGGAAATACTAATCAACAATTCGTTTATCCCTACTCACCGAGTAAATCAAGAAGTAGTAGATAAACCAGGTTTCTTTAGACCATAGAGGAAAAAAGAAAATTTAAAATTAACTTTAAAACCCAAACAATTATAGAAATGTCCTTAGGTGATAACAAGCTACTCTATTTTACAATTGTAACACCGCCAAGAAAATGTGGGGTACTCTTGAAATGAGATATGGAGTTTCTCCGAGTATCTTACAAGAACAAATGAACACATGAGGAAAAGAAGATAAATGCTTCAGTCATAAATGTTTTTCTAAGGTTATAAACTATATTGAAACATTAATTACTGACCAATATCTAAGAGTTAATAATTGAAAACTCAATGCAATCCTTAAATCTAAAGATAGGAATGTTCATGAATCTCGTGAATCGAAGAAGGATGAAATCATAAGAGAGTTGAATGAATTAGTTCAATTACTTAAATATAAAGGTATAAGCTCAAAGACTAGAGAATCTTTAACAGCGTCATCAAACTTATATCAAATAACTCCCATGTTTTTTACTTTGTCTCCACCGAGCAGATTTTGTTTCCATAATTCAACCAGACCTCTTTCACTGACATTGCCCAATCTCATGTGCCAAAATATTGTCTTTGACAAAGGTTTCGTGGATGCAATATCTGTATAACCACTTACAACTTCAGCCTCAATGGTATACACGCCTTGTTTATTCAAACCTCTCAAGACTTCCCTCGACCCATTCACGATTCTTAGGATATTTTTCTCTTCTTGGAAAACATATCCTTTCTTGTCGAATTCACCAAGAGAACTCAAATTTCTCTTCAAATCAGGTACATACCTGACTTCAGCCAACAATCTTATAGACTAATCATGGAGCTTGAATCTCACAGATCCAACACATGCAATCTTACAAGCTTTGTTGTTTCCCAATAATACATATCCACCATCTTGATCACATAGTTCCTCAAACAAGTCTTTGTTTGGAGTCATGAGTTAAGTGCAACCTGAATCCATAATCCAATATTTACTTGAGTCACTACTTGAAACCACAACAACATCAGATGAGTAAAAATCATCTTGACCCTCATTCTTAGCCCTATGATCTTTCAGGATTTCATGGCACACTTTTCTTGTATGACCCTCATTATTACAGTGATAACATCAAATACCAAATGTATCACCACTATAAGACTTCTAATGACTTTTACCATTCTTCTTGTCAAACTTGCCATCTCTCTTTATGCATCAACCGACAAACCTTCACCAGTCAAAAATGACTTGTACCCGTTTTGTTCGTTCTAATACTTAGAATACAAGGCTAAGTGAATTTCTTCAAAGGTCAGAGACTCCCTTCCATACAATAGAGTTTATTTGAAGTGAGCATGTGATCTGGGCAAAACACACAATAACAATATTGCTTGATCTTTATCATTGATACTGACATCGATATTTTCAAGATCAAGAATCATCTTGTTGAACATATCCAACTACTCAGCCAATACTTCATCTTCGCTCATCTTGAATGAATGCAGAGTTTGTTTCAGGTAGAGGCGATTGACCAACAATTTGGTCATGTACAAACTTTCGAGTTTCACCCATAAACCTGACGTCTCGTCTCCTTTGAAACCTATCGAAGAACCTTATCACCAGGGTTTAATAAGATGACGTTATGGGATTTCTCTACCATAGTCATTTTCTCATTCTCCGTTAATGCATTGTCCATGGTTGTGGCTCCCTTGAACGCTTCTAACCAACCCCACTGAACCAGCAGGGCTTTCATCTTCAAGCGCCACAAACCGAATTTGTTCACTCTGGTGAACTTTTCAATCTAATACTTTGTTGACAATATTATTCTCCATGCTCACTGCACCAATTTTTTGTGAAAATGATGCTGGAATAATAAAGTATAACCGGTTTCTTGTCAGCAAGAAACCCATAAGGGTATAAAAAAGGGGAAGCAAGAAGAACACAATGAAATTAGTTATAAACGGTTATTCTTCACTTTCTCTTTGAAACAAGATTACAAGTGTTACATAACAAATAACCCAACTCACCCTAATTAGGATTTGCATTATGCAGTGATGAGAGACCAGTATGTTATGTTAGACGCTTGACTTACGTATCTAGAGGGGGGTGAATAGATACTTCTGAATTTATTCAGATTTTCTTAAAAATTATGGCGAAAGCGTTTAGGGATTGACTCGCGTCTATTCCTAACCGCTACGGGAATGATTAGATATGTTTTTAAACCACAAACTGATTATGATGTGAAGATGAAAACTATTAGAGAATCAACAAGTTATGCTACGATAAATCATTTAAGTTGTTTAACTTGGATAAGCTTGTTTCCAGTGACTTTGATTAATGAAAGAAGCAATATATCAAACACGTGGTGTATAATACTCAAATTGAGTTGTGGATCAATGTGTGGTGACTTGTGATGTGTTTGCAGAATTCTATCACACAAGTTTAACACTTTGATTCGTTAATCAATTTGCAATTATAACCAGAAATAAGCACAACGTAATCAAAAGATAAAAGCGATAAAGAACACGATATTTGTTCAGGCAGTTCGTCGATCTTCCTCGCTACGACTACATCTGCCCCCAATTCCAAACGGGAATTGGGATGTCTTTCATTATGATTGAAAAGAGTTTATACAAAGAAGATAACAAAGCAATAATGATAAACCGAATATGTTAATTATTTGTATCTTCTTCCCCTTGATCTTGAGCCAGATCAAGTATCTTCCAAGAGCTTGTCGTTGATTCCCTTTCTGCAGTGTTGTGAATTGAACGAACCCTTGTTCTTCAATTTCTACACTCAGCTGAATCATTGATGAAGCCTCTTGACAAAAACCCCAAAAATTCACCAATCTTGGAGGAAAAAATCCGCAGATTTTATTCACCAATAACCCCACAAATCTTCACCCACTAGGAACCTTCAATTCCTTTTCATGGACGTTATCAATCTTGATCACAAACCCTCACCACAAGAATTGTTGTGTGTAATTGTGTTGGAGTTGAGAAGAAGATAGAAGATGAGAAGACTTTGTGTATCTTTCAGTTGTTGGTGTTGACTTGAATAATTAGCTGAAAATGATATATATAGGTGCTAGTAGAGTTGGCTGAATGCAAACACATTATTTGATAAATTTTGGGTTGATAGGTCGACCTACTCCATTGCTTGGGTCGACCTAAATGGAACAAATTCAGCAGTTTGATATTTGGCTTCAGTTGAGTCGACCTGTTGGGACTCTGGGTCGACCTAAAAGCAGCTGAGTCTGGTTCTTGTGATTTTTCTTCATTTTAGGTCGACCTAGGCAGTTAGTTGAGTCGACCTAATGTGAGCAGAAGTGAATCCTTTTTGCTCTCTTCAATTTGCGTCGACCTAGGGGTAGAATGGGTCAACCTAACTGGACAAATTTCTTCCACAAGATGGATGAAGCATTCTAGGTTGACCTAGGCTTGTGTTGAGTCGACCTAAGATATCCAAGAGTGCCAAAATCTTGCTTTTCCTTATAACATCCACTTGTAGCTTGATATTTGTTCAATGAAGATGTTTGCCATGAATCAAAAACTATTGATGAGTATATGCTTGCATTTACATGTTATTTATAAGAAAACTAAGACATTAAACTAATGGACTTTTACACACATGCCCATTACACAAGCTAACTTAGGGAACAAGCTAACTTAAACAATCAGGCTTAACAAACAGGCCCAATTCGACATGCTAACAATCCTAGCATATTTCGGCTACAACATGTGAGCAGACTTTGACAACATGCAAATATTTTGTCGAATTATCGAACCAAGAAGCTACCTGTTGATCAATCTAGAGTTCGATCCAATATCTCACATATCTCAAATCCCATTTGATCACAATCGTATTACGGATAACAAAGAAATTCATCAATCGATGCCAATAGGATTTTGCCCAAACCACATTGGGCCAAACATATCATAAATTACAACAAATATACAAAAAATGCGGATTCACCCATGGCGCAGATGGGAGGTGTAATACGGTGAACTGACTTTAAAGAAAATGTTGCGGTAAGCAAGAGTCGCCACCGACTTTTATTTTATCCAATTGGAAAGGCTAAAAGAACAGGAAAAACCTTGGAAAGATTTTGAGTTCGGGGGGTAAGTTATACAAAGGGAAGGTGTAAGGCACCCTTTGCATCCATGGTTATCCATGAGCTCTTAATTGCTTTAGCTCACTTGTTCGTTTGAATTGTTTGAAAAGATTTTGAATAAGTTTGAATAAGAACTCTAGCTTGTAATTAAGCGTAGTCTTTTTGAATTTGATTTGAAAAGGAGGTGTGAAAAGGATTTTTGAATTTAGAGCAAGCAATTAGTAGCAACTACCCTAAGTTTTAAAATTCGTTCTTTTAGCTTTTCGGGCGAAAGGATCTATCCATACCATGAGAGGGCAGGAAGTCTTTCAATTGGATGTTTGAAGGGTCATCGAGAATAACCATTCGCCATAAAACTGTCCCTGCCATAAAGAGGGCAGGTAGTCTAAGGGAAGGATAAAATAGTCATTAATCTTTTTAGGCATCATGTGAGGATACCTTAGCAATAGGACAATAATCTTTATTTTTCCGAGGCAGCATCGAGGGACTAGATGATTTTTATTCTTTAAGGCAACCTTGCTTGAGGTATCCTCGGAACCGAGGGACTTGACTATTTTAGGCAACAAGGCAACAACATAAGGCAACAAGGCAACCAGAGGGATTACCCTAAAGGTGTGTGGGTGAACAATCACGTGGTTAAGTTCGATTATTTATCTTGTAATTAGTTATCCTACTTCTGTTAAAGGCTTGCACTCCCTAAGATTACTAACCATGCAGTTTAAAATTGCAGAAATTTAAAGGCAGGAAAATAAAAATCCTACGCTATTACAATAAACACTTGCGGGGATGGGGGGATTAAAAGGCAAAAGAAAACCCTTATAGGGTAACAGAAAAATAAAAGATCTTTGAACGCCTTGATCTTCCTTGAACCCTTGATTGACTCTGATCATCTGAGAATTAACAAAAAATAATGGAGTGAGTGTAGGAGAAGTTCCTTAACAGATGAAGTAAACCCTAATTGAACCTATAAGGCAAAAGTAAAAATTAATAAAAATTAAATTTAAATAAGAAAAGGGTCGGAACTTAGCTTTTTGATTGCCAAGATACTTGAGTAACCCTGAAAAGTCAAACGAAGCACCTGGGGGTCGAACCCCTGTCTCAAAGGTGATGCGTTCCATCTATTGCCAGCTGGGCTGAAGCGTTTTCGTTGTTAGAGAACCACACCAATAAAAATAAATAAATAAACTAGTTTATATGGAAATTTCAAAGACTAAATCGAGAGTGGGCCCCTCATGCTTATGCAAGATCCAATCGTGGGATGAGAGAGAGTCCTTGACTTTCTGACCAACCAACTACAACTCGGGAGAGATTCTTCATGCTTTGACCGAACAATCACATGCTTCAGAAAAGCCACGCCAGCCTTGGACCGTTTAGCGCCGCCAGAACAGTGTGTTCCATCATCTTCTCCGACGTGCAATAATTTGGAAACCTGCAGAATTCGAGCAAAACAAAACAAAATAAACCCAGATCACATAAACGAGGCCGTGCGAGTCCAATGGTGGCCTTTATTCAACCTGAAACCGCTTGTAGGTGCAGATACGAAGGACACAACCTCCATGCCCTAACAATGGCACTTTCTCGTTCCTGCGCCAAACTTTGCAAACGATGACTCTAACAGACTCTAAACATCATCAGGATCATGAATACATGTACGAAAAGCATTTAAATTATAATAATGAAGAGTTTTAGATTCAAGAGACTAAGCAAACCGGCGAGAGTTAGGGAGAACGTTTGAAGATGCTTCGGGCTTCAAGGACGACATGAATGTACTCCTGGGACTTTCAAGATGATGATAGAGTGCCTGGAATCGATTGCAACTTGCTGAGAGGAGTTTTTTCCACGTGCCCTAGTTCTTGATAATTTGGAAATTTGGAAACCCTAGTCCTTGTCCATTTTTTCGTCCCCAGGGCATTGGCATGAGTTGTCCATTTATATGGGAGTGATTTAGGTTAATAATCTTGGAAGAAATCATTTGTTTGTTGATTTGTAAATATGAGAAAATTTGATTGAAAAATCAAACTAAAACTTGCTCTTTTTTGCTCAATCTTTTCCAATCACATATAAATGATTTGCTTGATCCCCAAGACTAATATTTGATTGAGGAAATCAAATTATGCATTAAATGCAAATTCATTTTATTTTCCTTTGATTTAAATTGAATAAAAAAATAAAAAATAAATAAAAAATAAATAAAATAAAAAGGCCAAACCTTCACCAACAAAAATTCAATGGCTTCTAGGTGTGTATTGGGCTTTTATATGATCCAAAATGAAGTCTCTTGATTTAATTCTTTATTTTTGGTATTTTACTTGATTTATTTGCCATTTAAATGGATAAAATTCAAATAAATAGAAATAAAAATGCCAAAAACAAAAAGATGGTTTGATAGGCCCTTTTATGGATCATATATGTGCTTGAAATCCAAAACTTAGGCCCATTGGTTCAAAAGTGCAAAATTACCCAATTAGGTTTTGGTGCATCCCTAGAAATTTGCTCGACTTGTGCATACCATATCTCCCTCAATTTTGATCATATGACCATGTTCTCATACTTTATAGAAAGCTCAAAGAGTCCCCTAAAGCCTCCTTTTGGTTTCATCTCAATTTAGTCTTCCATGTTCATGTTATGAGCTTTGAGAAAATATGACTTTTTGCGATCCATTAGAAGGACCTGTAATGTTTTGACTCATATCTCTCAAATGAAGCATTTTTGGCCTTGGCATGTGAGAGACAAAATTGTAGATAATTCAATTTCCTTCAACTTGAGCTTTGTATGGAAAATTTCTGATGTTCCATGTAAGAGTTATGGCTGGTCAAAGTTCAGTTGACTTTCTCCTGTGAAAACCCTAATTTTGAGGCTTAGGTTTTTGATGATTTTGGAGTTCTCTTTGATGCATCATGATCAATCCTTGATCAAATGATGAATGATACTTCATAATGAGGATGCTGACCAAAAATCAAAAGTTTTGACTGTGGTTTGACCATAGTTTAACTTTTAGGTCAACCAGTCGATTATTGATCTTTTGAGCTGTAGACTGAGCAATCTTGTGAATCAGAGCTTGAAACTTGGCATGAGGATACTTTGAATCATATGAGAGACCATGGAATCCACTTGAGGTATTAGAAGTTCAAATTTCTTGGAGAGAAACAAAACCCTAGTTTTGGTCCCTATTGCTTAGGAGAGTGTGCATCCACTTAGATCTTGAGCTGTTGATACTTGGATGAGCTTGAGTATAAAATGTGATGGGTAAATTTTGGGGTATGACACGAGGGTAATGAACCCTCACCATCATGGCTGCCTAATTATCACACATATGAAGGTAATTCTTCCCTTACCTGGAAAGAAGCTTTCTAAAACTTTGATAAAGCCTTCACGTTCATACGATTGATTCCCAACACTTTGCTACTTTCCCTTTCTGATGCGTCGTTTTCCCCAAAATTTCACCTTTTCAATTGTAATTCGCTCAACCCTCGCGTTAACTATTTATATAACCCTAAAGTCTCAATTAGTCTTTGCACTCAATTTGCTTCTCACACCCTCACGGTAAAAACGACAATATTTTAACAAAAAAAATTATATTATTATTAAATGAATAATCTCAATTATTATTTTATTTCAATAATTTATATTTTTCAAATGATTGTAACACTTCTATTTTAAATAAATAAATATTTAATTAAAAACCATAATAATAATAATAATAATAATAATAATAATAAATTTTCTAAAAACTCTAATCATTTCAATAATGATTAAATAATTAAAATAATTTAATTATCACTAATAATTTAAATAAAATTTTATTTTATTTCTCCGCTCTCAAACTCTATAGTTCATGTAATTATTAAATTACTAAAATAAACCTATATCTCTCAAACACCAAAATAATATAATTTATTCAGAATAAATCAAGTAATTATTAAAAATAATAATTTAAAAAATCAGGACATTACATTTGTCTCCTTTTCTTCCCTTTCTACAAAACAAACACGTGTTTCTCAACCCCTCTCAACCCTAACTCACATATTTATATAATCTTATTATTTTGTTTTTTAAATTTTGTTTTTCAACTAACCCCCCATTTATTCTTCACTATTCCTCCTTTTACCCCTCTCGAATTTGTTTATTATTTTTCTACCAGTTTTTTAATTTACTTAAATAATGACCACTATGTATTTTCTTTAATATTTTAAATATTTTTATAATAATAATTAACACCTAATAATATAAAATTACACCAACAACTAAATTTTTAGAATCAAAATTAAAAATACATCTGGCGCAAAACAGCCAGTTAAAAAATAAAATAGAAAATAAAAATATAAAGTGGAGACGAGAGACATGAGAAAAAATTTCCAAATGCGAAAATTTGGATTGAAGACAATGAGGTTAGAAGTCCACTATTTCTAAGCAAAAAATTGACCCAAAGGAGATAAAAGAAAATGAGGTTGGAAGCCCACTATTTCTAAGCAAAATTTTGACCCAAAGGAGAGAAAAGAAAATGAGGTTGGAAGTCCACTATTTCTAAGCAGAATTTTGACCCAAAGGAGAGAAAAAGAGTGGGAATGAAGTGGATTCGACCCTTAACTAGCCAAACTTGGTCAACAAGGCAATCGTGAAAGGCAAGATAAATTGATCAATAATTAGGGTTACCGTTAGAGGACATCACACCAACAATTGAATTATTTAATATTAAATATTTTTCACCATTTCAAGTACCAAAAAATAGTGGATCACCAATACCAGCCTAACCCTACCCGAACCGAACTGAGTCGACTGAACGCACAGCGACGACGACCATGCGTGTATGATGGTTTCTGGTGGCACATCCTCACCCTTTCACAAAATTGTGTACCACGTGGAGCACACCCCAAAAGGTCAACCTACCATATATAAGCACTACTAAAGTGTGGTACCTCTAATGTCAGACTTTAATGATTTTTTCAAGTTCACCTCTACACACGCTAGTTCATATTTGTGCTTTATTTCTTACCAGCTTAAAGCCCAAAAATTCCTTCCAATTCCCCACTAATCCTTTGATTTATAACATTAATGTTCCAATTATCGACAATAACTCAGGTGCAATCCTTATGACTCGACCTTATTTTTGTAGAATTGGAAGGAATAATGACATTTTTTTTCTTCTACTCCCTTTATTGTTGATAATATGATGATGATCCGAAAAATGTCTGAAAATAGTAAAACAATTAATAATATTTCAATGGATGATCCATAAGTCATTGCAAATTGTTATATCCAGTCTAAGAGCACATAAGCCAGACTAGACTCCTTGTGTATCTCTGATCAAAAGCTGACAGACATCGGTCTAGAGCATGAAATCCTCACTTGATAAATGGTTACGAGTTCGTTCGCGCTTCTTTCATGAACTCAAAACAATTCATTGAAATTCCCCAAAAAAAGTCTGAGGACCTCTATGATTACCATGTGTATGAGCCAAGGAAGTCCAAATATCCCTTCTTCTGAGATATAAAGTGTTGGCATATATTGCAGCTAGGTGGGTTATTAAGTTATTCTGGTTAATATCTAGTACCACACATTGATCCAAAAAGTATATAAGGTTGTAATTCCAACCGTTATTCTATAAGCCCCATAAGTTTGGGGGATATTTGGTCTTGTGTTGGGTTTTATAAAATACTAGTCTTTGTCTCCGTCTATATCTTAATATTCTTGGTATCCAAAATTTGTACTTCTAGTTTTGCATTAGGTGTTTGAAACAAATGTTTGCTTCCATTGATCGTCCAATCATCTGATATGTTATTCCTTTGAACCTGTTGTATTGTTGGCTCTTGAGTCATAACTGGACTTTGAACAACTTCCCTAACTTTAATTGTTATATGCCCATTAAGTGAATCATGAAGGTCACATTACATGACATCTTGATCCTGAGATGTTGTATGATCCTGCATTATGTTTTTATCAGCCCCAAAATTCTATCAAATTATGTGGTAGTATGTTGTTAAATTGTAGCCCTTTTTTCATATGGTTCCTTTGAAATACTTGTCTCTTAATCAAGCTTTAATATTATCCTATGTGCGTTATGAATTCGAACTTGATCTTCATTAAGCTTAAATTCTTATCAGATTTCGTTTAGAGTTATCAGTGTACATTCCTGTTCTTAACCATTTGAGATTGATCAATTTCATTAGACCAGAATTGTCAAGGGGGATTCAGGTACCTTGATCCAAATAATTTCATGAGTCGACAATTTACTGAAAAGTCCAATGTGTGTTCCTTTGGGGTAGTTATGTTTGAAGTTCCTTGTGCAATACCTATTTTATATCCATTGCTTCCTAGTGGTGTGTTAAACTTGACATATTTGGCAATGCAATGTATATAAAAATGACAACTGGAGAACCATTGATCTAGTGAAAGGATGGGAAATCAACTTAGGTTCTCTTAGGAAGTCCGTAGAAACAGTGGAAAATTATTTAGTTGATCGTGGTATTGACGGGCCTTTAATGAAAGATGTCTTATGAAATTTAAACTCTTCAACTCCTAAAATATGTGGTTCAATGTTACCCTTAAGAAAACAATTCAAACACGATCCACATATTCTCTCCACAAGACGCAAATGTTTCTTCTTCCGTTTTAGCAAGAGGCAATGATCCTACATGTGTTTCTATGACTAGGGTCTTCTCATAGTTGATTAAGTCTAATGAGGGTAGTTAAAGTCTTTTGTTGCATTATTTTGTTGGTGCATAAAGTTTAAAATAAAGATAAATATGGAAGAAAAGAGAATAGAGAAAATTGAGTAACTAACTTTCTAACTAACTTTTTAAAATAGAAACAATTACAATTCTGATACACTGTCCCAAAATAAAATTATAATATTAAACTGAAACTTACAGTTCAATATTTATACAATATGCTAAAATTCAAAATACTAGTCAAATGAAACTTAAATGCTAATGAAATGCAAATGATGAATCTAAATTACTTCTAACACCATTCCTTAATTCATATTCAACTAATTAAAATCAACAACATTAATTTCATCCCTTAAATAAATAAAGTGTTAAGTCTTGATAGCTTTGGTCAGCACATCTGCAAGTTGTTTATGAATACTATAATGAACAACTTCAAGCATTCCATAAAGCATATGCATTGTACTCAGCTTTACAGGTTGACAATGACATGTCACTGCTGACTAGGATTATTTATTATTTAATAATTTTAGAAATTTATTCGAAAATTATTTATTATTACAGATTTTACTTTTTAAAAGACTAAACTTAGGCTTTTAGCACTTATCTTTGCAATTACTCCAACCCACAAATGCACATTTTAATGTGTTTGTTTCACCTATATAAGCACTAATGTTTTTTTTTTTAGAAAATCAACGCGGGACTTCGACCATGTTTCTCCAATACAAAGCATACAAACTTCAACCAACTTTTATGCAACAATATTTCTGTAACCGGGTTATGTAAGATGACTTTCCTTAGTTCATAATACATCCCAACAATCTCACCAAAATCTTGTGTTGAAGTTTAGCTATTAGAATAACCTATTTTTTTAATTCTTCTATATCTAATTAAGACTTTATCGACAATCTCTTAACTACTATTTCATTACCATCTGGTAGAACACCCTGTAACCAAATTCTAAATTCAAACATTACATCATGAAAGTAATCTTAACTTAGGCTTCACATATATTACAAAGAATTTTTACATTGTAGACTATAACCTTTAAAGTGTGTTTGGATGAGGTAATTGGAAATTTTAAAGGAATTTAAAATTCAAAGCAATTCAAATGATTGAATTGAAATCCATTCATTTTAAATTGTTTTGTTTGGATGAAGTATTAAGGTAATTCATTATTAGATTCTTGGAGTCATTTTTTATAAAAAATAATTTTTTGGACCAAATTAAAAAATTGAAAAATAGGGACCAAATTGCAATTTTCAAAATTTTGAAGGACCAAATTGTAAATATTAAAAATTATTAAGGACCACTTTGCAATATTTAAAAAAATTTAGGGACAATTTTGTAATTTTGGAAAATATGAGGACCAATTTGCAAAATTTGGAGAAATAATAGTAACAAATATATTTTATGGAGTATGAAGGAATTTCAAATTATTTGGTTTTTGATGTCATTTCAAAATGATTAAATTTAACTTAGATAAAATACTCCATAAATTTCCATTATTTTAACAATTCTTCATTTTTGCATCCAAACAATAAATTTTGTGCAAATCATTTTAAATTCCCTCAAAACATTACATTACCTCATTAAAATCCTTCATCCAAACACACTCTTAGGGTTTTCAAATAGCATTGAATATAGCAATAAGTGAATGGATTACTCAAAAGAGTATGAACAGTTTCTTGATAAATTGTGAGATTTGAAGGTGTTCAAATAGTTACTTTTGGAAGTTCGGAAAATCAAAGAGGAAACTGATGATGATGAAGCATTAAAAAATCAAACATATCGAATCTAACGTTGCAATTGCGACTAACAATAATCCCTCATTCCCTATATGAGCATTATTGATTGAGTTTTGTGAATGCATAACTTAAACATCTTCTACATTCAGTTTTAGAAATGTCTTTCGTATATTTCGAGAAGTCCATGAGTTCTTTTCTTGATAGAAAATTCGATTTTTGTTGTTGCAAACATGTTCTTTGAAGGACTAAAAGCAGCTTCATTTGAGATATTGTTCATTAAATAAATCAAAATCTGTTGAAAACTAATAGTATTTGAAACACCTTTCTCTAGATCATTCTGCTTAGGATATTTTCAGTATAAACCGCGTATGTGAAGAACATCTGAAATGAATACCGAACTTGATAGAGTTCTTACACATATTCATTAAATCCTTACTTGATTTATCAATGCATTCTTTGCAAATTGTGGAGTTTGTTATGTCCCCTCTACACATTGCTTATCCATAACTCTTTTCATCATTTAATGCAGATGCTGCTGCTGAAGCTATGAAGACACTTAATGGAAAGAAGTTTGATGATAATTTGAAATGGGAAGAAGACTTGAAGTCCCACATCGTTTTCATAATAGATAATGTAGATGTTTATATACCTTAACTATACTACAACGTGAAATAAATAATGTAAATGTAAAGTTTAAAAAATTTGCATTAAAATTTTCTAAATAAATTATTGAAAAAAAACATAATTAAAATTTTTAAAACATTAATTTATTTTGAAAAACTATTAAATAATAAATAAACATAGTCAGCATTGACACGTCATTAATTTTTTTTGTCCTAATCGTCATTGTTACTAGGGGTGGAAATAGGTCAGGCCGATAACAGGGGCCTACAGGCTAGCCTATATAGACTCAGGCCAGACCACACATTATTTTTAAATAGAAAAGGCCTAGGCTTTTTTATAAGCCTATTTAATTAAAAAGGCTAGGTCCCAAGCCCTAAAAAAAGTCTTTTAAGCCTATCAGGCCGGCCTATTTAAATAAATATGAATACTTTTTTATTATCATTATGTTATGTTTTGTACTTTGAATTAAAATACATTAATAAAACTTGGTTATCTTGAAGAACTTGTGAAAATAAGATGAAAACACCTGATGAACATTGTTCTCATAAGTTCTTTTAGTTAGTTAGTCTATTTAAACATTATTTTAATTGTTTATTTACATTTGTCTAAAACAAATAGGCTTTTATGTAGGCTAACAGGCTAACCAGGCCCTCGGAAGCCAGACTCAGGCCTAAAAAATAAGTCTACGACAGGCTAAAGGCCATACTTAGGCTTCAGTTTTTTTGACAGACCAGGCTTAGGCTTGGCAAAGCCTAACTCGACCCAGCCTATTTCCGCCCCTAATAGTCACGTCTGCAAAATTGAAGGGGGACCAATAAAATCCTAAGTGATTGAAAGTTCAGGGACAAAAAAGATGGTTTTTAAAACAAAGGGGTTAAAAGTTAAAAATCATCAAAATAGGGGGACCAAAAGTGCATTTAAGTCTTGTATCAAATAAGTGTATTGTTTTTAGGAATATTTAAAATACTACTTGAATGTGAATGTTTATAATATGTAAAATAAATTTTAAAGTTGACCAATGAAATATCGTGGCGTGTAATATGAACGCAAAAAAGTTTACGATTGATACACTTATTTTTATAAATGGGAATAAATTATAAATACTTTTATAAACAAGAAAAAAATGTATTTGTTCTGGACTGGGCCGAGCAGGCCCAGCTCCCCTTGCCAGCCGAGCAGACTCAATCCATTTGGGCCCATTTCCTTGTTACCGTTACGAATCGGTCAAGCGCGAAGACCACATGCGTAAAGCTTCAACGAAGGATTCGGTCAACCACCTCCGAATCCTACGCCACGCTCACCCAGAACGTGAGCCACCTGCTGACTCAGCCCTATCAAAAGGTGTTCTGGCAGTTTCCTAGCACGTGGGCCTCCAATTGGATTTGGCCCAATTAAGAAACCTTGGCCCAACGCTGGGGCTATAAATACCCTCTTTCACTAGAGGGTCAGGTATTCATTCTATACTTCTTAAACCTTTGCTCTCTCTGATTGCTACTAACTTTGGCATCGGAGAACCTTGCAAGTATCCCCTTCTTTGTTCATCAAGCCAGATCCAGCCGCCATGACGATCCATTCTAATAAGGTTAGATTAGTATTGTTGATACATTTATTTTTATAAACGAGTTACAAATATTTTTATAAATGGAAAAAAATTACAATTATAGTTATAAACGGGACTAAGTTAGTAATATATTTACAAACGAGAAAAAAATCTGTTGTTGATGCAATTATTTTTTTAAACGAAAATAAGTTACAAATAGTTATAAACGGGAAAAAAATCTACTGTGTCGATACAATGACAATTATTTTTATAAACGAGAATTAGTTTAAAAAAATTATAAACAAAAAAAAGTTTATTGTTGATACAATTATATTTATAAACGAAAATAATTTACAAAAAATTTTATAAACGGAAAAAGTCTATTGCTCTAATACAATTATTTTTGTAAACAAAAATAAAGTTACAAATACTTTTATAAATGTATTTACATTGGTTATAAATGCTTTTGAAGTCTATTAATGTTTTATTCATGTTATATTTGTTTTTGAATGCTTTGTTACCTATATGAATATTAATGGACGGCAAAATAAATTGACAAATTGACAATTAAAATATTACCACATATATAACATGCTTATCTTACTAGTTTTGTTTTAAAAGGGGGAGAATAAAGAGTTTGGAGGAGTTCTTTGAATTTATGATGGAGGAGGAGAACGAGAATTTAAGAGAAGAGACTCTTAAGATAAAAAGTTTGGAGATTATGAGAGATTTCTGTGTTGATTTGTGTTGACATGTTCTTAATTTTGAAACAAATTAAATTTGAACCGAGTGAGGAAGAGAGGACTGGTTTAGTTGCAAAGAGCATTTTTTTTGTTCATTGAGTTGAATTCGTCTCGAATCAAAAACAGAGTTAAGATACAACAAAGAGAGATTAGAAGAGGTTGGCTTGTTGGAGTTTTCATGAGGTTGAAAGAGATGTTATTGTTTGGATTTCTGGAAATCGAAGAGAGCAGGGGCGTGAGAGAAGCAGAGAGATAAAGCAGCCATCGAACAAAGACCGTGAGAGAGATATAGTACGTTGTTTGAAAATTGGGGAGAGAGGCGTGACTGAAAATGTGATTCTAGGGTTTTTTGTGTTAAACTGTTGATTGGGCTTTGTTTTGCTTGTTGAGCCCAATCTAGATCCCTTGTATATACCCTATTCCAACCGTGATACTCCCCTTGTTTCTGATGAGCTTTGTATTGATGTGGGCCTCAAGTTCCCCTGAGCCCAACGAAATCCTACTCTTATCACTCTAGTTTCCTGCATGTTGCAGCCCAGTCCGGTTTCCTACTTCAGCAGCCCACCGAATTTCCTATGTGCACCCTTTTAACTTGGCTGTCAGGCCCCATCCGTTTTTCAACAATGCACCCCCATTTTGATTGCTTCCAAACTCATTTCCTTTGTTTGCCTCTATTTTAGTTTTATTTTGTTAATTGTTTTATTTTCTTATGTTACAAAAATACAAAAAATATATATTTTATTTTAGATTTTATTTTCATATTCAAAACTCCAAAAATATATTTTAATTAGCTTTAATCCTTTTGCTTTGTTTTATTTTACACACTTTAATCGTTTAATCATTTAATTAAATATTGATTTAATTAATTAATCTTTGCTAATTAAAATTGATTAGTTTATTAATTGATTTTTCTTAACTTTAGTTAATTAATTTAATCAATTTTTAATTAATTGATTAAATGGTTAACTTGTTTATTTTTCTTTTTAGCTACTTATGTTTGTATATATTCATCTTTTATATTTTCTTTTCCTTTCACAATGCTTTGTTCGATTTTCTTTTCTTTTCTTTTTAAGCACATGTTAAGTTCGTTCCACGACAATTGTGTAAGTCTCCAAAGGTCGAGCATCAGTGAAATGCGACGTTTAACATCACACACATACAAAATCTTTTGAGCCGAAATACGAATGCTCTGATTCCTTAATCGGAATACGTAGGCATTAGGTCGCGGGGCTTGAACGAGCACAATCTTGTATATATTTTCTTTCTTTTCCCCGTGTTTCTTCTCTCTTCTCTTTTTCGTGTGTTTCCCTTTACCTTTTAGGTTTTAGATTTTTAGATAACACCCTTAGATTTAGACTAACAAGAGCGGATCCCGTCGAGTACGACGGACGTGAGGAGTGCTAATCCCTTCTCCTTGCGTAACCGACACCCTTACCCTTTTCTCTGGGTCGTGAGACCTTTCGTTGGTTTTACCCTATAGGTTTTAGTCGATGTTTTCCTTTCCTATTTTTGGGATAAATAAACAATCGATGGCGACTTCATTTATTTCATCTTGATGATTTCGATCCAGTTGTTTCACTATGATAGCATGATATTGTTGTTAAGTCGTATCGTAATACTCCAATTGTTTGTCGAAAAAGAACTTTATAACTCTAATTTTCTTAATTATCGGAATAGAATTGAGGTGTTACAAGTGTGCTCACTTATTGGCTAATCATGGTAAAAAGTTGGCAAGAGGTATTTTGAAGTTTCATGAACCTCCTAATTGACTCATGAATTCTCTTGATAAGGACAATAGTTCAGTTTATGTTGTTAGGATTTCTGCTTTGTAGTTTGTTTCTTTTGGGCCTTGGTCCTCCATATCATAAAAAAAAATAAGAGATTGCTCAATAAAGTTAAATTAAAATAACAAAAATATCCTTTAAAAAATAATAAAATTACTAAATATCACGTGATTAAAAACTAATATACAATATTGACTGTATAGTGCTAAAAGTAGTGTAAAAATAACATTTTTGTTATAAGGATATTGGTTATTCCTCATTTTTTTTAATGAAATTAGATACATGCTCTTTACGTTAAAGGAAAGCTATTTTTTTGACTTTGGGGAGAAGAAAAGAATAAAAATGATATCCAACAACTTGCAACCTTTCACAATAGAGAGAAAATAATACTAATAATTTGTTGACCTAGTCATAGCATTGAATAACATTCTTTCAACCAATATTTTGAAAATCACAAGGGATTGACATCGAACCATTGAAATCTCTCCAGATAGATTAAAGTTTAATCGATTTAACAAAGACTTAACTAAATAAAAAATATATCAACAAAGTTAGTTAATTCAATTGGTTTTAATTAAAATCTAATTCATTGTAGTAAATTGCTACCAAGTCAAAGGGTTAGATTCTAAGGGTCTGTTTGGTTCAACGGAAGGGAGGGAAGGGAATTTAACAGAGGGGAGGTGAATGGAGGGGAAGAGAGGGGAGAGAATTTAACTAAATATATGTTTGGTTCAAAGTAGGGGAGGGGAAGGGAGGGGTTTTTACCAACCTGTATGTTTGGTTTACGGGGAAAGGGGATGAGTTTTAAAATTAAATTACCTTTTTATCCTTATAAATATTGTTATTTGTTCTTCGTAAAAATAATTCTAAATAACAATAGTATTGAGTAAATTTCCCCAAATAATTCTAAATAACAATAGTATTGAGTAAATTTCCCCAAATAAAAATTTGTTCGTTCATAAATCATACTATAACAGTAAACAACAACACACGTTAGTTGAACTATAGATCTTTAACGCAAATCAAACAATTATCTGATCTTGATGATTCATCTAACCCAATAAAACAATTTCTAAAATTAAAAATACATAAAATAATGTTAGAATGTTAAAAAAATTGGACAAATAATATTAAACTTAAAATCTTTATTTATAACATAAATATAATATATTTACATATTATTATTATTATTATTAATAGTATAATAAAAAAATCTTATTACTATCATATATTATAAATAAGAACTGATATAAGGATCTTATTATTATTAAAAAACAACATAATATCTGAAAAGAAAATTTAATAAAATAAATAGGAAAAAATTCACCTGAGAACAACAAGGCACAAATAGCAACCGCACCGAAAAATGAAACGTGAAATAACATAGAAAAATCTAGTCTTTAATAATTCAATAAGGACAATCTTGGAATTAAAAAAAAATAATTGAGGATAAAATAGGGAAAATAATAAAATTTTGATTAATGAATTTTCCCTCCCCTTCAAATCTCCCAATTTGGAGGGGAGCAAAAGGTGAGTAGGGAATTTGCTCTCCTCCCCCTCCCCGCCCCTCCCCTCATAAAAAATGAACCAAACACATTTATTTATAAATATCTCCTCCTCTCCCCTCCATCTACTTCCAACCAAACGGGCCCTAAGGGTCAGTTTGGTTGGGGGTTTGGAGCGGAGGGGAGGGAATATTTAAAGTTAATTAATTTTTTATAAGGGGAGGAGAGGGGATTGGATGTAATTAGATTCCCTCCTGGAGCAATTTTGTGTTTCCTCCAAATTGGAGGGATTTGGAGGGGAGGGGAGGGGAAGGAGAGGAGTTATGATGAAACTTATTTTTGTTATATTGACAAAATTATCCTCACTTTTTAATTAAAATTCTAAATTGTTTTTGATATATATTATACGTTAATTTTTGTCGCCTTATTAGAATTCGTCTATTTTTTACGACAACTCTATTATTTTTTATTAATATGCTAACTAAACTTTCTTTATTTTTTCACATGTTTTATTGTATTCATTTTATTTATTATTTTGTTTTTAAGGACTTAATTGTTTTATAAGTTATGTGTTGTATTATATATCTATAATAATTATAATATATGAGTTATATATATTATCTATAATCTAATTTTATAAATATTTTATGGATTAGATGGATCATCAAAATGATAAAATAATTTACGTACTATTATTGATATTATTATTGTATTAAAATTTATCAATATTTTATTTATGATTTAATATAATTTAAAGTATTTTAAATATTAAATATTTTGTGTTAGATTATTTATGTTTGTGAATTGACATTTTTTTTAAATATCACATTGTTTTTATTTAATTTAGCAGGAGTGTTATAATATTTTAAGGGTTAAAAAGTAAATTAATTTTAAAATCCCTCTCCTCCCCTCTTTAACCAAACATATTTCTGATTAAAAATCCTCCTTCCTCTTCCGTCCCCCTCTTTTGAACCAAACATATTTTTAATTAAAATACCTTCTCTCCCCAAAGAGACTTTAAACAAAATTTAGCATAGTATGATATAATGTGACGTATATATAGTTTTTTATGCTATTGTTGTCTATTTATTTTTGTTGTGATACATAAATTCTCAATAATGCAAATAAGTGATATCTTGCACCAAACACTTTCACTATCGAAGAAAATTAAAAAAACACCACAAATTCTTTTTCTTTTCCTTCAAAATTCCAACACTTTCCTTATCTTTTTCTAATGAAACCATGGAAGAAGTTTTAGGAATTTTGTTCACCGTTGTTGTTTACCAAATCCGATATTATATGTAGTTGCGTGTTTTGTTTTTAAATGATATTTTTTTTAATAATGTGTTATATTTTTATTTAAAGAAGTAATAAATGAGAAAATTTTGAAAATATAAATAGAAAATCATTTCAATAGCTATTTATAAAAATTATTTTAAATATTTCATTTACTTATTATGAGTTTTTTAAATATTAATTTTTTTAAAAATAATCTACTTAATATAAATGTAAGGTTGTCATGATGACAACTCTAGACAAAAACCCTAGCATTTGCTTATGTGTCATCCTCACATATCTCCGTGCTTATGTGTCATCGTCACATAATTCTACCTATTTATAAAACCTCATTTTTAATTTAATACATGAAGAAAACATGTCATCCTCACAAATTAATTATATACCAATATATATTATTAACTCTTAAACTAATTTTTCTATTTTATCAATTGGAAGTCACTTTAAATAAAATATTAAATTATTTATATTAACAATAAACATATTAACAAAACACAAATATTTATTTATACTATTATATGTTTTATATTATTCATTAAATTGATACAATATAAATAATAATAATAATAATAATAATAATAATAATAATAATAATAATAATAATAATAATAAGAATAATATTGAGCCATAGCTAAAAAAAAATAAAAAAAAATTATAATAGCGAAGAAATAAAAAAACATATGATTTAAATAGAATGAAGTAAAAGTGAAATAAGTTTTTATTTTATAGAACTTATTAATTAATGAAATATATTTTTAATTGAGTTACATTTTGAGAATATATAATACTCAAATTTACTTATTCATATTTTTTTCATAATTATAAACTATACAATTTTTAAAATTTTCAATAAGAAAATGATTTTTTTTAATATTATTTTTATAAATGGAAAATGCTAGATTATATAGCATTACAATACAATTAATTTTTAATAAAAGTAACATTACTTTATTATATATTTTATTTATATTTATGTAAACCACTTTTTAAATTTCTCTCCAATTTTATACATTTTTTTAAAAATAAATATTTTTAAATTTAATTAAATGTTAATAATATATAATACTCAATTTAATTTATCATATTTTTTATAGAAAATGAGAGGTCATTGTTACACTAAAACACCAATAAATAAATAAAATTTATAATAGCGAAGAAATAAAAAAACATATGATTTAAATAGAATGAAGTAAAAGTGAAATAAGATTTTATTTTATAGAATTTATTAATTAATGAAATATATTTTTAATTGAGTTACATTTTGAGAATATATAATACTCAAATTTACTTATTTATATTTTTTTTCATAATTATAAACTATACAATTTTTAAAATTTTCAATAAGAAAATGATTTTTTTTAATATTATTTTTATAAATGGAAAATGCTAGATTATATAGCATTACAATACAATTAATTTTTAATAAAAGTAACATTACTTTATTATATATTTTATTTATATTTATGTAAACCACTTTTTAAATTTCTCTCCAATTTTATACATTTTTTTAAAAATAAATATTTTTAAATTTAATTAAATGTTAATAATATATAATACTCAATTTAATTTATCATATTTTTTATAGAAAATAAGAGGTCGTTGTTACACTAAAACACCAATAAATTTTATGTTGGTGGTAACTCTTATTGCCAATATATATTATTAACTCTTAAACTAATTTTTAGTAGTCACTTTAAATATTAACAATACACAAATATTTATTTATACTATTATATTATTATATTATTTATTAAATTGACATATAATGAAAATAATAATAATAATAATAATAATAATAACAATATTAATAAAAATAATAATAATATTGAGCCATAGCTATAAAATAAAAATAATTTTTTTCAGAATATAAAAGAATTAATGTAATTGTTACATGAATTTTATAAGAATGAATTTAACATTTAACCGTAAGAATATATAGCATTTAACAGTTACATAGAAGTTTAATAAAAATAAATTCTACAAAAATGTTTAATAATAATGAATTTAAATGTAACGGTTACACTTTTTTATTGACTTTTTTAATGCTATTATGTTCAATAAGAATTAAATTGAAGATTTCAACTTTGAGAATAAAAACTTTCTATCTTCCGCATTTTAACTTATTCCAAGCAAAATTTATTAACTTACACTTTTTTAGTACGTTACAATTTTTTTATTGTACATTTACCTCTCATTGAATTCTATGTATTCATTATAAATACACCTTTAAAATGGCGTTCAATCTCAATATTTTTCTATTTCTCTTTTTAGATTTGTTCTCTACATGGTCTCTTTCAAGAAATACTCCTTCATATATACTAAATGATCGTACCTGATCAGAAGAATCGTCGTAGGCTGCTCGGACTGGATCTTCTAGGAAGGAGGAGGAGGGGGGGTGTACCTGCAAGGTACTCCAATGCCAAAGTAAGTTGACGAGCAAAGGAGCGCAAGTACTAGCTAAGAGTGAGTAAGAATTGAATACCTGACCCTCTAGTCAAAGAGGGTATATATAGCCCCCAGCGCTGGGCCATGATCTCGCTATTGGGTTGGATTCCCAAGCCCAACTAGGAGACTGCCAGGTTTCCTGAGCGGAAATATCGGAGGTGCGTGTACGCCCTCTGTCCTGGTTAACCGCTCCGAAGTCCAAGGGAAGACGCGGTCTTTTAGGAGCCACGTGGGATCCGAGTTACTCGGAGGATTGGATATGAAGGAGCCCTGCGCGGAGCAGGGTCCTCGGCAAGGATGACGTCCGGGGGAGAGTTAACGCCGAGCGAGGTCGTCTATTCCGGGTAGGGTGTTAGTGCCGAGCAAGGCGTGTCGGGAAGGCCATGAACTATTCATGGGCCTCTGAGGCTTATTGGGCCGAAAGCGGTGTTGGGCCTAGCCTTGGCCCAGTCCAGAACAGGAGCCCCCCAAGTCGGAGTTTTCTGGTTAAGAAGCTGTGACTTTGCTTCTACGCTCGGACCCCAATTCTCGTGGTTGCTCGGTGGATCGGTCCTCGTTACATATACGCGCTCGGAGGAAAATCCAGTGGTGGGCGAAACGTCGCGCGTGGGAACCACGCGCTGACGTGGCATAGGCAATGATGGCCTAGGGTCTAGGAGGCAGCGCCTGTCAGGAGAGGTGACGCTTCGCCTTCCGAGCCATTTTCCTATAAAAGGGGGCGAATTCTCTCATAAGGGAGTTTTCCTTTCTCTGTTTATCTGCTCGGCTGCGATCAAGGGTTCCTCGGAGAATAATTTCCCAGCTCGTTCATCATATCAAGATCGTTGCTTAGCGAAGGATTCTCCCCGGCCATCCACATCATGTCTGCAAGTAAGTTCGTTTAGCCTGTCGTTGCTTTAATATTTTTCATAGGATTTGTGTTTCGCTTTCGAGGTCTTCGCCATCGTCATCCTCCCCGGGTTATCTAAGCGATGCCCGGGGGTCAGCGTGGGTTGGCAGGCCGGGGTATGTTGGCGTTAAACTGCTTAAGATAAGCTTTCCCGTTGTCGTGTCATCTGTGAGTCCTCGGCTGACGAGCGTTGTTCCTCGATGGGGGTTTGGCCGGGGGCTCTGCTGCTCCTGCTCTACCCTTTCGCTTGCCTTGCGGTGGAAGGGTGGATTTGATGGACTATCGAATTCACTTCTCCCTTCTGCGTGCAGGTGAATCAGATTCGAGTGCTACCTCAAGATCCGGCTCGGACACCGACTCGACGACCAGTGACTCCGACAGCTCGACGGCAACTAGTTCCGACGTCGAAATTATTGAGGAAGATGGCACTCCCTCGGCCGAAGGCGCTCACACGGGATCTCCTGGTTCGGATGCCGAGGGAGGGGTTTCCCCTATGCCGTTATTCAGTTATGAACATATCGTTGCGCCCGATTGGATAGCCGAGGAGGCTCTGTCCGTTGTTTCTCGGTACACCGCGTCTCTGGATGGGGCGTTTACAGAAATTGAGGTTCTGGGGGAAGGAGATCCGCCCAATTATCAAATAGGTTGCCCGTCTCCGGACGAACGCATATGCTCTCGGTTTGCCGGGGACGGATTTGCGATGTACGATTACGTGTTTAGGGAGCTCGGCTTCCGGTTACCTTTCTCTGATTTTCAGGTTTCAGTTATGGCGTTTCTATCTCTGGCGCCGTCCCAAATTCATCCGAATGCTTTTGCTTTTATGCGGGCATTCGAGATTGTTTGTGATTATTTGGGTATAGGCGCAACGTCTGCGTTGTTCGGAAGATGTTTTCGTGTTCAACGGCAGGCGTCAAACGGGCGGTACAGCTGGGTTTCGTTCAGGAACGCCGAGCGTAAACTCTTCGGAATGTATACTGATTCCGTGAAGGGTTTTAAGGATCGATACTTCGTTGTCCGCCCCCTAAGTCCAACGGCCTACTCGTCGGTGTCGGATATGGTGGCCGAGCGGGATGCCGAGGGGGAGATAGTGAGGGATGAATATGGGCAGGAAGTAAGGGAGTTCTGCACGACGTTTCCGTTTTTCTGGTGGAAGGGTCATTTTGCGTCTCCTCCGAAATACTACGCTTGGGAGGACGATGATTTGGATGATCAAGACCGGGAGTCATACTCGGTCCTCTGCAAATACGTAGATAGCTTTACCATGTCTCGTTGGGTGACGAGGAATGGAGATCCCATATTGAACGAGGACGGGGTGCCGATCACGGAGCAGCGGCCTATTAATACCAAGGCTTTGCTAGCTTGTCGGACTCCCGAGGAGACCTGGACGTTGTTAGGTTGTGTCCATTCCCCTTGCTTTGTGATCTCTGTCCGGTATTTTGCTAACTTGTTTATTTTTTCTTTGCAGAGGCTATGCCGGAGAAGGAGGATAATATCCTGAAACAGGCATTGGATGCGAGGAAGAATCAGAAGAAGAAGAACCAGGGAACCGGAGCTGGAGAGAACTCAGGCTCGGCAAGCTCTCCTCACAAGATTCATGTCGACGAGAGGTTATCCAAGAGATCTCGTCCTTCCGAGGGGGGACGTCCAGATCAGTCGAACCTAGGTCCCGGGCGTGCCTTCGTATTGCCTTCTTGCTACAAGGATGGAGGCTATTTCGAGAAGTTCCCCTTGGTTACCTCACCGGACGAAGCTCGTCGGATCAGTGATATGGACCCCCCGTCCCTTCAGAAACAGTTGGCGTGCGACAGTGCCGCCGTGGTGAGGGTCTTGGAGATGGCCCAAGTGTTGGCCAGTGGAGGTTCGGGCTCGACCGAGGCCCTGAAGGAGGCCGAGGCGGCTAAGAAGGTGGCCGAGGACAAGGTGAAGGCCATGGAGACCGAGCGCAAGGAGTTGAGGAAGAAGGTCGACGCGGCCTTGAAGCAGAAAGACGCGGAGGTTGCGGCTGAGAAGAAGAAGCTGGCTGACCTTCGACTTGAATGGGCTCCCTCGGCTGACGAGTCGCCGGATGTGGCAGCTCTAAAGTCTAGGGCTGAGTTTGTGGAGAAGATAGAAAGCCTGAAGATAAGCCTGGCCGACATGGCCGACGTCGGTTTCGAGCGTGCTCTTAACCAGCTGAGGCTTCTGAACCCTGGTTTGAAGGAGGATAATGTCGGGCTCTCTTCGAGGATCGTGGATGGCGTGTTGGTGCCTGAGTCCCCGGGGAGCGAAGAGTAGAAAGTGTAGTTCCGGGCCTGCGTGTCCGTCTTTCTCGGCCTGCGTGCCATTCTTTTTGTTGGGCTATGCCCGGATAATTTTTGGGGCCTGCGTGCCCGGCAATGATTGTAACTTTTGACATCGCCGGCCAATTTGGTCAGCAGCCTTAATGTTTTGTCATTCTGCTTGCTTATATCTGTTTATCTGCACTTTCGGTGTTATCGTTGTATGCTTGTTCTTTTTGATAACTTTCCTGCTGTGCTCGTATGACGAGGTATTTCCCCTATACTTAGAGTATTTTGCGACTGTTCTAGGTAATTGATGACTTATGCTCGGGTACGCCGGATAGTCACCTGTATACTTGTGATATTATTGATTTTGTGGACTGTGCTCGGCCTAGATTGATTGCCCGGGCGTGTCGAGTACGGGCCGGGTGCGCAGAGCAGGTATGCGCTTTTAGCGAGCGCGAGACCGCGGTTGTGGCCAAGCGTTCGCGGCGTGAACGATCCCATCGCGAGCTGGGGTTCTGCCATGCAGGTACTTCCTCGGGGGGTCTAGGTGTAGAATCCGCCGAGGGGTCGGTCCATCCATCCGACGGGAGGAATCGACCGTTGCTGTCGTGGAATACTCACGTCCGTACCGACGACGTGGATCCGTGCCCGTCTGTTACCTGAGTTTGGGTTAGAGGCCGGGCGTTTTAGCTTATGTTTAACTGTAATAACGTCTGAGTTTTTCAGCATTCCAGGGTCGAGCAAGTTTTTCACCGAGAAGATTCTCGAGGTAGTAGGCGCCGTTCTCGGTTTTGTCATAAACTCGGTACGGGCCTTCCCAGTTTGGGGCTAGCTTGCCCTCGCGCGAGTCTTTCATGTTTCTGCGAAGTACTAGGGCGCCGATTTCAAATTCGCGCTTTATAACTTTGGCGTTATGGCGAAGAGCTATTTGCTGTTTTAGTTTAGCTTCTCGGAGGGCTGACCCTGCTCGGATCTCTTCTACCATATCGAGTTCTTCCCTCATGGCCTCGTCGTTAAGTTCTTCCTCGAGGGGGAATTCGGTGCGCCGAGAAGGCTCTCGGATTTCTACGGGAATTACGGCTTCGGTGCCGTAGGTTAGTCGGAAAGGAGTCTCGCCTGTGCTCGAATGGGGCGTCGTCCTATACGCCCAGAGTACACTATGTAGTTCTTCGACCCAAGCTTTTTTGGCTTCGCCGAGTCTTCTCTTTAATCCTCGGAGGATGACTCGGTTGGCTGCCTCGGCCTGCCCGTTCGTCTGAGGGTGCTCGACTGAGGTGAAGTGTTGCTTCGTGCCAAGCTTGGCCACAAACTCTTGGAATTTTTTGTCAGTGAACTGGGTGCCATTGTCGGTGATTATGGCCTGAGGGACCCCGAACCGGGCAAGTATGTTTCATTTGTAGAAACGGAGCACGTTTTGAGATGTGATCTTGGCAAGCGCCTCGGCTTCTATCCATTTCGTGAAGTAATCGACGGCGACCACGAGATATTTATTTTGGTACGAGCCGACCGGGAACGGTCCGAGGAGGTCCATTCCCCAGGTGGAAAAAGGCCAAGGGGAGGAGAGGGATTTTAGCTCGTTGGGGGGAGCTAGGTGCATGTCGGCATGCCGCTGACATCTGTCGCATTTCTGAACATGCTCCTTGGCGTCCTGCTGCATAGTCGGCCAATAATAGCCGGCTCTGAGGGCTTTCCTCGCCAGAGATCGGCCGCCGAGATGCTGGCCGTTAATCCCTTCGTGAAGCTCTTGCAGTACTTCCATTGCCTGCGAGCCGTCGATGCATTTGAGAAGGGGAATGGAGAAGCCGCGCCGATAGAGTTTATTTTCGATGACCGTGTACGAGCAGGCTCTCCTCTTAATGGCTGAAGCTTCCTTCGGATCATCGGGGAGCTCGTCGTTCATGAGGTATTTGTATATCGGAGTCATCCAGCAATGGGCGTCTCCGATGGCAAATACTTGTATGGTCTGCGCGTTTTTGCCTACGCTTGGATCGGACAAGATTTCTTGTATCACCGACTTGTTCCCTCCCTTCTTTCTTGTGCTTGCGAGCTTGGATAAGAGGTCGGCCCTCGAGTTGTGTTCCCGAGGGATGTGTGCGACGTCTGCCTTTGTGAATCCTTTCATCTTTTCTTTGACGAGCGATAGATATTCGGCTAGCGTGTCGTTTTTGGCTTGGTAATCGCCGCTAACTTGGGACGCGACCAGTTGAGAGTCGGTATAAATCATGACTTCCCGAGCGCCCACGTCCTCGGCGAGGCGTAGGCCCGCTAGGAGGGCTTCGTACTCGGCCTGGTTGTTCGATGTGGTGAAGGATAGGACTAAGGATACTTCGATGACGAGTCCATCGTCGTTTTCCAAGATGATACCGGCCCCACTGCCCGCGTGGCTTGAGGCGCCATCAACGTAGATGGTCCACTTTTTCTCGGTGGGTGTTGGGGAGTTGGAGATCGTCGTCATTTCGGCCACGAAGTCGGCGAGCGCTTGGGCTTTTAACGCTTTCCTGCCCTCGTATTGTATGTCAAATTCGGACAGTTCGAGAGACCATTTCAGCATTCTCCCGGCCATGTCTGGTCGGCTGAGAAGTTGCTTGATCGGTTGGTCTGTCCGGACGATGATAGTGTGGGCGAGGAAGTAGTACCTCAGTCTTCTGGCGGCCGTTATTAGGGCCAGTGCGATTTTTTCTATCTGTTGATATCGGACCTCGGGCCCTTGTAGGGCTTTGCTAGTGAAATACACTGGCTTCTGCCCGTCTTCCGTTTCTCGGATCAGGGCTGCGCTGGCCGCCTCGCCTGAAACGGCCAAGTAGAGATAGAGAACCTCGTTGCTGTCTGGTCGGGATAGCACCGGGGGTTTGGAGAGCACTTGTTTGAGGTGGGATAACGCTCGTTCGCATTCCTCGGACCACTCGAAAGCTGCTTCTTTCCGAAGAAGCTTAAAGAATGGAAGTGCATGCTGGGCGGATTTCGCGACGAAGCGGGATAATGCCGTGAGCATTCCGTTTAGTACTTGGATGGATTTTTTATTGGTGGGGGTAGGGAGGTCTGAGAATGCTCGGCACTTATCAGGGTTGGCTTCTATTCCTCGTTCTGTTAAGTAGAAACCGAGGAATTTGCCTGCCCGTACTCTGAAGGTACACTTCTCCGGATTGAAGCGCATCCTGCAGGACCTGGCCTGCTTGAAGACCCGCTCGAGATGTAGTGTGTGGTCGGAGTCTTCCTGAGATTTGACGATCATGTCGTCCATATACACCTCGAGTGTGTCGCCGATTTCTCCTCGGAAGACCTTGTTCATCATCCGCTGGTAGGTTGCCCCGGCGTTTTTGAGTCCGAAGGGCATTACGTTGTAGTAATAATTGCCCGATTCGGTCATGAAAGCCGTGCATTGCTTGTCGCATTTCGCCATGGGAATCTGGTTGTAACCAGAATAAGCGTCCATGAAGGACAACAGTTTATAGCCGGCCGAGTTGTCGACCAGTCTATCAATATTAGGTAAAGGGTAGGCGTCCTTTGGACATGCCCGGTTAACATCAGTATAATCAACACACATTCTCCATTTTCCATTAGATTTTTTAACAAGTACAACATTTGAGAGCCAAGTTGAATACTTGGCCTCGGAAATAAAATTTGCCTCTAGGAGGTCTTTTACAGCTTTCTCGGCAGCCTCCGCTTTCTCGGGAGACTGCCGACGCCTACGTTGTACTACGGCCTTGGCGGTCGGATTGATGGAGAGGTGGTGGCAGGCGACCTCAGGGTCGAGTCCGGGCATCTCTGCGGCGCTCCAGGCGAACAGGTCGGCATTGGCTCGAAGGCAGGCTACAAGTTGTTTCCTCGGTAGGTCAGGGATGCCTTTGCCAATCTTCACTGCTCTGTCGGGGTTGTCACCCAGGGGGATCAGCTCGAAATCTCCGTCGGGAACAGGCCGGACGGGATTCGATTGTGTTTCCTCCCCGGTCTTCAGTTCCTCTTGTGTGAACCTTGCATCGAGGTCGACTGAGCTGACGTTGGCCGTTGGAACCTGATCTTCCCGAGGATGCTTGTCTTCGGCTCTTGGTTTTTTGTTGGAGCTGGTCGGAGGAGCGATCAGCTCTAGTCCTTTGACGGATGCATCGAAGATCCTTCTCGCAGCTTCAATGTCGGCGTTGATGGTGGCCACTTTCCCTGTCCTCGTGTAGAACTTCATCTTCAGATGGACCGTGGAGGGCACGGCGGTTAGCTCGGCCAGTGTTGGGCGCCCGATGATGCAGTTGTACAATGTTTTGCAGTCGATTACCAGAAACCTGGTTTTGACTTGCCTGGACGCTTCCCCTTCCCCGAAGGTGACAATCAGCTCGACGTAGCCCCATGGTTTGGTGGTGGCTCCGTTAAAACCTTGGAGGTCGGAACCCACATAGGGGGTGAGGTGCGAGTCGTCCAGCTGAAGTGTTTGGAAGAGGTGGGAGTACATGATGTCAACTGAACTACCTTCGTCTACCAGGACCCGTCGAACATCGAAGTTCGCCATTCTGGCTCGGACGAGGAGGGGAATGGTGGCGTTTGGAGCTCCGCCGGGCAGTTCTTCGAGGTAGAAAGTGATCGGCTCTGACTTTCCTCGGAATTTCCGCAGAGTAGGGACGAGATCGGCATTGGCGCTGAGTAGCTCGTCGAACTTTCTCTTGACTGAACTGACGGTGAGGGAGCCGGGGTCTCCACCGTTGGAGATGACCATTGCGGTGGGGAAATGTTCCCAGGTGCTGAGAGCGGTCGTCACGCCGACCGAAGGGATGAAGTCTTCCGGTCGGGTTACGGACAGCGCGACTTGAAGCGGTCTGCTGTCTGGTGAGTTCCCCTCGTCAGAGTTTCGAGGGATGTCTCTTCTGGGGGGTTCTCCCTTCTTGGTGTATCTTGCCAGGTGGCCCTCTTTGATCAGGGTCTCTATGGCATCTTTGAGATTTATGCATTCGTCGGTCGTATGCCCGTGACTTTTGTGGTACTTGCAGTACTTGGACTTGTCCGTCCCCGGTCTGGTAGGATTTGACTTCGGGGGCCTGATGTTGGATTTCTTGAACTCGGCGTTCTGGCAGTCGGCCAGGATTTTCTCCCGGGAGGTGTTCAAAGGGGTGTAGTCGTTGAACCGCCCTGCCGGTCCTCGCCGTTCTTTTACATCTCGGGACCTGTCGTCCCTCCTTTTGTCTTGTCCTCGGCGGGGCCCTGGATCTTCGAGGTTTGAGCTGCGAGCGGCATCACTGCCCCTTGAGGCCTTGATCGCTGCTGCCTCGCCTTCCTCAAAGTCGATGAATGCCTTTGCTTTGCGAAGGAGGTCATTCATCGAGCGCGGCTTCTCAATCTTAATGGCTTTCTTGAAGTCACTGCCGGGGATAAGTCCTCGCTCTAGGATGTACCTCTTCATGTAGTCGGCCGTCTGCACTTGGACGGCCTCCTTGTTGAATCTTTCAAGGTAGTCCCGAAGAGGTTCGTTGAGTCCTTGTACCACGGCCTCGAGATTGGCTTCCGATTTCGGTTGTCGTCGGGAGGCGTTGAAGTGGCTCAAGAAGAGTTCTTTGAGCTCGGTCCATGAATGGATGGAGTTCGGAGGGAGGTTCCTGTACCAGTTCATCGCTCCCTTCCTGAGGGTGGTTGGGAAGATGCGGCACTTGATCGAGCCTCTGACGACGTGATAGTCCATGACCGCTTCGATGCTCCGAATATGGTCGTCGGGATCAGTGGTCCCGTCGTATTGGTCCAACATTGGCGGTTTTTCCATCCCCCGAGGGAGGTGGGCTCTCCGGATACTGGCGGACAAGGGGCTGCGGAAGTCCTCCTCGTCGCTTGGTCCTGGTGAATCGTAGTGCCTGTGTCGTCGGGAACCCCCCTGGTAGTCGTCCAACGCAGCTTTGGAGGGACCCCTACGGCCCTGCTCGGGGGAGGGGCTTCTTTGTTCAGCAGTTTCAGGTTTCTGGCTCTTCTTGTTCTTCCTGGGTGGAGAACGGGAACGGGTCCTTCGGCGTCGATGTCTTCTCGGGGGAGACCTTGAAGAGGACGGGGAACGCCGACGGTATCTTCTCGGCGGTGAGCGCGAGGAGGAATAGGAGCGTGACCTGTAGTGCTTCCGCGGAGAGGGGCGACGTCGTCGCTGTCTTTCCAGTTCGTGGATTCGGTCGTCCTGCATCCTGAGGAGGCTGTTGGTCAATTGTATTTCCTTGAGCAAGCGGACGGTAATGGGGTCAGTGCCTTCGGGAATGTTGAGCGGCTCCTCTTCTTCTCCATGACGGGCTCTCCGCCTCTCGGAGGTGTGGGTGAATGAGGAAGCATGTTGCCCGTCTCGAGGGTCGGTTTCATTCACATTCTGGGTATGTTCCGGCACGTTGGTCGTTCGGATCTGCTCGCCGTTCTGAACGTGCCCTTCTGGAGGAACATGGTCAACATTCTGGACCTGTTGTAGGACCTGCAACAGCTGAGTGTCCTGGGTTTCATGCCCGGACCTTTGTCGCCGACGATCCCCCCGACGATGATTAGCTAGCTCGCGGGAGGATTCCTCGATCAGCTCGTGAAGGAGGAAAGGGTCAGCGTTTGGGATGTTGTTGTTGTTGTTGTCAGCCATGACGATCGGAGATGATTAGCTTTGATCTTTGTTTTTTAAAGATGGGGAAGCAAGTTTCCCACAGACGGCGCCACTGATCGTACCTGATCAGAAGAATCGTCGTAGGCTGCTCGGACTGGATCTTCTAGGAAGGAGGAGGAGGGGGGGTGTACCTGCAAGGTACTCCAATGCCAAAGTAAGTTGACGAGCAAAGGAGCGCAAGTACTAGCTAAGAGTGAGTAAGAATTGAATACCTGACCCTCTAGTCAAAGAGGGTATATATAGCCCCCAGCGCTGGGCCATGATCTCGCTATTGGGTTGGATTCCCAAGCCCAACTAGGAGACTGCCAGGTTTCCTGAGCGGAAATATCGGAGGTGCGTGTACGCCCTCTGTCCTGGTTAACCGCTCCGAAGTCCAAGGGAAGACGCGGTCTTTTAGGAGCCACGTGGGATCCGAGTTACTCGGAGGATTGGATATGAAGGAGCCCTGCGCGGAGCAGGGTCCTCGGCAAGGATGACGTCCGGGGGAGAGTTAACGCCGAGCGAGGTCGTCTATTCCGGGTAGGGTGTTAGTGCCGAGCAAGGCGTGTCGGGAAGGCCATGAACTATTCATGGGCCTCTGAGGCTTATTGGGCCGAAAGCGGTGTTGGGCCTAGCCTTGGCCCAGTCCAGAACACTAAATGTTGAATATAGATGTTGATTTTGATTTTTAATCCCTTTATAAATTATAAACTGCAATTTTTGAGCAGCTTTTTAATTTTATATTATTATTTGTATTTATCTTTCTTAATCTTCATATTATCTTGATTGTTGATTAGTTAATATTTAATTTTGATTTGTAATCACTTTTTAGCAGTAATTTTGTAGCAGCAATTTTATTTTTGTATTGTAACTTTTGTTTATCTTTCTTAATCTTCATATTATCTTGACTATTCATTAATTAATATTGTATGATACTAACTAAAGTAACTTGATCTTATCTTTATATTGTTGTTTCAATTGCATCTTTAGTGTTCGAGAAATCGATGACAAATGACATCTTAGAGGTAAGTTTGTCTCAAACCATTTTAATTGCATCAACTAAATTTGAAATTATAAAGTTAAATTATACTAATATGCCGATAATAATTATGTTTATTTAATATATTTGTTTTTATCATTTTATTTTCAATATCTTTAATATATTTATTCATTTTATAAAAAAAAATCATATATAAGATTTTTTTCTAATCAAAGAAATATATTTTAAAATTGCTAAGATATTGTTCGAGTTTATTTCACAAGAACAGGAAGGAAAGAAATGTAATTTTCAAGATTTTTCTTTTCCATGTCTTTTCCATTCTCCATTCTTATTATATCATATCTTATTATATCATATATTATTATATCATATATATGTGATTTGAACAATTATTATTTTATTATTTTTTGGATTGACAAACTTTAATGGAGGTTTTGGCTATTATATTATTTTGGTTTACTTTCTATTTACTATAATTAACCGAAAAAATAAAAAAGGTATGAAATTTTAAGAATTTTTTTATTGTCTTTCTTTTCACTCATCATTTTAATTACATCTTACAAGTAATTTAAATCATTAAAATTTATTTTTTTTTGGTTGAAATCACATATTTTTGTATAAAAAAAGGGGTTGTGTCACAATTGACTATACAATAGGATTCTAAATTGGAAAAATTGTCTGAATATGTGAGGATATATGATTTATGAGATTAGTCATTGTTAAAAAGACAAGATTTATAGTTTTTTGTTGTTGTTAATCAAATTTTGTATATCATTGCTTTTGTAGTATTGATATAAAATTTTGTATATCATGTATAAGTGGATGTGTTTTGGATTTGGTCAAACAGACTGACTCTAATAAGTTTATTTATTTTTTTAATTTTAATAAATTAATAATTTTCCTATTTCAATGTATAATATAAAATTTATTTCTCATCCTCATTTGATTTGACATTTAAATTATTGCTTGGAATTTTTAACTGTGTGCATAAAAATTCTAATAAATACAAATTAATTTCTCATAGTTAAAAATAAAAAATAATATTTCAATATTACTAAATAATATTATCTATTAACAAATACAATAAGTTGGATAGTTTTTTTACTTTTTTTTATTGAACATAAATCAATTCATAGTAAATAAAATAAACTTAAATGAAATATTTATCTTATTTAAAAAAAAAAAGACATTCAACTAATATATTATAATCGGATGAGTATATTTAAAACTTAAAAAATTATCTTATT
Organism: Vicia villosa; assembly: GCF_029867415.1. Lineage (NCBI taxonomy): Eukaryota > Viridiplantae > Streptophyta > Magnoliopsida > Fabales > Fabaceae > Vicia > Vicia villosa. Next base: position 42,976,389 of record NC_081180.1, on the reverse strand, counting down.
ATTGAAAAAATAATCGAATGAGTATATTTTTAAACTTAACAAATTATGTATTATAGAATGAGTGAATAATAAAAAATTATTATAATATAAATGAGTTGTTATTTACAAATCGTATATAACCAAAGATAAATATAAATAATATAAGAATATCCAATCATAAGTGAATAAAATATAATGTAAAAACTATCTTCAATTATTTTTATTTGTTTTAAAAATTTGAAAAATGTCTCTTTTACTAATTGAACAAAATTTTTTTAACTCAGTATATTTAACATTATAATATTTAACGTTTATCAATAAACCACTATATTTATAAATCTTATATAATTTTTATATTTATAAATAATATAAAAAATTTATTTTCTATAATAAATTAATACTAAATATAAACACAATTTCACATTTAAAAAGTTATTTATATATGTTTATATTTACTTAAATTGATATTTTAAATTTTATAAAATATTTTAAAAATATATTTTAATTAAACCCGTGCAACGCACGGGCTATATATATCTAGTTAAAATAAAAAAATAGGTTTTCTATCTTTATTCCCGAGTTCATATTAGTTTTTTAAATTAAAAAAAATGTGCTTATTAATTCCTTAACTCGATTAGATATTTTACTTCAGTACTTTTCATTTGATTTCTTCAAATAGCTTTAAAAAAATATGCATTGTTTTTTTAATTCTTTTAACTCAACTTTATGATTTATTTTAGTTTTGCAATAAAAATTGGTTAATATTGGAAAATGAATCAACTATAAATAAGTGTGCTACCTTTGAAAGTTGGTATTAGGTTCTGCATCACGTTTCAACAAAATTTCAATGGCAAGAGTTAGAGAATTCAATTTATGATTCATAACACGTAGCTCACTCATCTCAAGCAACTTCGACACTGCTTGCGTTTTCAAGCTTTGCAAATATGTTTGCACCAAAAACTGTTTTTCAAATTCCAAAACAATAATTCTTGATGTGGAATCACCAAGTTGAAGGAGTCATCCTCTTTCAAAAATTGTACAAAATGGTGGTAAATTCTGAAATCTCTTATGTTTAAAAGAAAAAATGACAGGATAGCTATGGAAGTTTTTAAAAACTATGAATCTTGGATAGTTTAAGATAAAGTCTTATTCACATGACTTTTATCTACAATCTCTAAAGCAGTGTTATCATGAGTTCTTTCATGCAAACATGTTTATGAAGTCTAGAATAAAGTGCACAAGCACTTTAACTTTCAAATGAAAACTCGACTTTATCAACTGGAGTCAGAATTGAAGACCAGCAAGAAAGGTGATTGATTGATTTTAGAATATGTTCTTCTATTTTGTGTTCTAGTTGGCTGACTTCTAGCTATTGGAGATCCAATTTTTGAAATAGATCAAATAAACACAATCTTTCAAGGGCTGCATGAGGAATACAATCCTTTTATTATAATGATCTATGGTAAGGTGGAACTGACTGATATCTATGATGTTGAGGCTCTTATACGTTCAAGAAGCTTAATTGGACAAATTTTTCTAACTCGTAACTCCCAAATGCAATTGCTAATGTTGATCAAGTTAAGATTGTCACAAACATTGGCAAGAATTGTAATTCATCTGACTGACATTAGAATTTTCTAGGTATAACACATTTTACTCATGGTAGATGGTGTGACAGACAAATGTATATAACATAAGTAATTGATCAACATGTCAAATCTACAATAAGTATGGTCATTCATGATGAATTGCTGGAACAAATATGATGAGTACTTTGAACCTGAACTACCTAAGGCTCAAGAAGTTCCAAAGCATCAAACTTTCACATCCGCATAAGCAACTGCTTCCTTAGCTCATCAAAACAATTTGCAAATCCTTCAAGGTCTTGAATCCCAAGCCAGGTTTGTAGACTCAAGTACCTCTCATCATATTACTTCTAATGATTCAAACCTACAACATATATAGTCATGTGCATGTTCAAATTGAAGGTGCGAGAAACACAAGAACTGGGGGTTTGAACTGGGTTGTACCAAATATGATAATTTCACAACTCAAAACACAAGGTTAACAAGTGAATAAAGATAGACGAACACAATTATTTTTATCCTGGTTCGTTGTTAGCAAAGTTACTCTAATCGACCCGCTAAGGTGGATTTGCCTTCTCAATAAGGACTTAATCCTCTATAACCAAATCGATTATAGACAACCACAATGGCCGTAGCCAATGTCTTCTTGAGAATTCTGACTAACATTAGTTCCCCAAGGAATCAACCACAATAAGTCTGATCAACCTTGTTGACGACCCCGACAAGTTTAACCGATCCTTATCGTGAAACCACTATGACTGCAGTCAAAGTCTTCTTGAGAATTAAAATTAGCACTTAGTCCCCCAAGGTATCTATCAAGCAATGTTGATTTACAAAGATGTGTATTACAAAGTTGCTTCTAATAAGCTAATTACACAATGTTTAAGTACAACAACACCAAAGTGTTGAAAGCAAGATACGAACAAAAGCTCCTTGCTAAAAATACAAAACTATGCAAAGATTTTCTCTAACAGAGTTTTTGCAGTGCTTTGGTGTAGTATTGCAGAACTAATTCGTTGCATTAAAATTCTTCCAATGACTTCCTTTATAGAGAAGGATAGATTCGTTAGATGGTAGAATAGGAAATACAAAGAACAATTGTAAAGTTCCCAACAATCATGGTGGGAATGATAGATAACAAGTACAGTCAGAGTTGTCTTTACGCCACCCTATAAGAGTAGAGGTCACAGTTTACGTTAGTACTTTTATGCTCACCGTCACAAGTAAGCCATTCTTGATCTTCTAATTCTTTAGAAGCTTCTGATTGTATGTTGATTGAATCATGTTGTAGAAGCATTAAAACTTTAAACTTTAGAGCCTAAGTCTTTGAGTCTTCATAACGTGTTCAACAGAACCTTGTCTTCAGAGTCTTCAGCATTTGATCTTTAGAAGAGATGTCTCCAAATCTTCAGATCATGTTCAACAAAACCTTTGTCTTCAGAATCTTCAGAACACCAGACAATAGAAGCAATGTCGTTAGATCTTTAGAAATTGTTCAACAGAACCTTGTCTTCAACATCTTCTGAACATACGAAACAGAAGCAAAGCTTTATAAGGCCTCCAAAGATTCCTTGCTAAAGTCACGACCAAAAGCTCTTGTAATAACATTCCTTAGAACTGTTGCAGAAGTAGTATTCCAAAATCTTGACTTCCTTTGTAACACACAAAGGTATTCTTCCAGGGTGTTGATTTCAAAATATGCTGACGTTACACGCCTTCTTACCAGAGTTAAAACCTGTTTAGCAAAAGCTACACACTAGATATAAACCATTAGAGTACATAATTGTTCTTTAAGATAACATGTAAAGTTATCATCAAAACTTAAGGCCATATGCATAACCAATCTTGTTCTTACAATCCACCCCTTTTTGATGATGACAAAACCATGTATTTTGATAGAACAATTCATACTAGGTAATCACCATTAGAACTCAAATTTAGAAAAGGTAACCAGATCCCCCTGAATATATTAATACCTAAAATTCATTTATGCTTGTCTAGAGTCTCCCCTTGAGCCCAAGACTCACAAAATAAATTTTTAAGTACATAGAAAGGAGTACTTCCCTATTGACGTCTCATCAGAGTCTGGCTTGAACTACCTGACCTTCATCTCAGAATCTGGTTTGCTATCAGAACACTATGAGTATTAGAACCTTGTTTAGTAAATTTCTTGATGCCTAGCATTGAACATCAGAACTTATAACACTGGTTCTTTTAGAAACTTGATCGCACACCAAAAGTTGCCCAAGCATCATGACATCAGAAGTTTTAGCACCTGAACTCTTGCCTGACAGACCATGTCTTCTGACCGCATCTTAGACCATGTCGTAGATCATGTCTTCTGACCATATTTTCGACCTCGTCTTAGAATATTTCTTCTGACCATGTCTTCTAACCATATCTTAGAACACGTTTTACACTATATATTCTAAACGTGTCTCGGGCGTAGATCATGTCTTTTGACCATATCTTATACCTCATATTAGAATATGTCTTCTGACCACGTCTTAGAATACATCTTTAGACCATGTCTTCAAAAGGTTCACAACCTCTAAATCGATACCAAAAAGCAAGTAGACTTACTACACTTCCATAAAGTTCACAACTTCTAAAGTATCATATTCCCGTTTATCACAATCTGGTTATAATAACTCTCATACAGTTTTCAACTTCTGAACAACTTTGTTAAATAGAGAAAATATTGCCAGAGCAAGCGTTAACATTATTTCAGATAGTTCTCAACTTCTGAACAAAAGTGCTTAGTCATAGATTACCCTTGACATGCTTCCAGAAAGTTCTCAACTTCTGAAGCATTAGCGTCAAATCACCACACTTTCAGAAAGTTTACAACTTTTGAACAATAGGTGTTATCAACACTCAATTACCTTACTTTCAAATAGACCACGATTTCTGAATAGTGAGAGATATCAGAGCTTTATTCAAACCATATTTTTAGATAGTTCACTACTTATGAAACATACATTGTATCAGAGTAAACATGCAATATAAAGAGCGTAGGTTAACAACCTCTTTTCTCAGAAGAATTATAACTTTTGAACACATCATAGTGTCAGATCAGAAATAACATCTTTGAAGAAATCAGAGTATCAGAGTTTAAAGTTTTCAAAGCAAGATTCATTTTAGAAAGTCCACAACTTCTAACGAATAATTCTTATTCATATGCTTTAGCTCATCCGAGCATACTTCGTGCATCTTGATCTTGATTACGTCTTCTGACGCTAACATCTTGATCTCGTCTTCTGAAGCCAATTCCTTGGATCTTCTAATGTCGGATGGTATTATACCAGTTGATGATCTTCTGATAGCACATTGACCTGTCTATGAAAGCTAGTGAACTTTTACAAAGTTCCTAAATCAAACATCAAACATTGGTTAGTAGCAAAAGCAGTTTATATTATGTTTGTCATGTTTGGGCTTTGATCTTGAGATTAGATACTATCAAAATCATTACTTTTCCCCCCATTTGTCATTATCAAAAAGACTTTAACGACAAAAGAAAATTTATTCATAAAATGGATAATCTTTATAAGAGTAAACATAGATTTAGGTCAGCACATGTTATTGCAAAGGGCTAAACGTTTGTTCATAGAAAAGAAACGTTTGGATTAAAGGATAATCAGATATCAATAGCATAATAACCACAAAGGATAATACTTTAATGATTTAAGCTAATAAAGTAGTGTTGAAGCAGGCATAGCGGGAAGCAACAAAAAATATTTGGAAATATTAATCCGGGAATTATCGTCCTCAGAGATGGAGAGATGCCATTCAACAGTTTCTACGGTTTCGAACTTTGGATTGAATGAGCAAAAAGTAAACAAAGATATAGACAGGAAAAGAATAAACACATTCTTAGAAGAGATAACTTATCAGGAATGTAAATATATTCACTCTTCACAAACATACACTTACCAACCCGTTATACTCAACCTACAATACTCATCTATGTCATCACGTATCTCTCACATAAGCGTCCATCTATGGAGCACAAACGAGATCATCTCACAACTAAGGTTATCTCTAACGCTAAGTCGCGAGAACATCCGTATTCTCGCGTCGGCGATCTCTCGCGCGCCGCTCAAACACGAAAGCATTAAGTACAGATACCCACAGTGAATGCTAGCTCTAAATCTATCTCTAGAGTTCAGAACCAACAGATTATCATCCTAGATAAGGATTCAAGAAGTTTATCTCTAAAGCAACCCAAATCCCCAGCATAGAGCAAAAATCCAGAACAACATCAACACAAATTTGTAAAGCAAGTTAAACATAACATTATAATCGGTAAATATACATAAGATTCAAGTAAATATACAAACAAAACCCAACCAAAGAGAAATACACAAAGAAGAAGAGAAATGAAACGAAAATCTCCCGGTTTATCAGCTCCGTTCGACGCTCAATCCACCCCCAATCATCCAAATGCAACCTCCGAAGTTGTTTTCTAAGCTAATCTACCCTAAGAATGAAGGTTTGATGATTTGGGAACAATTACCCCAAAACATAACCTAAAAATGTGATTTTTACCCCTATTTAACGAGCTGATATCTGTCATGGTCGCTCAGCGGAGGTACTCCCGCTTAGCGGCTGACAGCAAAAGTGAAATCTTGTTTTCGCCATAAGTTGAGAACCGTAACTCCGAATTGCGGCCGGTTTGAAGTGTTGGAAAGCTTATTCAATGCTCTATCCAATAATGAATGAATGGAAACCAAATTGATGAGTTTGATTATCCTTATTTTGAGCCTATGGAAGTCCGCTTGATGGTGGCTAAGCGGGCTAGCACCAAAACTGCGAAATCGAAGCCGTGCCTTTGACACTTTATTCCTCAAGGCTCCAATAAGCATGAATACCTATAAAAACAAAGGAAAAACTATCAAATGGTATAAAAGTATATGAAAATACAATTATTCACAAAGTATACGTATTTATACACAAAACGAGGAATTATTCAAACGGTATTAACAAAAGTATCGATAAGTGTCACTATTTACATACACAAAATAAGTACATTTTGGCACTTATCAAACTCTCCCCAACTTGAAACTTTGTTTGTCCTCAAACAATGTCAAATAAATCAAAGAATTGAAAGTAATAAACCAAAGAATTGTGAATCAACAAGTTTTGAAAACCAAAAACAAATGTATGGTTTATTACAAAAACGTATAAACAAAGTAAATACTTACCACTATCCTACAACGACATGTAAACGAAACGAATCCTAAGCACAAAAAGCATTCAAAACATTCTAACACAATACATGCTCACATCATGAATCACACCTAGCAAAAATTCATCAATGGATGAAGAACACACAAAGGTGAAGGACTTTTAACTCTCATCCAACAATCTTGCAAACAAAAGATTAAATTATGCATTCATCCAAAAATCACATTGAAGATACAAAAGCAAGAATCACAAGGACTTTTCAAGGTTGTAATGTGGCTTGGTTAACAAACAAGGGATATGTCCTAAGGCTAATCGAAACAAAAACTTGCCTAAACCTAAGGGAGTGATCATTCCACAAAGTTCTAAGCAACAAAATCTCGATTAAACTTCTTTCTTAACCACAAGTTTCTCAAACCAATCATAATACTTGTTAGCACAATTATTCACTTCTCTTTTCTTTTTGATTTTCAAAACTTTTTCACTTTTTTTTCTTCTTTTCTTTTCTTTTCACATTTTTTTTCTTTTTTTTCTTTTCAACCTCATAGCAACAACCAAATAAGTAGCAACCATTTCTCTCCCCAACTTGAATTCAACCACACCATCATATGAATACTCCCTACTTTCTAAGGCAAGGTAAAAATCCATACCAAAAATCATGGTTGAGGGTTCAAGAAAACAAAAAATCAATCATCCATGCAAAAATGAGAACTAAACACTCAAAGATAAGCATTTAGCAAAAACAACATGGACATTGACAAAAAGCTCAAAAGGGTTAACAAATGATCACACACTCACAAGGTGAATTGACTATTTGGTTACGGTGGTTGTGCTCAAAATGAAACAAAATGCCTTGATCCTTTTCATTCTTTCATAAAATCAACATAAACAAAAGATTAAGCATAATAAAATCCAGTTAAAACAAAGATTGTGGCCTCTAGCATATATGTAAACAATGGAAAGCTTCCTCACATTTATGGTTTGGGAACCAAAGTGATTCAATCAACAAGCAAGTAATGCAAAAGAATGAATCGTATGGTAATTGTACAAATGAAAAATTTCCTAAACATGTTATGTTATAGAAAGCGATAAATGAGTACCTTGAATGATACACTTTAAAAACAATATCCTACCATACATCCGCAGGTTGAAACACTCAAACTTTGGAAAATCACCTCAAAAATCTTCGAATTACCGACAAAATTCGAGTACAAACAAACAATAAAAGAATTAGAAAAATAAAACTAGTATCTACTACTAAGTAGCCTTGGTGAGAGTGGGTAAAGGAGTGAACCAAGTGGAATAGGAACCCCACTGGTACAGAGCAGAAAAACAAAATTCTGCTATGCTCGCTTAGCGAGCTCTGTTCCGCTTAGCGGACACAGAAAAAACCAGAAAAATCATAACAGAATCTGGTGTTCCAGATCTCTCCACTTCACCTAAATACCTCAAATATTGAAATATAGACAAAAATTTACAACCGTTGGGGTGACTCCCAACAAGCGCTTGTTTTATGTCGTTAGCTCGACGCCTTTATTGTTTTGGTGTTTGGAAAGTAGCTTCCGCCCGTCATGCCATGGTGACATCTCACTGCACAAGCCTAAAGAAAGTGTCCTAACCAACCACTCAACAAACGTTACGGGTACAAATATATACAATGATTAAACGAACATAAAAACGAAAGTATGCAACTATATACACAAACAAACACATATGTACAAGTATGGAACAAATACAATTATTATTATACAAAAAGGAAAAAATTTGTGAATGTAAACAAGTAAACATATACAAGTGAAACTATACAATATATACGATATATACAAAGCTCAAGACCACGGAAACTATTGCGATGCAATTCAACAACCATCCCCGGCAACAGCGCCATTTTGTTGAAGCAGGCATAGCGGGAAGCAACAAAAAATATTTGGAAATATTAATCCGGGAATTATCGTCCTCAGAGATGGAGAGATGCCATTCAACAGTTTCTACGGTTTCGAACTTTGGATTGAATGAGCAAAAAGTAAACAAAGATATAGACAGGAAAAGAATAAACACATTCTTAGAAGAGATAACTTATCAGGAATGTAAATATATTCACTCTTCACAAACATACACTTACCAACCCGTTATACTCAACCTACAATACTCATCTATGTCATCACGTATCTCTCACATAAGCGTCCATCTCTGGAGCACAAACGAGATCATCTCACAACTAAGGTTATCTCTAACGCTAAGTCGCGAGAACATCCGTATTCTCGCGTCGGCGATCTCTCGCGCGCCGCTCAAACACGAAAGCATTAAGTACAGATACCCACAGTGAATGCTAGCTCTAAATCTATCACTAGAGTTCAGAACCAACAGATTATCATCCTAGATAAGGATTCAAGAAGTTTATCTCTAAAGCAACCCAAATCCCCAGCATAGAGCAAAAATCCAGAACAACATCAACATAAATTTGTAAAGCAAGTTAAACATAACATTATAATCGGTAAATATACATAAGATTCAAGTAAATATACAAACAAAACCCAACCAAAGAGAAATACACAAAGAAGAAGAGAAATGAAACGAAAATCTCCCGGTTTATCAGCTCCGTTCGACGCTCAATCCACCCCCAATCATCCAAATGCAACCTCCGAAGTTGTTTTCTAAGCTAATCTACCCTAAGAATGAAGGTTTGATGATTTGGGAACAATTACCCCAAAACATAACCTAAAAATGTGATTTTTACCCCTATTTAACGAGCTGATATCTGTCATGGTCGCTCAGCGGAGGTACTCCCGCTTAGCGGCTGACAGCAAAAGTGAAATCTTGTTTTCGCCATAAGTTGAGAACCGTAACTCCGAATTGCGGCCGGTTTGAAGTGTTGGAAAGCTTATTCAATGCTCTATCCAATAATGAATGAATGGAAACCAAATTGATGAGTTTGATTATCCTTATTTTGAGCCTATGGAAGTCCGCTTGATGGTGGCTAAGCGGGCTAGCACCAAAACTGCGAAATCGAAGCCGTGCCTTTGACACTTTATTCCTCAAGGCTCCAATAAGCATGAATACCTATAAAAACAAAGGAAAAACTATCAAATGGTATAAAAGTATATGAAAATACAATTATTCACAAAGTATACGTATTTATACACAAAACGAGGAATTATTCAAACGGTATTAACAAAAGTATCGATAAGTGTCACTATTTACATACACAAAATAAGTACATTTTGGCACTTATCAAGTAGGAATTCACAATTTTAAATGTTTGAGTTTGTTTGTGGAAATAAATATTTGCACTTTTTAGCATATCTGTTCCAGAGACACAAAATGAACTTTTAACAAATAACAACAGACCTTTATTAAAGATTGATGGAAAATACAAGATAAACAAAAGGCAACTAGGAACAAAAAAGAAATCACTCAACATAGTCAAACATTTCACATCTTTCAACAACAAAAACATCAACAAACTCTCAATTCCTGATCCTATTAGTTATTCTTGCTCTTGTGAAGATCTCAGATAGTACTCTTCCATAAGAAATGAGAAAGGATGTCTGATCTCTTGAAGCTAGAATTGTCTCCTTGAGATAGTTAAAAATGGTCTTAGGAAGGTTGATGCGGTTCTTGAAGATAAGAAGAAGAAAATACTATTTGTCTTCATATGTGAGGGTTTCTGTGTTTGTTTCCCTTGGACGAAAGTTTGACATAAGCACTTGAAATCATACTCTAGCGGTACGACGAAGAATCAAAGGAGAAGAAGATCCATTGGCTTGATTGACTATGTTCATAAAGAGATGGATGTGATATCCATAAAAGTTGTAGTTGAACAGGTAATCGTCCACGATTATGCCAACGCCAACATCTTGACATTCTATTGCATCAACAATGGTGGTCCTGGTGGTTCTTATTGGATGACCAAACACAAAAGAACGAATTTCATTTCTCTCAAATGAGACATAATTAATCCAGAAATTTTTCACAAGATTTGGAAAAATAGGTCCATCCAACATGGCGAAATAATTTTGCCATTGTTGTGCTCTTTCATGCCTTAAGAGGTTAAAACCTCTGGACTTTAGTTTGACAGAGTCTACTCTTCACTCAGTAATTATGAACAATAATTGCTTACCGCCTTGAAATATTCTCACAGACATGATGAATGAAGAGAAAGGAATATGGATTAATGAACGAGAGAAAAATGTTACAGACATGATGAATTAGCGATGCACATGCAAGCTTCAAACATCAACATTCTCACTGATTGCAAAGGAATGATAGACCAAGTGTATCATAAAAGAGACAACAACCACATATATCACTAATAAAAGGAAGCAGGCGAATGAAGAAAAGATGGAAACGGACAATAAAAGTCAAAGAGGTCGACATATGAGTCAAATTGCAAAGACTAGAGATTTTCAAAGTGATGATGAAATGGAAAAGATAAAAGGAGGTAGCAATAGGGTTTTCTACTTCGTATGAGCTTCACAATAATGTTTCAGACCCCATGAAAAGAGAGAAAAACAACACTACCAGGGATAGAACTCGCATAGGAGGGATTGTATCTATCATTAATAAAATCTTAATGGTGCTGAATATTGGAACGTGCATTATATCAATTGATTTTTTTTTTTTGACAAGATATCAATTGATTGAATAACACTAAAGCTCACAATTTAGCAATCCAAACCATCAAATAGGACAATCAATTATGTACCTACATGAACATGAATAATGGGTCAGACGAGGGTACCAAGCCCATCATGGATACCCTGTAATTTTCTAATAAAATGGTTTAAAAAAAATTATATTCTATATATAATCTTACATAAGAACATAATATAAATACAAAATATGAAAATTTAAAAGATAAAATCAATATGCTATTAATATACTCCCTTTTTAACTATCAATTTTAATAAAAAAAATTATTTTTTTAAGTGTCTTTTTAAAGTTTAAAGTAATATTTGATGTAATTTTATTTAAATTATTCATAATGATTTATTATAGAGAGAGAAAAAATCAAATAAATTAACAAAAAAGTTAAGGGTAATTTAAATAAAAAGATAATTATTGTTTAACAAATAACCACACCTATTAATTTTCTTAGTATGTTTAAAAAGTAAAAAAAAAAAAAAACTTAAAAAAACGGAGAGAATATTGACTAATCTCAATTTTAAACTTATTATATGTGTCACTATTTCTTACATTTTAGCTTTAAAACAAGGGTCATGCTAACTAGTGCCCCAGAGACATTGATTAAGCATTTCAATTTAAGAAAATATTCTAGATGCAATGCATTGAATACACCTAATCTTCTTTAAAAAAAGTTAATTATTTATATTTTCAATGCATTTAATACATATATTTTGGGTAAAAACATATTTTTTACTTTATTAAACAATGTTCCACTTACCTTTTTAATTTCTTAACCAGTATCCCTGGAGCACTCGTTAGCATCACCCTTAAAACAATTAATTAATATTAAATGATATCCGTGAGATACATTCTACACACATTAGTATGTTGCCTTGTTTAAATTATTTAAAACAAAATACAATACATTATTTAAAAATTAGGTATGATTTTTACTATTTTTCTAATAAAAATATGATAAGTGTATTTAAATATTATTTACAGAATAAAAATAGAAGAAAATTGTATATGTGTAGAAAAAAATTACATATTTGTCATATTTTCATTGTAAAATATAAATCACACCTAAAAATTTGTACCTAAGTTTTCTCCTAAAAATTATACTCCATATTCTATATAAAATCTAACACAAAAATATAACATAAATACAAAATATAAAAATAAAAATAGGTATAATAAAATATATTTATAACATTAAAACAAAAAAAAATTATAAATATTATTTTACAAATACATATAAAATTAAAAATATTTATACGTATTTATGTACTATGCATAGTAAGTTGTAAAAACAATATTCATATATATAAATAAAATATAAAGTATCAATAACATATTACTAGTATTAATTAACTAACTACTATTGATCATTAAAATTAAGTAAAATTACTATTTTTAATGAAGTTTATTATTTTTCAGAAAAAATTAACGAGGAATACTGTTTAATAGTTTACAAATATATGTTTTATTTAAACATATTTATATTCAATTCATTGAAAATGAAAATAATTGAGTTTTTTAAAAAATAAAAAGATATAGTATAACTTAGTTGGATACATGTCATTGATTAATTGTGAGTGTATAATTTTTCTTTATTTTTTAGAGATGATTTTCTTTTACTTTTGTTTTTAATTCTATGTTTTAATTATTGTTTATCATTTATTTCTCTACTGTATATTTTTTAATTTAGAAAGATTTCCTTTTTATTGTGTACTATAATTTTGTTTTTTACATTTTCTACAATTAAATATATTCTTAGGTACTTAAATTCGTGATACAATGGTCTATGTTTTTATAGCAACTAGTAACAAACCCGTGCATACGCACGGGTTCTGGTCTGGTACGCGGATTTGTTTACATAATATATTTATTTAAAATAGAAGAGTAAAAAAGAAAAAAAAGTATGAGATCAATAATAGATTTTTTTCCGTATACTATTTTTGATCAAAAATATTTGGATTATAAATATAATTTTTCGTATATAAAAATATTTAGATCAATAATATAATTTTTTTCCGTATGCAAATATTATTTTTGTTTTGGTATAGATTACAAAAATACCTGGAGCAATATTAAATGTTCAAATATAAAAATATTTAGATCAATAATAGATTTTTTCCCGTATATCATTTTTCAATCAATTTTTTTATTATCTAAATACCATTTTTGTATATAAAAATATCAAGATTAATAATAAATTTTTTCTTGTATACAAATTATATTTATGTTTAGGTATCATTTACAAAAATAACTGGATCAATACTAAATTTTCGTATGTAAAAATATTTAGATCAATAATAATTTTTTTCTGTATACCATTTTTTAATCACAAAGACAATAAAATAATTAATTTGATATAAAATAAATTTCAGATCAAAGAGAAGACATCAATTATTCCGTTCCCGTTATTATTAATTAAATATATGATTATGAAAATACAATAAAATAATTAATATGATGTAAAATAAAATTTATCAATTATATTTTAAGCTTAAAATTTATATAATAAAATAAAATTCATTTCTTAGAATGCGCTTTAAAATGTATCGGAATTAAATTCATCAATTATAATTAGATATATTAATTTTATTCTAATATTCGTGGGAGTAAAATATAATACATTAAAAATTACTTATCAAAAATAAAATCAATTATGTTTGAAACATATAAAAAAAACTACTAAAAAATTATATTAAAAATAAAAAAATTAACTAATAAAAAATTAATTTAATACATCATATTAATTACAATAATAAAAATTATTATGTCATTCAATTGTTAAAATAACCATATATAATATTGGTTTGCTTAATATAATTCATTACCATTATTGATTTGTTTAGAGAGTGTAGAACCAAAATTTGTAAGTGGAATGATTATTCATGAAATGAACTAAATGTTTATACATGTTAAATATGTTATAAATATAGTCAACACGATAGCCTATGAAGAAATTCACGTACAGGTGCATACTCTCCAAGTATTCATCAATATATTTGCATTCATTCTCAAAAGCAGGGCCTGATGAGAGTACAAGTGCATACTTTAACAATTCATCAATCTGAAAAGCTAAAGAAACCGGAAATAAGGGGAAAAAACTGTAGAATGACTGAGCTAACAACCAGAAGCAAACACTAACTAACAAAACAAATATGAGAAAACCATCAATTTGGTCCTAAACAATAATTCCCTCTTATACTTTTGCTAGGTGGTTTGGCCTAAGAGGGATCCAATTTGACTTTTCATTACTGTAGGACTTCCAATTTGACTTTTCAGGCATCGAACCTACAACAGGATCCCAAATATTCTTTGTAGTGCTAGTAACCAAACTTAGCATTTCTGACATAGACTCTCTCTTCCTCTTCCGACCAAAGCTCTCTTTATTAAGTATTAACACCAGACGTATCCAATATTAAGAAATCATCATTGTCATTATTATCACACCTCTGTCTTCCATCTGACAATCCGGGCATGTCGTTAACTACATCGGAGGCATCCATTGCTTTTACTTTACCCTCATCAAACTTTTCCATTATTTCCACAATGTCATTTTGTTTGCCCAACTTTCCGAGACTAATCTGATCCGTCCTACTATCCTGCATCAATTTGAGGCTGCAACTGGATCAACGGGTGTTGTGGCTGTTTCTGTTGTGGTCCTCGAAGCCACGTGAGAAGATACAGAGCACTTCGCCTGAAGCAAAATGGATCTTATAAACTCAGCCTAAGTAGTACAAAACTGAATCATACAGAAAAAAGTAGTTTTAGCATGTGATCACATCATAATTGGTTCTTCCTAAATTCAATGAAAACAACATTGATTGTTTTCACAAAAGTTCCAAATAATTCCAACATGTGGAACACAAATTCAACATAAGCTAACATCTAAATTACCTTGCAAATCAAATAAGGAAATGAGACAGTATAATATATCCATCCATATAAATGAGCAGGATTGCAATTATAGGTAGATCTGTGTCTGGTATGGCAGCCAAATCAGACGGTAGAGTAGCAGCACCTTTGCCAGTAGAGGGAGAGGCTTCTTGGTCTTCATCTTGAATTTTATCTGTTGATAATTCTAATTCTATATATGAGCCACCAGGAATAATGTACATACTCAAGGCTTGCAAGTACATAAGCTTCTGCTTAGGAATGCCGCTAATATTGTGATCCAATACTGAAGGGTCTTTGTCAAGGACAAAATTTGGTATAATCACATGGTTATTTTTATGAAGAGCACGCTCTGTCAAATATAATAGATACAATAGATACAGTAGCAACCACAAAATTACTTACCCTATAAATGCAGCCCCGTAGCGGAGACCATCAAACGCACACCTGAAAAAAATACCAACAGAATTCAAGATAAAGAAAGCTATAAAGTTATACACAAATTTTGAAAAGAAATTATGGTTCCATGGCCAATCAAAGAAGCTGCAATTGGTGGCCTTGTAAATCCAAAACGCTAACAGAATCAAAACCAACATTGGTATAAGTTTTGCCGTATAGTCCCAAACAGGTAAATTTGATGCTATGTTGGCAATCCATGAACTATAGTCTTTCATGAAAGCAGACGTTGCAGCCTGCTTGGACAACCCAACTTCAATGGCAAATCGGCTGAGGGTGCTCAAAAGAAGGAACCCAATGCTCTGCAAGCACAAATACTTTAGCATACAAGAAAAAAAGCAAAGATAGTGCTAGGTTATAAAACAAAAGAAGAAAGCAAATTAAAGTAAGTTAAACTGAACACATACTTCTGTTAGCAACTTCTCCTTGATAACTGACTGACGTAATACCACAATCCCAAATGTGTTCAAAAGAAAATTTGCTACTTTTCCTTCCCTCATTGAAAGCAAACATCAAGTGAGAAACATAATGACAATGAAATTTAAGCATTTTGGATATACTAAGTGGAGAGCAAGTGAAAATTTTCACACTTACAGATATAACTATTTGAAAGGAGACTGCATGAGAGTATTCAACCTAGATATTACAAACAATGTAAGTTCAAAACAAAAACAGAACACTGATTAAAGGTACAACATCAATCTCAGCTAAAGAGTTATTGTAAAAACATCTAATTCTTCAATTTAAAACCAGTACATACTTTTCGATATAAATCAATATAAACATAATACCCATAACATATCATTCAAAATACCTAGAAAATCTTGGAAGTACCAACACAAAAAATGAAATATCATATTCTAATGGCAGTAGATCTGAAAAATGAGCTTTTATTATCCTCAATAATCAACAACATTTGAAGTACTAACACAAAAAACTAATTACCAAACTCGACACTAACACGTAAACAATAATTATAATTTAAAAAATATTTGAGATTATATAACCAATTTAATTTTGGTAAACAGTTCAATCCATGTATACAAATAAAATTCGCAACATCGAATGTGAATTTTGGTAAATAAGTCTTACCTTGGATTCTTTGGAAAAGGGATGCAGGGGAACTAAACTTTAGCATTTCTTCTTTCTGCTTCTCAAGCTCATTTAGTTTCTCACTTGCGGTAGCTAACTCAATTGTTCCAAGAACTCTACAATTTACATTCATCATATAGTTAAAAGGACTAAAATTAGATTATTGTGATTATACCTGTATATTCTTCATAAAATTAAAAGGACTAAAATCAAATAGAAAAACCAAATTGATGCACAAATAATTGATTCTGACAAAAAGTCAAATAATTGAATCTGAAAAAAGTTATAACTTACATTTACAGTATCCAACATGAATGTCAATTTTCTTCTCATCAAATCCATGGATATGTAGGTTGGAAGCAGCAAACAACTGAATAAATATATTGCCCTGTTTCAGCATACAAAAACAATGATTTACAAAACCATTATGCTCTAACCGAATAAGTCAGTCTGCATCTTTTTTCAAAACTGAGCAACAAAGAATATTAACCAAGAAAGACTACCAAAACTCAACTGTGCATTCAAATGGTACAATAATAAGCTAAACCAATACCTTTTTGCAAGAGCCAAACACTTCAAGATCGACTTTTTCAAGATTCAAGCCAAACTCACCAATACCCTTACATTCATTGCAGGGATGCTGCATTTGTTTAATCCTTAATGGACCGAGCTGCCTAATAGAAACCTGCATAGCAGTTCCTTGACAACCAACACATTTCAAGGAAGCCCCAGACTTAGAACCTTTGCTTGTACATTAGATGTAGCTGCTGCAGTAACATCATGTGAAGCAGCATATGTTGTTTCAACAACAGCAAGATCTTCGGAAACATGTAAGTCATCCAGCAAGACTCCTTCAATTTTTGTACTCTGAACCTCAAATGCTGACTGAAGAAATGTAAACCTATATCAACAGCATGTGCAAGTCAGTTCTAGATTGATAAATGTTTATCCTTCACTTTCAATCATTTATAATCAAACACTTACTCATATTAATCAAATACATTTTTTCGTATCAGTTTATTAATGATAATAATATACCATGGTCCCTTGCTGAAATAGTGAAATTTTAATAACAGACATGAAGATAGCATAAAGTGACAATCTTGTAAAATCCTAACTAATTAGCACATAGTGATATGAAAAAGAACACTTCAACAATGGCCTTGATTAATTGTGAGTGTATATTTTTTCTTTATTTTTTAGAGATGATTTTCTTTTACTTTTGTTTTTAATTCTATGTTTTAATTATTGTTTATCATTTATTTCTCTACTGTATATTTTTTTAATTTAGAAAGATTTCCTTTTTATTGTGTACTATAATTTTGTTTTTTACATTTTCTACAATTAAATATATTCTTAGGTACTTAAATTCGTGATACAATGGTCTATGTTTTTATAGCAATAACTAAGGTGTACTTTTATAGGAACGTGAATTTAAATTCACAAAATTTTATTTATTTATTTTAAAGAATAAAATTATGATCATTAATCAATTAAATTAAAAAAATGTGCTTAATATCAGACACATGTGATAAATTCTTTACTAAATCCCAACAATAGTTTTTTGTAAACTTTTTTTTAATGAAAAAGAACTACAGTATAATGAAAAAGAACGGAGTGTGTTTGGTTTAAGAATTCGAAATAGATTCTCATAAATAAATTATTCAAGAATAAAAATAAGAAAGTTTGATTCTCGAATATATTTAAGAAAATGTGTTTGACATATTATTTGATATTTCTAGAAAAATTAGTAGTTATATTTATTAATAAAAAAATCATGTGAAATTTCATGGGAATGAACATTATCACCTTCTTACATGAGAATAAAATAATTGAAATTATAGAGGTTATTGGAATTTTTTTTATTCCTTAGAACCTTCAATCTTAGGAATAAATTTTCTTCAAACTCTTAACAAACATAAATAGGACCATTTTTTAAAGATTATTCGAACTTAATTCTTAAACTTGAAACAAATTTCCTCACCTCCAAGATAAACTAAACTTAAATCAAAATAGGATATTATTCAACTAAACACAATTAAAAAATATACTAATTAAATCAAATCACTACAAAAAAACTCCTCCCCAGCGACATAGGTAGCGACGTGTTTAACACGTGGGTAGTTGCGACGTGTTTCCCACGTCACAACAAACTTTTATAATTAAAAAATCAATCCAACGTTATAATCAGACGTGTCAGAGGTTTCTTTTTTTAAAAAAATGTTGCGACATGTGAAACACGTCGCTAATAAAAAGTAAAAAATAAAAAAATACAAACTTTAACGTTGTAGTTGGTGGGAGATTTGAAATTTTTTGAATTTTAGTAGTGACGTTACTCCCACGTCGCAACGTATTACTTGGGAATATAACTCTGTCACTTTTACAGATGTGTCATTATTATTATGACCGTTTAAGTGTAGCGACGTGGGAACCACCTGGCAAAGTAGCGACGTGGTCATCACGTCGCTGATGTCCTTATATATTTTTTCACAAAACCAAAACCCTTGCGTTCCAGATTCAGAAACAGAAACAGAAAGCAAAAGCCTTCCTCCCCTTTCTTCTTCCTCCACTCCACGCATCTCCCCTTTCTTCCTCCCTCCATTGCTCCAACTCCCCCTCCCCTTTTCTTCCCCATTGTTGTCTTAACTCTCTCTCAAATATCAATCAAAGGTAACTAATTTTATTTTTTATTTGTATAATTTTATTTTTTTAGAACTTTTAAATTTCTGAATTTAATTTAGAGTTTTTTTTGAAGGATTGAAGTTTGAAGATTGAAGAATTGTGAAGAAGAGGTACTACAAGAGTGAAGGAGATTTGAAGAAGAGGTATTTTAGTAATTTTTTATATTTTATTTTTATTGTGATATACTGAAATAAATTTATTTTGTATATTTGTGAATTTATATGTGTGGAATAAATCTGTGAATAAATTTATATGTGTGGAATAAATTTATTTTGTATATTTGTGAATGTATATTTGTGAATTTATACTGAAATAAATTTTATTTCACAATATCTAAGTTTAATATACATATATATATATATATATATATATATATATATATATATATATATAAATATATATATATATTCTATTTTTTATAACTAAATAAATTTATTTGGTCTAAGTTTAATAAATTAAATTTGTATATATTCTGTTTTTTGTCTAAATATATTCTAAGTTTATATATTTTAAGTTTAATTTTTATATATACGAAAATGTATAAATATATAAATAAAAAACAGAATTATGAAAATTATGAAAATATTTTTAAAACAGAATTATTTTTGCATATATAGAAATTAAATTTTTTATGTTTATAATAAAAGATAATATATTTATATTATGAATTATGAAAATAAAATATTAAAAAGAGAATATTTTTATACATATAAGTTATAAATTTTTTATGTTTATATAAAATAAGTTATTTTTTTGAAAAATAGAAATATAAACAAACTACAATTAAAAGTATATAGAAAATATTTTTAAAACAGAATTATTTTTGCATATATAGAAATTAAATTTTTTATGTTTATAATAAAAAGATAATATATTTATATTATAATGAAAATAAAATATTAAAAAGAGAATATTTTTATACATATAAGTTTTGAATTTTTTATGTTTATATAAAATAAGTTATTTTTTGAAAAATAGAAATATAAACAAACTACAATTAAAAGTACATCATTGTTGTATATATTTGATAAAAATAGTTTTATTAAAAAAAATCTAATAGACTATGTTTTATATGTAATATATATTATTGTTTTTTAAAATAGAAATTATTACTAAAAATAAGATACATATTAATCTTAATGAATGTATAGAAGTTATGTTTGAAAAATATTATTAATATTTAAAAATTAAAAATAAAATATTATAAATTTACATTTTGTATATAATATTTATTATATATTTAATAAAAAAATTATATTTATTATCTTTATGAACTATGGTGTTACATGAGTAGTACTTTTTAATAGATAATATTTATTTATCTGGTACATGTTTAATAGTTGAATCAAAAATAATATTTTTAATAATAGTAAATATTTATTAGTAGTATTTTTATTAAATAATATTTTTAATATATGTAGTTAATAAAAAAGTAATTTTATGGTTAACATAGGTTCAATATAACATGTGTAGTTAAAAATATTAGTAGTATTGTTATTAAATAATATTTTTAAGAATAGTAAATATTAACTAGTATACGTCTAAGAATAATATTAACTTGATTAATATTACTAACTCAAAATGACAATGATTGTATAAATGTGCAGTATGGAATATTATCGGTATTATCGTAGTTGGATGTACGATAGAACATTTCCAGGAAGAATGGGACTTAAACCCAATTTTATAGTAGGAGTTGAAGGGTTTATCAGTTGGGCGTTTGCTCAGGAATTATGTCGAAGCGAATGAGGAGTTAGGTGTCCCTGTCTTAAATGTGAATGTAGACCAATAATTAGTGACCCACAGGAAATAACAGCTCATTTGCATAGAAGGGGTTTCATAGCAAATTATTGGGTTTGGACGTTTAACGGTGAAGAAATGCCTAGTAACGTACCAGAGACTAGCAACTCTCATGCTTCAAGTAGTCGGCCGCCTGTGGAATATGAGGAAAACTTTAATCTGATTGGTGACATGGTTGAGGATGCTTTTGGTGTGAACGTGACTTATGATGAGCCTGAAGATTTTGGTGGGGAAGAGATGCCGAATGAGGAAGCGCAGAAATTTTATCAGTTGTTGAATGAGATGAATACGCCGTTGTTTGATGGATCGTCTGACTCAAAGTTATCAATGTGTGTGAGATTGTTGGCCGCCAAGGCAAATTGGAATGTTCCTGATAAGTGTTTGGAATTCTTCGTAAAGATGATGTTGGACTCAACTGCAATGAAAGACAACTTGCCTACAACATTTTATGAAGCAAAGAAGTTGGTGTCGAAGTTGGGCTTAAGAGTAAGAAAGATTGATTGTTGCATTAATGGCTGTATGTTGTTCTACGACAATGAGTTTGGTACTCAAGATGGGTTGTTGGAGGAATGTAAGTTTTGTATGAGTCCAAGATATAAAGTTCCAAGTAGAGCCGTTAACACTAATCAAGACCGTGTAGCAGTAAAGTCCATGTTTTATCTTCCGATAATACCAAGGTTAAAAAGAATGTTTGCTTCAATGCACAGTGCAAGTCAAATGACATGGCATCACACAAATAACACAAGTCCAGGCACTATGCGGCATCCATCTGATGGCGAGGCATGGAAGCACTTTGATCGGATGCATCCTGATTTTGCCGCAGAACCTAGAAATGTCAGGTTGGGATTATGCTCTGATGGATTTACTCCATATGTCCAAGGGTCGGGAACTGCATATTCTTGTTGGCCAGTTATTGTAACCCCTTACAACCTCCCTCCTGAGATGTGCATGACAAAACCATACATGTTTTTGACGTGCGTCATTCCAGGACCTTCGAGTCCAAAAGCAGGAATTGATGTGTATTTACAACCTTTAATTGATGATTTGAAGAGATTGTGGATTGGAGAATGGACTTATGATATATCACGTAAAGAAAACTTTACAATGCGAGCTTCATTGATGTGGACCATCAACGACTTTCCAGCATATGGCATGTTGTCTGGTTGGGGTACGCATGGCAAAATGGGTTGTCCGCATTGCATGGGAAACAACAAAGGGTTCACGTTGGATAAAGGTGGGAAAAGCTCGTGGTTTGACTGTCACCGCAGATTCCTACCACGAAATCACTCCTATAGAAGAAACATGACAAACTTTAAAAAAGATGTACGAGTGAAAGATGCGCCTCCGCCTCGATTGTCACCATGGGCTATATGGGAACAAGTTAGTGAGCTACCAAAATTTACAGATACTGGCAAAGAATGCCGAATTGAAGGATACGGAGTCACGCACAATTGGACAAAAAGAAGTATATTTTGGGACCTCCCGTATTGGAAGGATAACTTGTTGCGCCATAATCTAGATGTTATGCATATTGAGAAGAATTTTTTTGATAATGTATTTAACACAGTGATGGATGTGAAAGGCAAAACGAAAGATAATGAAAAGGCCAGACAAGACATGGAAAAATGGTGTAACAGAAGAGAGTTGGAGTTGAGGCCTCTACCGAATGGAAAGTTATTAAAACCCAAGGCTTGTTTCACTCTGACTTCCCAAGAAGCTAAAGCTGTTTGTCGATGGCTAAAAGATTTGAGAATGCCCGATGGCTATTCATCAAATTTATCAAGGTGTGCTGACCCTAACACTGGGAAGTTGCATGGAATGAAAAGTCACGATTGTCACATTTTCATGGAACAATCCTTCCATCATCCTGGTGTGCCATCGTCCTCCATCCTTCCAGCATCCTGGTGTGCCATCGTCCTTCCAGCAGGCAGCAGGACCTAGCTTTCCATTCACACATACTGGTGTGCCCCCTCCCAGCTTTCCATTCTCCCATACTGGCATGCCTTCATCCTTCCAGCAGACTGGAGGATCTGGTTTTTCATATCCCATCCTGATGACTTCATCCTTCCAGCAGACGGGAGGGTCCAGCAGTACACGTCCGACACAGGCTGGACGATCTCCTAGTCCACGCCCCACACAGGCTGGACAATCTCCCCGTCCACGTCCCACACAGGCTGGACGATCTCCTAGTCCACGCCCCACACAGGTTGGAGGCTCACGCACCCCACATCCCACACATGTACCAGCACGTGAGGTTGATGAGGCAGTTGATGAGATAGATGGAGCTGATCTTCGTGGGAGGGATGATCCTGATGAGATTCATGTGATTGACGGCAGATTTTGGATTCAGCCCGAAGGAAGCAAGTAAGTTTCCTATTTAAAAACTTTTATAGTATGTATACTTTTTCATTTTTTTTATAAATTTATATCTAACATTTTCATTTTTTGTTTCAGTTTTACGCCGAGTCGGACAGCTGCTAGGGTTGTTAGCTATATAATTCAGCAGATGTATAAATCAGCTTTTAAGAGCTATGGGGACGTCAAAAATAAAGATGAATGGTTTAGAATGTTTAAGGTATTGTTATTTATATATGTTATGCATTTAATTTATTGTTTTAGTTATAGTTATTTAAATAAAATTCTCATTATAATTACTTAACATTTTATTTTAATGTCATACATTATTGCAGGAGAAATGTGTGTGGGATCCTTTGAGTGAAAAAAGTGTTCAGAAAGTTTTCAACACCAGATGCTCTAAAAGAATGTCTGATATGCTGCGGAGAGTAAGGGAGAATCATGAGCTTCATGGCATCCGTCCTAACTGGATAGGCGAGGAGGTTTTTCATGATCTTGTTACATATTGGAGGAGTCCAGAATTCCGGGCTAAATCAGAAACTTTTAAGAAGATGAGGGCATCTGAAAAGGGCGGTTGTGTCAACACAGTTGGAAGTATTAGCACCGCCGAGCATGCCCGACGATTGGTAAAAATTTTAAATTTTTTAAGTTACATCTTTATTCATAATATATTTTACTAATTATTTTTAATTATATTATTTAGGCTAAGGAGTTGGGGAGAAAACCATTGATGCCTGAGCTGATTTCGAGGACCCGGACAAGGAGATCGGGAGGTTTTGTCGACGAGCGCACGAAGTTGTATCTTGTAAGTGAAATTTACGTTGTTTATTTTTTTTAAATTAATACAAAATTTGTGACGTGAATTTCATGTGGCAATTGATAAATTGCCACATTAAAATCATGTGGCAAATCATAAGTTGTGGCGTGAAAATCACGTGGCAACTTTTTAATATATTTTAATTGACTAATTAAATATGCATTTAAATATTTAACTTACATTTTTTATTGAATATCTGTGCAGGAAGATTATGATAGGCGACTTGCCATTTTTCTGGAAAATAATCCTCAATTCATGCCAGCAGAGGGGGAGCCGCTAAATGCGGATGTTGATCACTATATCTGGTGTGAGGTTATTAAAGAAAAAGGACCTAATGGTTGCTTTTTTGGTGCTGGAAATTTGGCGGCCAGCTATAGACGTGGTGACCGCAATCTGTTTCAAAGACTTCAGGATGGAGAGGGTGGATCGCGTCAACCAAATCTGACACAGGAACAAACTGAATTAGTAAGGCAATTGGCGAGACGCGAAAGTGAGGCCCAGATCGAGATGATGCGGAAGAAGCAGGCTGATATGGAGGAGCAGCATGCGCGACAGATGGAGGGCATTATGAAGAAGCAAGCTGAGATGGAGGAGCAGATGAGACGGTTTATGCAAGGAGGTGGAAATTACAGTAATGCTCCTCCTCAAGAGCCGGAGGATGACGGGGTGGCTGATGATTTTAATCCGGATAATTATTTTCCGGATGATGCGTCTTGAAAACATTTTGTATTTTATTTATTTTTAATTTATTTTTATGTAAAATATTCTACATTTTAATTCATTACAGTATTAGTTTTAAATTTTTAGTTTTAATTAATTGAATTTATTATATAATGTTTATTATATGAATTTATTTTATACAAATTTATTATATAAATTAGTTTTTATAGATTTTAATATATAAATTTTATTTTATAGGTTTTATTATATAAATTTTATTTTATAAATTTTATTATATAAATTTTATTATATAAATTTTATTATATATATTTTATTATATATATTTTATTATATATATTTTATTATATATATTTTATTATATATTAATTAATTATAAAAAATATATAAAACAAAACAAATCTAGCGTGAATAAATTTAAAAAAAAAAAAAGCATTTAATGTAGCGATGTGGTAATCACGTCGCTACATTGGTCAGCAAACACACTGCCCCACACCTGCCACGCCTGTTGTGTGTGCAGATGGATGTTCCCCATGTTTCCTTGTTGCGACGTGGGAGTCACGTCGCTACTTTCTGACGTGGTCTCCACGTCGCTACAAGTTGCCACTTTGTCTCCTGCGACGTAGTGACTCACGTCGCTACTTTTTTGTTGCCACGTGATATTTCATGTTGCGACGTGTTTCCCACGTCGCTGCAGAGCATATTTTTTGTAGTGAATATGAATAAATAATAAACTAAACTTAAATCAAAATAGGATATTATCCAATTAAACATAATTTAAAAAATATTAATCAAAATCAACATTAATAAGTAATAAACTAAACCTGAATCAAAATATGATATTATCCAATTAAACATAATTTAAAAAAGATAATAATTATGATAAAAAAGATAATAATTAGAATAAAAAAAGATAATAATTAAAGCATTCTGCTTTTAGCAAATTAATATTTTTTAAAGATGAATATGCCTAAAATAAAAGATACACCTGATCTTGTCAAACAAAGAAGAATATATATAATATATATCTTAGTTAAACTTGATTTACCTCTAAATTCTAATTTAAGAGATATGTTTCCTATTCATGCACATATACATTATTTAAAGTTTCCTTGTATTTAATTTAATAAAGTAAAATAATCAAAATAAGAAATATAAAGTTTCCAAGTGTCACGACCCCACGCAATGATCCAACTCATGCATATATTATACTACTAAACGCTGTCGTTTCACTCATTCTGCCAGCTCAATTTATTCCTTAAACGGTCCAATTGTTTTCTTTGGGTCAGTCGATAAAATAGTAATCATTTATCTTCAGAAATTCAGACACAATAGTAAGAATTTAAATAAAATAGAAATAAAAATATCTTAACTCAACAATATCAATAAAAGATAAATAAAAATCTTTGTGACGTCAGTACTTACATATACTATATTTTTTCTTTTTCTTTATCATCTAGAATAATAAATAAATAAATATAATATAAAAGGTGTTTTTATTTTGGTAGAATAATAGTGGTTGTGTTTGTTTTTTGACTCATCAAAAAGGTGGTTGTTGTTATAGTCAAATAAAAATCCTAGTCAAATAAAAGCTTCTCTGCACAAGAAAAGCAACTACTTCACATATTAGACTTTTTTTTCCGTCACCGGAGAATCTCATCGCCGGCAAACTACCACAATTCTCCGATTTCATGTTTTAATTCTAAGCATGGGGAACTGCAACGCGTGTTTAAAATCAGACGTAGTCGGTTCAGACCGGAAAACAACCGACCCGAACCGGGGTAAAAAAGGAAGAAAAACCAAACCGAACCCATACTCCGACGAATCGTTAAACTCATCAGCAACGATTCGTGTTCTAAAGGATTCAAATCCGCGAAACCGAATCGGAGATAAATATATATTAGGCCGTGAGCTCGGTCGCGGTGAATTCGGTATAACGTATCTATGTACAGACAAAGAGACGAAGCAGGAGTTGGCTTGCAAGTCGATTTCGAAGAGGAAGTTGAGGACGGCGGTGGATGTGGAGGATGTTCGGCGGGAGGCGGCGATCATGGCGACGTTGCCGGAGCATCCGAATATTGTGAAGCTGAAGGCGACTTATGAGGATGATGAGAATGTTCATCTTGTTATGGAGTTGTGTGAAGGGGGTGAGTTGTTTGATAGGATTGTTGCGAGGGGGCATTATAGTGAACGCGCTGCGGCGAATGTTGCGAGGACGATTGCGGAGGTTGTTAGGATGTGTCATGCGAATGGGGTTGTGCATAGGGATCTTAAGCCGGAGAATTTTCTTTTTGCTAATAAGAAGGAAAATTCTCCGCTTAAAGCTATTGATTTTGGCCTCTCCGTTTTCTTCAAGCCTGGTATTGTTTTGTGTTCTGTTGTTTATTGTTAATTAAAACTTGTTTATGAGGCTATTTAATGGTTATCAATGTTTTAAATATCAGTAGCGGTTGCATAAAACCTTTGCGACTTCGATCGGTACACGTGTTGTAACACTTATTGTCATTGCAGTGTGAATTAACCATAGTTTGTTCTTTATTACAAAAACGATGAATAATGGTATCGGTATCGGTCCTTTTCTGATACCGTTTTGTCGCGTCCGTTTCCATAGTTACTGACCATTTTTTAAAACCTTGGTGGTTATGGTTAATTCACTTTATTACAAAGTTTGAGTAGTTTAGATAGTATTCTGAGTTTGATCCTAGTTAGAACAATCGACTATGGATTGTCGGTCGCTTTTACAGGGAATCATTTTCTGGGAGAGAAAGGGTTAAGAACAATTTTTTTTATCTCATAAACGAGAGGGTTAAGAACAAATATAAAATGTTAATGCTGCTATGTTTCTATTGTTTTGGTAGTTTATTGAATTGTACTGATGATTTTTGTTGTTGTTAATGAATAGGGGAGAAATTTTCGGAGATTGTGGGGAGTCCTTACTATATGGCACCAGAGGTTTTGAAGAGGAAATATGGTCCAGAGGTTGATATATGGAGTGCAGGGGTGATTCTATATATTTTGTTATGCGGGGTGCCTCCGTTTTGGGCTGGTACTGTTTTTTACTGGCTGCTTGTTGTTTTGTTTGTGTGTTTTGGTTGGGTGTGAGTGGTGGTTACTTACTAGTTAAGTGGTTATTTGTGTGTACTGAGATTTTTGGATTGGTTTGTTGATTTCAGAGACTGAACAAGGGGTTGCTTTGGCGATTTTGAGGGGAGTAATTGACTTCAAGAGGGAGCCTTGGCCTCAGATTTCTGACAGTGCCAAGAGTCTCGTGCGTCAGATGTTGGAACCTGATCCTAAAATACGCTTGACTGCCGAACAGGTGCTTGGTAAGTAAGCTTGTTCTTTGTGGTTTCTATTGTAAGTAGGATGTGTGTGCTCTACTCAATACTAGTGACTCACTTAGTGGGTGAATTTTGTGGTAAATATATATTTAGGTTATAGTTCTTCTTTCTTTCTCCCATTTTTCCCAAAATATAATGAACACTGAGCTAAAGATCATTTGGATGTAAATAAACTTTTCTGCTGTTCACCTTCATCTTGGTTCTTGTCTCAATGCCGATTATTTTGCAAGTTGTTTATTCATTTTTACACTTGGCTGGCTAAACTTTGCATCAGGTTTGTATATTTACTGTTCTTAATTATGGTTGCAGAACATCCATGGCTACAAAATGCAAAGAAAGCTTCGAATGTTCCATTAGGAGATATTGTGAGGACAAGGCTTAAGCAGTTCTCGTTGATGAATAGATTCAAAAAAAGAGCTCTCAGGGTTGGCATCTATTCTGGTTTATGCATAATTGTTGAATCAAGCTCTATTATTAGTAAGAAAGTTTAAATGTTGATGATTTGAATTTTTGTAAATAAATGCTACAGGTAATTGCAGAACATTTATCTCTTGAAGAAGTAGAAATAATCAAAGACATGTTTACATTGATGGACACTGATAAAAATGGCAGAGTAACATATGAGGAACTGAAGGCTGGTTTGCAGAAGGTTGGTTCGCAACTGGCCGAGCCAGAGATAAAGTTGCTGATGGATGTGGTAGGCTTCTGTAAAATTTATATTATTCATAGTGTAGTTGATCTATATAATTTCAGTTCTTTGATTGTCCCTAGATTATTTGACAATCCGATGGAGCTTGTTCAAACCATTTTTTTGGTCTTCTGATGTCACTGTAATTGACTATATTATTCCATACACTTGTTTTTTTCTCTCTTTCAAAAGAGCTTCATCTTTGCAAAATGAGCTTTAATTGATTTTCCATTCCTACCCTATGTCTAGTGTATGAGTAGTTGCATAATAAATTCTGTGATCTGAGGATGTTTTTCTTTTCTGTAAACTGCTTAGGCTGATGTTGATGGGAATGGAGTGCTTGATTACGGAGAGTTTGTAGCTGTGACGATTCACTTGCAAAGAATGGAGAACGATGAACATTTCCGCAAAGCATTCAAGTTTTTTGACAAAGATGATAATGGGTATATTGAGTTTAGTGAACTAGAAGCAGCATTAGTTGATGACTTAGGAGAAACTGATACTAATGTACTGAATGAGATCATGCGAGAAGTTGACACTGACAAGGTATGGCTTTCATTCATATGACACATTGCTTTATTTTCTTTTCTGCAAGTTTTCTTCTTAAGTTACACTGTCATTCCAACATAAACAAAAGGAGATAATAATACAGTTATTTGCCTACTTCTCATGTACACTCCACAGTTTCCTCCATAAATGTATATTAGAACTTTTTTTTTTCAATTTCCAATTTTCACAGGACGGTCGCATCAGTTTTGAGGAGTTTGTGGCCATGATGAAGACGGGAACTGATTGGAGAAAAGCATCCAGGCAATATTCTAGGGAGAGATTCAAGAGCCTGAGCATAAACTTGATGAAGGACGGCTCACTTCAGCTTCATGACGGGATAAGTGGTCAAGCTGTTGTGGTCTAAGTATACATATATTTCTTTCTTCAACACTGGTGTTCACTCAGTTTCCCTCTCTCATCCACTGCATAATATTCTTTAATGTATGGTTTGTGTTATCTCTCCATAAAAGCAATCAAGTTTTTGGAGTGTACTGACTACCTTGAGTTGGAGTTGGGGGACTTAGGTTTCTCAACTGGTTTGGTGCTGGATGGTTGACGCATGTATTGGAGGATTGTATACTGAAGATTGTTTTATAACTTGCAGTAAAAAAATTATGGAGGGCTGGAGTCACATGCTGCATACCTCAAAATGTCACATATATTCATTTTATACTTATTTCATGTTACTTATGTTTTCACAATTTTAGTCTTGGCTTTTGTCCAGGAATACTTTGCCTCTATCAAAACTTTCACTTTGTTTGTAAAAAATGCAGAATTCTTGGGTTTTTTTTCTTGTAAGTTATTACTTGTGTTCACAGGCTCTTCCATTTTAGTCTTTGTCCAAGGAAAATGAAGATTGAAGTGAAAGAGAAACATTAGTAACCATATTTGTGTTTCATTCTTGTAACCATTTGTCATTTGTGGTCAAATACAATTGTGAAGATGTCAAGATCAAGATGTATCAGAATTTAGAAACGTTTTTAGTAGTTAAACTTGAGCACTGAAGTTACTCTCTGATAGTAATACACGGACACAACAATGTAGGAAAACAAAGAATGAAAGGAAAAATTATTCATTGATATTTTAGTGTTTATTGGTAAACAACGCTAGTCTCTTTTTAAGGGTTATTTTGCAAGATCGATTAGAGAATTTCAAGACAACGCTTCAAGTTTCAACGTGTTCTAACAAGAGTTACAAGTGGAATATATTGTAAAAGTGTTTGACATGGCGTCGAAGTTGTTCGTTTGCAATGAAAGAACGTTCAAGGAACTTTTTAAAAAGGTTAAAAAGGGAAAGGTAAAACTTGTAAAGAGTAGTAAAACTTGTAAAGAAAGGAAAGGTAAATGACATAACATTTGAAATTGAAAGAAAGTTGGTGATTCAAACGTACACCGCCTTTGCTTGACTCATTTGCTTGACTCATTTCGCTCGTAGCTTGGTTATTTTGAGTGATAGCCTACAAGTTTGCGTAAGTTTGTACACCACTACAATTAATTACAAAGTTTTATTTAAAATGTAAAAATGTAACTGTTTTTTGGCGGCCTTCGTCTCTTTGCACGCCACGTGTATGAGTTTCCTAATTCTTCCTCTATTGGAGCCATGTTCTACACTTTGGTTACCTGATTTTACTTCGTACGAACTGATTTCAATTGAGCCTTCCTCTTCTACTTGACTTTCCAATTCTTCAGGCCCACTCGACTATTTCTGTCTTCAAGTCCAGTTAATTTCTCCATATCTTGTTTATTTTGGCTGAATTTTATCTTCTGTCGAAATTCCAGCCAACACTGACACTTGTTTATGTTTAAAAATGTGAAAAAATAAATATATCAAGGGTTGGTAATGGTTGGCATGGTAGTGAAAGAATGAAATAGAGCAGAATCTAAATAAAACAATGGATCACATTTATTACTACCTTAAAACTGTTAGGATCTCACTACAAACAAATGACGATTCAATTATTGCGACTTCCAAGTCACTGAATTTGTCTCTGATAGCTAAGGGTGCTCGCTATCATAGACATGGAAACTGATTACAAAATGTCGTTTTCTGGTATCAATTTTAAGTGAAAATGTCAATTTTTTTAGTTGTATTATTATTATTTTTTGGTTACAACACTGAAAAAAAACTAATATGTACGTAAGATAGACTAGTGAACAGACTCTAAAATTTTCTTATCATAATTATATTGTCGTTAAATAGAATTTCATAAAATATTTGTCATAATTAAAACTAATTAAAAAAAATTTCTATTTTGTTATGATTAAACAATGACTAATTTACACATGACCTTTAATAATTTGTAACGATTCTATATACTATTCACAAATTAAAAATAGATATATTTAGTTCTCAAATCTCTTAACTTAATTTAATGTTTCACTTCAGTCCCTTAATTAAAAAAACGTTACAAGTTAGACTTTTAACTTCACTTCGGTTATCTTATTTGGTCCCTTCCGTCAATTTCTGACAAAAAACGTTAAATATTAGTGACGTGGATGTAGAACAAGGCTCAAAGTCCAAATGTGACTAAGTATTTGTACTATGAAGTAGGGTTTCCACTTAAGTAGGTGACATAAAGATGGTCACAATAAGACTACATTAAGTGGAAATCCTACTTTATAGTACAAATACTGAGTCACATTTAGACCCTGAGCCTTATTGTACATCCACGACACCAGAACTTAACATTTTTTTTGACATAAATTGATGTAAGAGACCAAATAGGGTAACATAAGTAAAGTTAAGGGACTAACTTGTAACATTTTATAGTTAATAGACTAAAACAAAACATTAAATTAAGTTAAGAGACTAAAACATGTATTAAGCCTAAAAAATATCTTTGCAACATCAGCTGCAAAATCATGTTGAGCTCCATGTTAGATTTGTTCATTACCGAATATATCTATATCCATATAAAAATCAAGAACAAGATCATGATCTAATCCCTGCAAGTTCATATCCCATGAACTCATATCCTTAGAATCCATATCCCAATAAAATATGAGAATGAAAGCGAAAGCGTACATGAGTTTGCCATTAGAATCGTTGAATGTTTGCGGATATGTGATCTTTTGACTTGTAGAGTGCTTTAGGGTTTCTTTATTCTTTTGTGACGGGGATGAAGAGAGAATAGCTGATAAACTGGATTGATCGTAAAACTGGGGATCATATATACCTGATAATCTAATATATATAACTCCCTTAAGGTTACTACTCAGTTTTCAATATTCTAATTTGCCCCCTCATCAAATTAGAATATTGACTTATAGTATATACACAATATCCTTTCATGATATATATACCATCACCCATAAAGTTAACATAAATTAGATTATTATAGTTTTTCCTAATTAAATAATGACCCTAACACATGTAATATTACATTTGTGACCTAATATTCAAACAATCTCCCACTAGTCACATATGTAACTTTACACACGTGTTAGACTTTATGAACTCAAAATTTGTCATTATATATATATATATATATATATATATATATATATATATATATATATGAGTTAGGAAAATCACACAAAAATGTTAAACTTAATATTATCACACATTTAATAACTCTTTACCGCATATTTGTATCATACACTCTATTGTTAGATTGAAAACTATTATCATATAATTCATGTCTATAAAGTTTGACATAATGAAAATCATTTGATATGTTAAAGAGAATGATCAAAACTAATCGTTTTGATAAAGTTTTGTAAGAAGTTAATTTTTATGCATTTCATTTACATGTGAAATGATTTTCGATGTTAAATTTTTTAAACATAATTTATATTATGGTAACTTTCAATCCAACGATTCATTTTGTTATACAGATATGCAGTAAAGAGTTATCAGTTGTGTTATAATATTAAATTTGACACCTTTGTATCTAGGGGTGGCAAAACTGGTCACCCGCCCCTACTCCGCCTAAAGCCCGCCAAAAAAAGAGTGGGAGGGATAAGAATCTAGCTCGCCTCGCCAAGGTGGCGAGTTGGCGGGTGGCGGACTTACATGTCTATTATTTATTTATTTATTTATATTTTTTTAATTTTAATATATTAATAGGCTTTTTTTACCTTTCCATTAAACTTTTTTATTTTTTAAAATAATTTTTTATAAAACATCTTTTTAACAAATTTTACTTAAAAAAATATTGCATATATTTACAAATAAATGTATAAAATAAAACCATCAAGAATTGAAATTACTAGAATTAACTAAAAAAATAACAGACTTAAGGCGGGACGGACTTTGGTGGGCGGCGGATTTTGCCGGAGCGAGCTTTAGTGGACGGCGGAATCAAAATCCCAATTCAATCCGTTATTTTTTTTACAGGTGCGAGGACCAGTCCAGCAGACCACGACCTATTTTGTCACCCTTATTTGTAAAAGTTTATCTTTATTAAAAATGTTATAAGATTTGATATTTTCTAAGATCTTGCTTTTATTTTTTTATACTTCTCTTTTCATTCTCATATAAGTTAGATATTTATGTTTTTTTGTCATCTCCTTACTTCTAGGTTAATTAATTTTGTAGAAAGTGAAAAGAGATTTTCTTTATAGATCCCCTTATAGGGAGAATCTCCAGCGAAAAATCAAAAATACCCCTACTTCAGAAATGCATTTTCGAAGTAATTTTTTTTCAGATTTTTCCAGAATTCAAAAATGCATCTCCGAAAACATCAAATAGGGGTGTTTTTGGAGATGCATTTCCGAAATTACCTTTTTCACATTTTTGGGTGATTTCAGAGATACATCTCCGGAATATGCAGAAATTATTTTTTATTTTTATTTTTCTAAACAACGTTTAGTTCTGTATTTTTAATTAAACTACAATGCTTGCAGTAAATAGTGCTTGATATAAATAAAATATAATCCGAAAAAAATAAACGACATATTAGCATAAAATACTAATATCATATATACAATAAAGTCAAAGAAAAATAAACCGGAACCCCCTACTGAGTATGCTTAACCCTAAAGTCATGGGACCTCCTATGTCTGGTATATGCCGCTGCACCGCCTGTGTCACCGACCATCCTCTCCACGACTGCAACCGCCTCTGGACCGCCCTGCGCGATGATACCTATGTCCAATGCGTCCCACCCAAGCATCTCTATCCGCTGGCATATCGGTAGGAGATCAGAGACATGGTCATCCCCGGCCTGTTGGTTCTCCAAGATCTCCTCATATGTTGACCTAGGAGCTCCGGGAGCGTCGGGTGTCATAAGAGGATGTGACACCCGATAGAACCACGTCACGTACCCCTCTACACAATGCCACTCCTGGGTGGCCTGCATGTGACGATACTCCTCCGGGACCAAATGATGCGCCCAGTCCTCAAATATAGCAGTGAGCTCCACTTGGGTAAATGCGTCGGGTGCAGCCTCAAACGGTGACCTCAGTATCATCTGCACACGTTCAAACTGCCTTATGCACTGCTCCGGCAGATACCTCACCATGGTGTTGGCCCCGCATGCCAACAGCCAGAGTATAACGCGACGCGGTCAAATGGAACAACAACAATGTAGTCACTGAATGGCGTCCAACGAATGTCATCGTGAGCTTTGCGGTCGAGATACCCGCGATATGGTCCCACTGCGTTGTTCCCCCTTTGGAGAACGTATTGGGCGGCCCTGGGCAAAGAGTCATCGTACGCAGGATCAATGGCAAAGCCGTGGATGCGGGGGAAGTAGGAGATGATCCAGCCCTGAAAGACAAACACGATAATGTATTAAAAATAAATACGAACCATTAATAAATGTGTAACAATTAAAAGGAAACGTACCGTCAAGAGTGTGGCAGATCCAGTCAACTGCTTGGTCCTTCAGTTGGAGGCTTCATTCAGCTTCTGGTATAGGTATATTAGAATAGCTGACCCCTAGTTCCACTGGTGTATGGTAGTCAGGTCCATGAAATAGCAGAGATAAGTCACGTCGACGTAGGTTGCACTCTTGTCCACAAAGACTGCAGTGCCTACCAGGAACATGAACCATAACCGAAAAGCGCAAGCACGGTGATACTCCGTAAAAAGCTCGTCCTCCTCCTGCTCGGACTCGGCTGAAGGATAGAAAAACACTTAGAAAGGGGGGGGGGTTTGAATAAGTGTAGTCTTAAAAACTTGAACGATAAAAATAAATTGCACAGTTATTTTTATCCTGGTTCGTTGTTAACTAAACTACTCCAGTCCACCCCCGTAGAGTGATTTACCTCACCTGAGGATTTAATCCACTAATCGTAACAGATTACAATGGTTTTCCACTTAGCCCACGACTAAGTCTTCTAGAGTATCATGATCACAACCTGATCACTCTAGGAACAAATGCTTAGACACAAGCTAAGACTTTCTTAGAGTATCCTGACCACCACGTGATCACTCTAAATACAACTGCTTAGACACAAGCTAAGACTTCCTAGAGTATTCTGATCAACACTTGATCACTCTAGTTACTTACAAATTAATGTAATCAATTCTAAGAGTATTACAAATGCTTCTGAAAAGCTATAATCACAACAGTGATATTTCTCTTAAAGTTTAAGCTTAATCTCACTAATATATTACAACAGCAATGTAGTGAGCTTTGATGAAGATGAAGTTTCTGAGCTTTTAATTGAACAGCGTTTCAGCAAGTTAATATTCACAGAATTTGGTTCAGAGTTGTTGTTTTTTTTGCTTCTCATAAGAACTTCATATTTATAGGCGCTTGAGAAGATGACTGTTGGGTGCATTTAATGCTTTGCGTATTCCGTACAGCATTGCATTTAATGTTTCACGCTTTTGTCAACTACCTCGAGCCTTGTTCACGCTGTGTCTACTGACGTTGCCTTTAATAGCTTCCAACGTTCCTTTTGTCAGTCAGCGTAGCCTGCCACTTGTACTTTCTTCTGATCTGATGTTTGAGAATACAACGTTTGAAAATCATCAGAGTCAAACAGCTTGGTGCAAAGCATCTTCTTGTCTTCTGACCTTGAAGTGCTTCTGAGCGTGATACCATCAGAACTTCAGTGCTACTGCTTCTGATCTCAAGTTCTTCTGATGCTTCCATAGACCCATGTTCTGATTCTGCCTTGACCATCTTCTGATGTCTTGCCAGACCATGTTCTGATGTTGCAAGCTGAACCTTCTGAGACAAAGCTTCTGAGCGCTGATTTGTGCATACTCTTTATATATTTCCTGAAATGGAAATTGCAATGTATTAGAGTACCACATTATCTCACACAAAATTCATATCCTTGTTATCATCAAAACTAAGAATATTGATCAGAACAAATCTTGTTCTAACAATCTCCCCCTTTTTGATGATGACAAAAACATATATAAATGATATGAATTTGCGATCAGAAAGAGCAGACGGCTAAAGACAAATTACACAGCTATAGCATAAGCATGTGAATATGTCTCCCCCTGAGATTAACAATCTCCCCCTGAGATGAATAATCTCCCCCTAAAATAAATACTCGAAGAACTTTAATAATAAAAGACTTCCCTGATTATTTCGGTAGAGACGATCACATAAGCTTATGTCTTCTGATAATTCATAGCTTCTGACTTCTGCTTCCATTGGAAAGCTTCAGAACTTGAATTTCTTTAGATCCCTAGAATACTCACAGCTTCTGATTCCTGCTTCCATTTAGGACAGCTTCAGAACTTGAATTTCTTTGATCTTCAGAACATTCACAGCTTCTGATTCCTGCTTCCATTTAGGACAACTTCAGAACTTGAATTTCTTTGATCTTCAGAACATTCACAACTTCAGATTCATGCTTCCATTTAGGACAGCTTCAGAACTTGAGTTTTCTGGATCTTTAGAACATTCACAGCTTCTGATTTCTGCTTCCCTCGGATAGTTTCAGAGCTTTGAATTTCTTCTTACATCACTTCATGCTAGATTGTATCAGAACATTGTTGAATGTACTAGAGCATCATCAGAGCATCTCTACATCCTGAAATGTTACAGAACAAAAATAAACGACAAAAGTCAGCATGAATGAGTTAGAACATAAAATGTGTATCAGAACACAAAATATGTATCAGAGCCATATAAGCCATATAGAATATATCAGATCCAATAGACAATGTATCAGAGCAAATAGACAATGATTTGGATCATATTCTATTATCAGAATTTCTGATCATTCTTCCTTCTTGCTTCTGATTCTGAAGCTTTCTAGCACTCAGCTTGCTTCAAGGATCCAAGAGCTATTTCTGATCATTCTTCCTTCTTGCTTCTGATTCTGAAGCTTCCTAGCACTCAGCTTGCTTCAAGAATCCAAGAGCTATTTCTGATCATTCTTCCTTCTTGCTTCTGATTCTGAAGCTTCCTAGCACTCAGCTTGCTTCAAGAATCCAAGAGCTTGATTCATTTTGTTGCTTCTTATGTTGATCTTGAATCTTTGATTTCTGCAACAACACAACTTAAAAACATAGAACTTTGCAAGTTCTATTAGTAAATGTGGAGCCTTTTTACTCGGTAACTGATAATTTTAATCAGATCATTTATCATATATTTTCTCCCTCTTTTTGTCATAACATCAAAAAGCATAAAAGATTCAGATGTAAAGCAAGAGACAAAAGGAAAGAAACATAAATAACTTTTCATTGATTTCAATAAGAAGGATTACAAAAGAGGAATGCAGGAAAACAGATGCAACAAGGAAAGAAAACTACAAAGACCAAAGGACTAAGACCCTAGCCTACGCAAAATCCGCGCCAGAACATCATGAATCCCGTCAGTGCTTGTAGCTTGCCTTGCCATGAAAGAGCGAAACTCAGCATTGGCTGCTTCTTGCGCGTCCAAACGAGAAGCCAGCATAGCTTGATTCTGATGAAGAGCTTCCAAGGTCTCCATCAGAGCTGAGGTTTCACCAGAAGAAGAGGCACCAGAATTTCTGCCAAATGGGACAGCAATCTCAGCAGGGCGATCTTCTGGAAGGTCTTCAGCTTGTGCATCTTCCATCTCCACATCTGAGTCTGACTCAGAAGTAGCCTTAGCATATTCTGGTTCAGGTAGCTCAGAAGTTCCAACTTCCAACGCTTGAAGAATAGCTGCTAGGTTTGTTGGAGGAGTAAGACCAGCAACTTCAGCAGGATAAACCACTACTGGAAAGACTATGTGAGGTGCTTTTTCAGAAGGGTTCATTCTGAACCAGTTAAACAGCCACTGAAAATCTCCAGTCAGCACAGGATACCATGGTCTCCATACCACGATGTCTCTGCAGGGATTTTCTTCTTCCAACTCATCTGCAGGTATCCTCTCTTCAAGAACTCTTTTGTTCCTGATGAGATGGTGATAGCTGCTTTCACCAACTTCCAACCGAAGACCATGAACACCAGGTGCTTCAGACATGATCCTTCTCTGAATGTCTGTAGCCCTAACCAGAAAATCCTGACGAAAGGTATCCCAAAGGTTGCATGTAGCATACTCATCCAGATGGTTAAGGTGAGCAGCACCCAGAATCTCCAACCAGCTATTTACATCAGAATGTAAAAGCTCCAGAAATGATTGAGTGGTAGGGGTTGGAGGGTTGACAGTGAACCTGGAGTCGGGAAAAACAACACTGTAGGGGTTAGGTGTTCTGGTGGGAAAAGGGTGTGAGAGAGATGAAGAAATATCTGAGGGATGGGTTGAAGGAGAGGAGATATCAGATGGTGAAGAAGGTGGTTCCGAAAGGATGAATGAGGAGGAAGAGGTGGTGGAAGAATGTGAAGAGGGTGGTGATTCAGGGATACTATCAAGGGGTTGATACAGACGTCTAGAATAGTTACCAGACATCATGGCTTCAAAGGGATTCACCTTGAGAGGGTCATAGTAGATTTTAACTCTTTTTGGTTTGATTTCTGGTTCATCAGTTGCCTTTCTCTTTTGTTTTCGATCAGTTTCTTGATTTCCAGAGCTTGACGATGGATTCATGATGAAGTTGCAGATATTGAAAACTGCTAGGGTTTATGATATGAATGCAAAGAGAGAGAACGAAAAAGAAACTGAATGCAAAGTGAGAGAAATATAAGAGGGAAAAGAAACGTTTGAAGAGTATAAAAAGAAAACTGAAAAAGAGTAAATGATGGATAGCATTTAATGTTACGTGACGTGAGGAGAGATAATAATGACAAAAGACGAGATTTGCACAGTTACCTAAGTAGATGTCCTCTCAACTGCACGCACGCTTGTCCAGAAATAGTGAACACGTGTTTACCATCTGGATAGCCAGTTACAGCTGTTTTGCTTTTAAAGAGATTCTGAATCAACTTAGACAATGAAACGTTAGTAATAACTGAATCACAATTTCTAATTGATTTCAATCAGAACTTCTTATAAAAAAAATCCAATTTCATTTCAGAAGATACTCATACATAAGATCTTCTCATCTTCTCATTCTGGGCATAAATCCATACTGATATTCTTCAGAATGAACTTAAACCTATCTTCAGCAAGGGGTTTTGTAAAGATATCAGCCCATTGATGGTCTGTATCCACAAAGTTTAAAGATATAACACCCTTCTGAACATAGTCCCTTATGAAATGATGTTTAATCTCAATATGTTTAGCTTTTGAATGTAAAATAGGATTCTTAGATAAACATATAGCAGAAGTATTATCACAGAAAATAGGAATGTTACTCTCATATATCTGATAATCTTCCAGCTGACTTCTCATCCAGAGCATTTGTGTGCTACAACCAGCAGCAGCAACATATTCTACTTCTGTTGTTGAGAGGACAATAATAGCTTGCTTCTTGCTGTACCATGAGATCAGATGACTTCCAAGAAATTGACAACTTCCATAAGTGCTCTTTCTTTCTATTCTATCTCCAGCATAGTCAGCATCACAGAATCCTACTAAGTTGTAGTCTTTAGATCTTTTGTAAACTAAACCAACATTAGTAGTACCTTTCAGATACCTTAGAATTCTTTTAACCGCTGTTAAATGAGATTCTCTTGGATCTGATTGGAATCGAGCACACAAACAAACACTAAAGAGAATGTCAGGTCTAGAAGCAGTTAGATATAGAAGAGATCCAATCATACCTCTGTACAACTTCTGATCTACCTTCTTACTTACCTCATCCTTACACAGTACACGTGTTGGATGCATAGGAGTTTTGGCTTCTTTGCTTTCAGAAAGATTAAACTTCTTCAGAAGTTCTTTCACATACTTCGTTTGATGAACATAGGTTCCATCGGAAGTTTGGTTGATTTGAATCCCAAGGAAATACTTGAGTTCTCCCATCATGCTCATTTCAAATTCAGCCTGCATAGACTCAGCAAACTCCTTTCCAAGTGTAGCATTAGATGTTCCAAAGATAATATCATCAACATATATTTGACAAATTAAAATATCCTTTTTAAATGTTTTACAAAAGAGAGTAGTGTCCACTTTTCCTCTAGTGAAATCAATTTCCAGAAGGAAAGAACTCAAACGTTCATACCAAGCTCTGGGAGCTTGTTTCAATCCGTATAATGATTTCTTTAATTTGAAAACATGATTTGGAGACATGGAGTCTTCAAAACCAGGAGGTTGGTGAACATAAACTTTTTCATCTATATAACCATTTAAGAAGGCACTCTTGACATCCATCTGATAAAGAGTGATGTTGTGTTGAGTGGCAAAAGAAATTAATAGACGAATAGATTCTAACCTGGCTACTGGTGCAAATGTTTCTGTATAATCAATCCCTTCTTGCTGACTATAACCCTGAGCAACCAGTCTGGCTTTGTTTCTTACCACTTCACCTTTCTCACTTAGCTTGTTTCTGAAAACCCAGTTAGTACCGATGATGTTAAATCCTTTTGGTCTAGGAACCAAGTCCCATACATCATTCCTTGTAAACTGATTTAGTTCTTCTTGCATGGCAATTATCCAGTCTGGATCTTCTAGAGCTTGATCAACAGAAGTTGGCTCGATCAAAGAAACAAGACCTAATTGACATTCTGCATTGTTCTTAAGGAATGCCCTTCTGATCTCCTCCGAATTTCACTTCTCCAGCAGATTTAAGCACCAGGTCTTGGAACATAGACCTTCTTCCTGTCATGTGTCGCGAGCATCCAGAGTCCAGGTACCATGACATGTTGTGCTTTTCCTTCTTTGCAGCCAAGGATATCTGCAATAGGAATAATCTTTTCCTTAGGTACCCACATCCTCTTGGGTCCTTTCTTGTTAGTTCTCCTCAAGTTCTGATTGAACTTGGGTTTAGCAAAATATTTAGCAGGAGGAACAGTATGATACTTCTTATTCTGAGTTCCATGATATTTCTTAGGTTGTGTCACATGCTTCTTGGTGTGTGTTATGTGAAAACTTTGTGCATGTGATGTGTGCTTAATATCATGGGAGTGGCCAAATTTAAATTGGTTATACAGAGGCTTGTATGATATTTTCATATCATCCACAGATTCAAGCTTGTATGGGATTTCACCCTCATAACCAATGCCAACTCTCTTGTTCCCAGACACAGCATATATCATAGAAGCTAGCTGACTTCTGCCAATACTTCTAGATAAGAACTTCCTGAAACTTAAATCATATTCTTTTAGAATATGATTCAGACTGGGAGTGGATTTTTCTGAATCAGAAGGAGATCCAACATTATTGGATAATTTTAAAACTTTTTCTTTTAATTCAGAATT
The DNA here is from genome assembly GCF_029867415.1 of Vicia villosa. NCBI lineage: Eukaryota > Viridiplantae > Streptophyta > Magnoliopsida > Fabales > Fabaceae > Vicia > Vicia villosa. Next base: position 42,934,026 of record NC_081180.1, on the reverse strand, counting down.
TTCCAACTCAAGCTTCTTAGTTTCAAATTCAAATTGCTTTTTCAGCTTTTTGTATTTGATACTAAGATGAGCTTTTAATTCAAGATGCTCTGATAGACTGGAAACTAACTCTTCTCTAGATAGTTCAGAAAATACCTCTTCAGAATCTGATTCTGATGTAGATTCTGATCCATCATCTTCTGTCGCCATCAACGCAAAGTTTGCCTGCTCTCCTTCAGAGTCTGATCCTGACTCTGATTCAGAATCATCCCATGTTGCCATAAGACCTTTCTTCTTATGAAACTTCTTCTTGGGATTCTCCTTCTGAAGTTTCGGACACTCATTCTTGTAATGTCCAGGCTCATTGCACTCATAGCAGACAGCCTTCTTCTTGTCAGATCTTCTGTCACCAGAAGATTCTCCTCGTTCAAATTTCTTTGAACTTCTGAAGCCTCTGAACTTCCTTTGCTTGCTCTTCCAGAGTTGGTTTACCCTTCTGGAGATCATGGACAGTTCATCTTCTTCTTCAGATTCTGATTCTTCAGGATCTTCTTCTCTAGCCTGAAAAGCGTTAGTGCATTTTTTAACATTAGATTTTAAAGCAATAGACTTACCTTTCTTCTGAGGTTCATTAGCGTCAAGTTCAATCTCATGACTCCTCAGGGCACTGATCAGCTCTTCCAAAGAAACTTCATTCAGATTCTTCGCAATCTTGAATGCAGTCACCATTGGGCCCCATCTTCTGGGCAAACTTCTGATGATCTTCTTTACATAATCAGCCTTGGTGTAGCCTTTGTCGAGAACTCTCAATCCAGCAGTCAGAGTTTGAAATCTTGAAAACATCTTTTCAATGTCTTCATCATCCTCCATCTTGAAGGCTTCATACTTCTGGATTAGTGCAAGAGCTTTGGTCTCCTTGACTTGAGCATTTCCTTCATGAGTCATCTTCAAGGACTCATATATGTCATGGGCCGTTTCCCTGTTAGATATCTTCTCATACTCAGCATGAGAGATAGCATTCAGCAAAACAGTCCTGCATTTGTGATGATTCTTGAAATCTTTCTTTTGATCATCATTCATTTCGCTTCTCGTGAGCCTTACACCAGTAGCTTTAACAGGATGTTTGTAACCATCCAACAGAAGATCCCATAGATCAGCATCCATACCAAGAAAGTAACTTTCTAATTTATCTTTCCAATACTCAAAGTTTTCACCATCGAATATTGGTGGTCTGGTGTAACCATTGTTACCATTACCATTGTAGTATTGCTCAGCTGAGCCAGATGTCGATGTTTGAGTTTCACCAGCCATCTTTTACTGAAGCGTTTTTCTCTTCCTGAATCTTTTCTAAACACGGTTAAGTGCTTGCACCTTAGAACCGGCGCTCTGATACCAATTGAAGGATAGAAAAACACTTAGAAAGGGGGGGTTTGAATAAGTGTAGTCTTAAAAACTTGAACGATAAAAATAAATTGCACAATTATTTTTATCCTGGTTCGTTGTTAACTAAACTACTCCAGTCCACCCCCGCGGAGTGATTTACCTCACCTGAGGATTTAATCCACTAATCGTAACAGATTACAATGGTTTTCCACTTAGCCCACGACTAAGTCTTCTAGAGTATCCTGATCACAACCTGATCACTCTAGGAACAAATGCTTAGACACAAGCTAAGACTTTCTTAGAGTATTCTGACCACCACGTGATCACTCTAAATACAACTGCTTAGACACAAGCTAAGACTTCCTAGAGTATTCTGATCAACACTTGATCACTCTAGTTACTTACAAATTAATGTAATCAATTCTAAGAGTATTACAAATGCTTCTGAAAAGCTATAATCACAACAGTGATATTTCTCTTAAAGTTTAAGCTTAATCTCACTAATATATTACAACAGCAATGTAGTGAGCTTTGATGAAGATGAAGTTTCTGAGCTTTTAATTGAACAGCGTTTCAGCAAGTTAATATTCACAGAATTTGGTTCAGAGTTGTTGTTTTTTTTGCTTCTCATCAGAACTTCATATTTATAGGAGCTTGAGAAGATGACCGTTGGGTGCATTTAATGCTTTGCGTATTCCGTACAGCATTGCATTTAATGTTTCACGCTTTTGTCAACTACCTCGAGCCTTGTTCACGCTGTGTCTACTGACGTTGCCTTTAATAGCTTCCAACGTTCCTTTTGTCAGTCAGCGTAGCCTGCCACTTGTACTTTCTTCTGATCTGATGTTTGAGAATACAACGTTTGAAAATCATCAGAGTCAAACAGCTTGGTGCAAAGCATCTTCTTGTCTTCTGACCTTGAAGTGCTTCTGAGCGTGATACCATCAGAACTTCAGTGCTACTGCTTCTGATCTCAAGTTCTTCTGATGCTTCCATAGACCCATGTTCTGATTCTGCCTTGACCATCTTCTGATGTCTTGCCAGACCATGTTCTGATGTTGCATGCTGAACCTTCTGAGACAAAGCTTCTGAGCGCTGATTTGTGCATACTCTTTATATATTTCCTGAAATGGAAATTGCAATGTATTAGAGTACCACATTATCTCACACAAAACTCATATCCTTGTTATCATCAAAACTAAGAATATTGATCAGAACAAATCTTGTTCTAACATCGGCCGCCGCCACCAAGTGGTTCTCATACAGCTCTTTCAAGCTGGAGAACCGGATATGGGTCTCATTCGTCGTCCGCCACTCAAAATCAGCCATGTGTGGGTCTATATCCAGATAGTCGACCATCCACTCGATTGGCTCGACCCTCTGTATCCGAGAATGGTGTAGCAGCCTCCCTCAGATCGCCAGGTGGAGCAGACAGTGAACATCGTGCAAGGTGATCGTCATCTCCCTAACCGGTAAGTGGAAAGAAGACATCTTCATATGCCACCGCTCCACGAACGCCCCTGCATGCCAGGGCTGATAGTGGTGTACCCGGTCATGCACAACCCACCGAGCCTGAAAGCATTCACCACATCATTAAACCACCGCGCCTCTGGTTTAAAAAGATCAAAAATCTTCCGCGCGTGGTTCACCATTTTTAGCGTCGCCCTTTCCTGTTACAAAAACAAAAACAAAAAATATTGTTAATTAGACCGTGAAGAAAATGTGAAATAAAAAGCTAAATAAAAAATGGAGAAATAATAAAGTCGGTTAAATTAAAAAAATACCTCTCCCTCCCAGACACGTCGAGTAACGTGCTCGTGGTAGGAAATCAGCACCGAAGTGTCCCTAGGACCCCCCGGGAAACCATCCTCCTCCTCCTCCTTCCCGTGCAGAGGGTCAGCATCAGGTATCTCCTCATCCTCCTGGTATCTCACCTTCTCCCCCTCCTCTTCCCGTACCTCCTCCTACCGAGAAGAAGACACCCTAGCCAGCCGACTCCTCGATCCAGATGAGGAACCAGCCTCATCCATCTGGACAGGTACTCGTACTCTACCCCGTCCCTGCGTCGATGCCAGTTGCGCCGCCCGCTCGCGTCTAACCGACGCTGTTTGTGTCTCTCTGCCTTATCTAAGTCGTGCGGGGTTGCTTGCCATTTTCCTGAAAAATTGAAATCCATAAGAATGCGACTCGATCAAAAATTTTAAAAAAAAACATTTCTGGTTAAATTCGGAAGTACATTTTCGAAACTGGTCTGAGAGGTGTTTTCGGAAATGTACTTCCGAAACCTCCTGCGACCTCCATTGTTGCAGAACCTTCCCCTAAGTGGTTCAAAATGCAATTTTTCCTATCTAACTATACTCAATGACATATAATAACTTAAATATACTACATTATACTAATTTCTAACACCCCTAATATCAATTTTAATTCTAAATTTAAAGTTTTGAAAACTTACAGATTTGAGGTGTTGTTGGAGGTGCTTTAGATGAGGTCTTTGAATGTTGGAGAGCAATAGAATGTTGTCTTGAACTAGCCTTTGTAGTGTGCTTCTGCAAATGCTTGAGAAATCCAGAAATTTTCCAAACTAGGGTAAAATGGAAATGGGGGGAGGCGTTTTGTTTAAACAACCAAACACGCATTTTTTCAAAAATGCATTTCCGAAGTGGTGTTTTCGGAAATGTATTTCTGAAATCATCATTTTTAGGTAAAAAAATGTGTTTCGAAAATGTATTTCCGAAATAAAGGAGCATTCTGAAAAATTCTCCGCGGGTGACCAAAAAGTGTAGGTGGTCTATAAAGAATTTCTCAAGTGAAAAAATTGGAGGGTTAATTATGTATGATATTATATTTCTAAGTGACCAAATCAAGAAACCGCAATCTACCTTAACCATATTCACTTAGACATATTTTTAGTGTATTTATAAATAATAATAATCTCCTTAAGTTAATACATAAATTTAAATAAGTTTGTTGATATAAATTAGAATTAATATTTATTTAATTTAACTAACACGTATTAATTAAACTGCTTCATCCACCCCATTAATTAATTATCTATGAATTGATAGTTTGATGGTGAGAATTTGACCTTGTTTAAAAGAGTTCAAATTCTTTAAAAATAATAATAATTAAATAGTCATTAATATTTTTTCGTTCCTAAAAATATTTTAAATTTTATTTTTAGTCTTTATTAAAAAATAATATATTTTAACTCCTAAAAAAATTTATATTATCTTTAAACTTTCAAATTTTTAAATAATTTTTTTCTTTAGAATACAATAAAACATTTTTTATCAAATTTTAAAATTTTTTAAAATAAGAAGAATTAAATATAAATTTTTTAAATTTCAAAAGATAATGATAAAAGTAATGAAAATCTCAATTAGAAATGAAAATGAGTTTTTTTTTTAGAATTTTTTTTTTATAACGTTTTAAACATTTTTCCAAAATAATCATTCAAAAATACACATTGACTTAACAGAAGAGACTAAAATTACATACATAACATTTAACCCTTAATATTAATTTAAAAATGAAAGTTGAGATATTTATAGGGACCCAAAAATATATTTAACCCTTGATATTAATTTCAATACAATAATACAGTGTGGTTCAAAAAATAAAATAGTAACAGTATACAATTCAATTTGTCTATAAAAAATGCATGATTTTAAATATACTCTATTTAAAATAAATATTTGTAGTTGAAAGAAAATCCATTTTAAAATTGAAGGATTTGTCTAACCTTACTTCTTCGGCCCAAATCTAGAAACTTTTGCAGAATGGACCAAGCATCATGTTTAGTATATTTTAAAGCCCAAATATAAAATATTCAACATAAAGAGGCTTATGCTTGGCACCTCACCATTCATACTTGACACCCCTGTGTAATATCATAATATCAATAACATTCTTTTATAATTTTTTTATTCTTACAGTTTTTTTTTTAAATGTACTCTAAAAAAATCCAGTGAAAAAACAAAACTTCAATAGCTTAAACAAAAAAAATCCAGTAGAAACATGTTTACTTTCAGAGAAAAAGTTTGTATTTTTACCGGATATTTAGTGTAAACTAAAAATCCAATATGTTTTTACACGAAATTTATCAAAAAGTCCAATGCAATTTTAAATTGAAACTTTTGAAAAACAGATGCGTGTATTTTCTCTACCAGATTTTTGTCCTCCCCAAAAATATGGTGACCTTATATATCTTGTTTACCTACTCATAATGAATGCATCTAAAGTGGATGATTTTTCAGCAGATTTTACACAATTCTTCACCACTAACTTGGTATATTTTACTTACATGTTTTATCTGAATTTTTGAAAATTTGAATCGAGTTATGGAATCTACGAATAATTTGTTTTATGTTTTAATTGACATATATTTCCTTCCATGGCCAGAGTGATATCACAAACACAATTTATTTAGAGACAACACAATATTTTTGTGATTAACATTCATTCCAATACAACAAATGGCCAAGGAGGCGAGATGGACAATCTGATTATTGATTGTGAAATAGGAGGAAATTACAAGAGCAAAGGATAGTTGGAAGTTACTTGTAGTAGAAGAGTCCAGTGCCCTTTTAGGTTGAGATTTGTGTCAAGTAGTTGTGGTTGGAACATAAAAGTTAGATGTGGTATTCGCAACCATGATCCATCTGAGGTTTAGACGATCATAACATATTAGTTCGTCTAAAACCCGACAAAAAAACAGTTTCTGAATGACATAAAAAATTCCACATGACGCCGAGGTTCATAATGGGTGCATTGAAAGATTGGAATGTTGATAATCCAACAAGTGTGGTGTAGGTGTATAAGGCAAGATCGACATACTGGTTTACTATTAGAAGTTCATTGACAAAAATTCTACATTTGTTTAGCCTAATTCATGATGTGAAGAATATGTGTTAGACCACAAACAGGGAGGACTCGGATATTGTAGGTGATATATTCTAAACACATTCTGATTGTGCAAAACTTATGAGTATTTTCATTTTGTTTTGATCTTTTAGTTAATCTATAAAACCACCAGATATATGCTACCACCATGAGTGAAGTACATGCCTAAAAAGGGAGCCAAGAAGAGTAAAAGGGAGCATGAAAGTGACATGCATTGTGATCCTTTATATTAAGAGTAAGTTAATGTCTCGGGGTGAAATTGTAGATGTGGAGGTTGGTGAAATTTTAATTTATGTGCTATATGGGATTTACTTTGATAGGGTGAAGACTCGTGGTCCTTTGTTAGAGTTACAACAACATAAAATAATTCACGATAACATAAAATCTAAATAAGTCACAACAATGCCAAATAATTTCATAGAAAGAACAAATAATTACAATGAACAAACATATAAAATCTAAATGGATCCACCACATGCAATATGTGCTATTTGCGATGTTATGGCATACACCTCGCCATATGGGTTTATTAAACCCATGAGGTTATAAAAAAGAAGAGCTATCATTTGAAATTGTTGTTGGTCAGTCACACCAGGTGGTGGAGGCGGTGGCATGTCATTTGAATGTCCTCCAACATGCAAAGGTCAATCAACATCTGCATGTTCGGTTGAGGACAAAGGGATGATACAAGGGTGTGATACTTTATAATACCATTTTAAATAATCGTTTAGAAATTGTCCAAGAAAACACCGCCACTGCATTTTGTCTAATAACATTGGCATGACTCATAATGTTAGCACAAAACCATCTATCAATGTTAGATGGTACTACATGGACTGATCTAGGTGTGTCTTGGACAAAGAAAAACCGGAGGAGACACCAATCAAGTAAATATGGAGTAACTATACTCTTCCATCGCAAATAATCCAAAAATAATACAGTATCGCCAAACTACCGATGCACCATATTATCTATGTACGGTGCTTAGATGACATCATCCCGGGTCCAAGTGTTTATCATCCACTTGTACACATAAAGAATGCATGAATGAGAATGCTTAAAGCTTCATATTGTAACCCGTGGGGAGCCGTATATGACAGAACCGCGATCACGACTGTCATAAATGGACAATAAATACTTGTATATCCGACACTATATAAAACAAATAAAGTTAACAGAACAAATTAAATATACTAAATATAAGTAATAAATACATACAAAATAAACATAATAGATTCTTATACTTGAAATTAATTCATGTAACCGGTAATTTGTCTCGTCTAAAAGGTAGTTACATCTCTAAGGGCATGATAGAGTATCGGTAAAGCAACACAGACCATTGCCCAACTATAAGATACAAGGTCAAAAAACAAGGATATGTGAGTCGCATCGATGTATACATACAACTTATCATCCAAAATAATACATCCAACAAGCCGCAACATACATACTCTAGCGGCAACATCATACAAAAAATGATTCACCAATGACGCATAAGTCTCATAGAGCCAAGAGAGATGAAAATGAGCATCCATATTAACTCTAAATCCATCCAATATTAAACCTTATGTAACCTCCATGTATCACTATGTAGTCATAGTTGTAATCTTGGGGCTCATCGGCGGAGGAGGTGAAAAAGTTACTAGTAAATGGTTGATGAAAGAGGCTGGAGACATCGCCCATGGTAATATTCATCTTTCTAAATGTAAGATGAAAGGAAGATGTCTCCTTATGTCAACACTCAACAAAAGTAGATAATAGTGAAGCGTCAAGCATAATGAGAAAATATTCAACGACAGTAGGTTAACATCAACTATAAGTGTGCTAACCTCCTCTGGCTAGGAGTATAAGCGGATTAGAAAAATCCAATTAAATCGACAATCCAAACCAAACCAAACCGAAATAATTAAACCAACTGTTATTGGTTTGGTCTAGAACCGAACCAAACCAATAAAAACTGATATGGTTTGGTTCGGTTCTCGATTTTAGTTTTTAGGAACCGCCAAACCGATGAACCGAACCAATGGAAATAAGGACACTCTAAATATTTTATTCTACCCATAATTAAGCTCAAATTTTTGATCGGTCCAACCATTATCCATCTTTGTTTACACTTCCTTTCAGTAAAACACGTAGCTAGAACCAAACTCTAAAATAAAGAAAGTAGAAACTATAAGTCACAAAAAACATGTTTTCACTGAACTGCTGCTCTGCCTGCCCGCAACCATTGTTCCTCTCACTACCATTTGTTTCTTCTTCAAAAAAAAATTCTTCTAGTCTTGTTACAAAATAGTTTTTATGCGTGTTTGAGGTGTAAAACATGTTAATTGATGTGTGTTTTGTTGGGTTCAATTTTTTAAGCTTTGAAATCCCTTTCCAACATTCTGATATGAAGTGTTAACTTTTATATTTGATAGGGAACTTATTTCATGATGCAATAGAAATCATGTCACTCTGTCGTATGAATTAAGAGCAACTTCTAATTTGTTTGAAAAAATAGAGCATGAAATATATTATTTTAAAAAATAAAAGCATTAAATACACCAAAAAACACGATAGTGGAAAATATTTTAATGAATACAATGTTTTAAAAATAAACATTGTAAACCGATCATCCAAACCAACCAAATCGAACCAAACCGGTTAGTTTGGTTCGGTTCCATTTTTGAAAAATGTTGAAAATCAAACCAAACTAAATCGATGGAAATATCACCGGTTCAGACCTTTTTTTACCAAAAATCGGTCCAAACCGATTACACCCCTACCTCTAGCATCTGCATTGCCTAGAATTTCTCCAAGTTTTGACCATGAGTGGAGACCTTCGATGGGGCGGGTCCTGTAAAAATAAAAGCATAAATCTTTAGTTACTTTCAATTAACCACTAATACATAAACTCAACTTAAATTATAATATTTATACCTTTCACAACCATAATCTGAAGGTAGCGTGATCAACATACTCTATTACTAAGGTAGGGTCAGAGGAGACTTCAAGTAACCCCTCATTTGCGGGACCATCACGATCACCACATGTGTCAACTTGGTCATTCACATCTGCATGAGTCTCTGTCTCAACATAGTCAGTCCAACAACATCTGCCTCCTCATCTTGATCTTCGGAGTGATTAACTCTAGCTCTATATGGCAGAGAGTACATGTTTCACAAGACTCTTCAATCCTCTTAAAGTGAGAACCTGTGGGAGCTACTCTGCCCGCCTGAGTGGCCAAATCATTGTCTCTATCATCTTTATCGTCTTCGCCAAAGCTATTTGCCACATCCCTAATAGAACCGTCGTTCAATATGCATATGATTTTAAAAAATTAAAATATAATGGCCTATTGGATTTTAAAATACTCGGTGTCACCTGTACAAAATTACCACATTTTAAAAAAGTCAGTAAAAATATATCACGTATACCGGAATTTGGAAATATCTAATATGTAACTTATGTGTTATACCAAATATTAGTAAAAATTCCATAAAAACCCATATATTTGATACCATACTTTTTAAATATCTCGTAAAATACATCTATGTATTTATACTGAAAAATATGAAAAACTCGGTAAAAATCCATATATTTTATATCAGGCTTTTGAAAAATAGAGTAAAAAGACTTCAAATTTTTGCATTTGTTATAGATATTTCAAAACTAGTAACTACACCAAAAGTCCGTTAAAAACTTTAAAAAATCCTTACTATTAAATTTCAAAAAATTTGAACAAAAATTTGAAACGACACAATATTTGTTGAGAAATTTGAGATGTATGATTTTATGTTTGAAATCTAAAATGTAGGGGTGTCGAGTATAATATGTAAGGTGTCAGGCATAAAACTGCAATAAATAACACCAGACATAGACCCATAGTCTTAATATGTGTTAAGAAACAAATGTGAGTTGTGTTGAGAAATAAATATGAGTTTTAAGTCTCACATTGCTTAGAAAAATGGAGGTATAACATTTTATTAATGAGAGGATCCATACGCCCATCACCTTAAAATTTTGGGTGAATATGTGGTGTCTCTCTCACTTGTTTGGGCGAGTCTTTGGCCTTTAGGTAAGTGTTTCAACCAATGTGAATGTTTCCACCTCATGATGACCTATCAGTGGTATCAAAGTCTGGTTCGAGTAAAAGGGTCGACTCTTTATGTTGAAAGTCTTCCTGATAAGGTGGTCAGACAATGTGTCCTGTTAATGTGCCCATGATGAGATAATGGTGTCTCTCAATGGCGGTACAAGCATGTGGATGAAAGAGCTTCCACTTGGGGGGGAGTATGGTGGATGGACTCACATTTGAGAAGGGGATTGTTGAGATACAAATGTGAGTTGTGTTGAGAAACAAGTGTGAGTTCTAAGACCTATATTGCTTAGAAGTGGAGGTTGAACATTTTATTAGTGAAATGACCTATATACCTATCACCTTAAGATTTTGAATGAATCTGTGGTGTCTCTCTCACTTGTTTGGGCGAGTCTTTATCCTTTAGGTGAAAGTATAATCTAATATGAATGTTTACCCCTCATAATGACCTAGTAGTGGTATTAGAGCCTAGTTCGAATAAAAGTACTAGCTCCTTATGTCAAAATTATTCTTGACATGTGGTAAAACGGTGTGTCCCTTTGACATGCCCATGACGAGATAAGAGTGTCTCTCAACGGCAGTACAAACATGTGGGTGAAAGAACTTCCGCTTAAGGGGGAGTATGATGGATGGACTCGCACTTGAGAGGGTGATTATTGAGATACAGGTGTGAGTTATGTTGAGAAACAAGTGTGATTTTTAAGTCACACATTGGTTAGAAAAATGGAGGTTGAACACTTTATAAGTGAAATGGCCCATACACCTATCATCTTAGGGTTTTGGGTGAATATGTGATGTCTCTGTCATTTGTTTGGATGAGTCTTTGACCTTTAGGTGGGTGTTTGGCCAAATGTGAATGTTTCCCTCTCATGATGACCTATCAGTGTGGTAGAGAGAGGGTTTGTAATTTTTCCGTCTAAAAATTGTAATTGAGAGAGGGTTTGTAATTTTTCTGTTACAAAATTGCAGTTTTGAGGATTTGCAATTTTCTCTTTAAAAATTTCAATTGTTTGAGAGAGTTTGTAATTTTGTCCTTGTAAAAATTACAAGTTGAATAATAAATTTGTAAGTTTTATTTTTTAATGTTGCCTTATTTTCTTCTTTTGTGGGAATGCTTTCGCGTGCATAAATTTTTTTTTTTTGTTATTTTCCTGACAACTAGTATCAGAGCTAAGGTTCCGATAAAGGAAGGAAGAAAGAGTAACAAAAATTATGATCAAGGGAGGGAGAAGACAAAAATATTGAAGAGTAATAATTTTGCAAATGTGACTAATTATTATAATGATCTTAAATACTTTAAAGATGAAATTGATGACAAAGTGAAAATATGTGAGACTTTAAATGGATGAAAGATTTGTTGGGTCAAATAATATATTCATCTAAGTTTCACATCGGGTAGCAGGAGAATAATAAAATTAGAGTATTAATATAAATATAGATAGTTAGTTTGAGTTTTTTACCCAACAACAAAGTATAGTTTTTTTGGTGTATTGGAGATTTGGGTAAATGTGTGCCAAGAGAGTTTTTTTCCTTTTGAAAATAATGTGCTGAGAGAGTTTTTAATTTTTTTTGTCTAAAGATTATAGTTGGGAGGATCTACAATTTTTAATTCCAAAAATAATAGTTGAGAGATGATTTGCAACTTTTCTATCCAAAACTTGTACTTGAGAGAGAGTTTGTAATTTTTCGTTCAAAAAATATAATTTGGAGAGTGTGCAATTTTCTCCTAAAAAATTACAATTGTTTGAGAGGGTTTATAATTTTGTTCTTATAAAAATTACAAATTAAATAATAAATTTGTTACTTTTATTTTTGAATTTTTGTTTTTTTCTTCTTTTGTAAGTATATATCCGTTTGCGTAGAATTTTTTTTTATTTTTTCAATAATATGAACACACCAATTTAATTATTAAAAAAATAAAAAAATTTAGATACAATTTTTAAGTTGCGGTTTATACTATTTTCGAATAAAAATTTGATAAGGATATAATTTTTTCTTACACGTAAGCAATTTTCTCTTGTTTTTACTCCTTAAAAGGATATTTATGTACACCTATCATATTTTTATTAAAAAATAGTATAAATCACATATAAGAAATTGTATCTAAATTTTCTCTTAAAAAAACCGTTGATGTTGAAAACACTGTGGAGAAAATTAGAATGATAGTTCCATACCCGAACACTTTTTTCCATACAAGCAATCCATATAAAATTTCAAAAATGTCTTGAAATATCTAAATAAAAACTCAAATGTAAATTTATTTTAAATGGTTATTAAAAAATTTGATCATGAAAATCTATTTTAAAAAATGCAAATATATTTTAAGATTTAGAGACATTAATAAAAAATAAGTAAAATTGGCGTGGAAAAAAAATTCCGAGTTAGGATTAAAATGTTTACATAAATATGTAAAATTAGAGAAATAAAAATTCTAAATTATTTAAATTTTAAAGTTCTTAAAATAGTAGTAAAAATAAATACATTTATTTTCTTAAATATTAAATAAGTTTTACAATTTAATATATCAACTTCCACCGCATTCGCATTGGTATGTTTTTAGTTATAATTAGATCAAGTATAACACAAATGAAATTTCATGAAAAAATTGTAAAATATCAATTTGTTGTACCATTTTTAAGAATAATTTATGAATTTTTTTTAGCTAAGATTAAAGTCGGTATTTTCTTCAACATCAATTGTATAAAATTAAGCTTACCATTGAAAATGTTAACAGAATAAATTAAAGAAAATTTTAGCTTAAAATTAACTAAACAATGATCATACCACATTTTCTAATATGAATATTGTTTATTGGCATTTTTTAAACAAAAAAATACTTTAAATATTATACGTCCAAGGACGTCCTCAATAATTTGAAGGACATGTTTCAATTTTAAACATAGGTCTCGATAAAAAAAATAGAGAAATAATATTTTTAAATATTTTTTTATGTAATATATTTAAATAGTAAAAATGTAGGTACCAATTAACCACTTAATTAACGTTTTTGAACTTAATATAGGACTTATTCGAGAATCCCTACCAAAACGCACGTTTATTTATTTTATAGAAACATTGATACAGATTCGTATAAGTGCTAGACAATTACTACATGCCAATTATTTTTGTTGAGCAAGTTTATATAAACGAGTCTCTACAAAGTACGATATTCGAAAATATCGAATTTGATTTTTGATAGAAATAATGTTTGGTCAGTACACGTATTTCTGTAGCACGAGTCTGATTAGTCGATCTACTATGTAGGTCGGAACCAATACTAAAGAAAAAAAAACTTCTGCCATCTTTCTTAGGATTTTTTTTTGTTACTATTTGCACCGATTTAGTGCGTAGAGGCATGCGCACTGGCCAACCAAAATTGTTCCGCCTGAAAATCGAACTCGATCTTTCTTAGAATTTTAACATCTAGCGTTACATCACGGTAAGATTAGATATTCATCCATCCATCTTTTTCATTTTAATTTTGAGCCTTGCTATTTGTACACTGCTTTGTAGATACACCTTATCTACACCGTAGGTCACAACTCACAGCAAATGCTTGCACAAAAACCAAAGTCATAATAAATTATTAAAATAATAAAAAGAGTATATTTTACCTATACCAATACGGTGTAGGTGTCAAAAACCGGTGTAAAAATATCTTTTCTCTTTAATTTTATACCACATCTGTCACTTTTACTTTTGTTCTTTCCTATGGCTATTATTAGGGTGTAGATAGATACATACTAGTCTAGACAATGACAACGATAAACTCCACTAACTACAAACAATTATTAACCAAAAAGACATCACATGTTGCATAGTCTCTAAAGATACCCTTTCTTCTTTATTGAAATCGGAATATATTTCATTACTTAGAATCTTTTCAAGGTTATAGAAGATCAGTATTATTCTATATGAATAATTCAGTTTGAGATATAATAACATTGAATGGTATCTTATGGATATGTTGATGATTTATTTGGGGATCTTATAATATAATATAAGAATGTTGGGTGACACCGACGGATTATGGCCCCACCTTTCTATTTGGACACCAGTCAAGGTTTAGGTGGCCAGAATATTGTGTCATTAATTAATTGCTCGATCTCTAAGGTTAGGCCCTTATCGTGGAGACTTCGCTTTAAAAATAAATCTTAGTAGTTACAACAACTAACTGACTTAGTGTTTGTGATTCGGTTTTGATCGGTATTAGTAATACTATGGTAGAAAATTATTGCCTCATAAAAAAAATTAGAAAACTTAATGTTCTAAAAGTTAAAAGAAAAAAGGAGTTATACACCGACGGTGTAAAATACTTTTACATTGTCAACCAATTACCACTATATATATAATAAAAATATATATATTTTTTATTTTAAAAAAACGATAATAACATAGCATATTGATGATTCTCTATTAGATAACAGTGTAAAATTATTCTTAACTCAAATTAAATTACGTATAGTTTATATTTTTATGATAATATATAAAATTCTAAGTTAAGGGATGTTTTATGTTCAAATATTTAAATATTTGTATGATGATATAAATTTTAAAAATTATATATATATCATAGAATATAATAAAGCAAGATGAGTTTTTTGGCAAGTTTGCCATTTGTCATCTTATTAGAATGCTTACTATTTTAAAAATAACTATTAATAGTAATATTTCTATAATTATTTTTAATTATTTTTTAATTATTCAATATGTTTATTCCTAACTATTTTATTGAGTATTGTTAATTATTAAACAGAATAATTATCTTGGGAGAAGCACCTTAAAAACTGTTCAGTTTTTTTATTAATTAAAAAAAAATCATGATATTTGGGATCAATTAGAGTGTTTACTCAATTAAAAACTACTATTATTAATAGTATTATTATTATAATTATCTTTAATTATTTTTTTATTATATTTAATTTGTACAATAACTTAGGAATATAAAATAAAAAACCGTTCAACTTTTTTAATAAATACTCTATTGTCAAATTTTCAACTATTCTAATTTTTTAATTATTAAACATAATTAATAATTGACTTGAGAATATGAAATAAAACACCGTTCAATTTTTTTTGATTAATTGAGATTTATATCTTAAACTCTATTTTTTTTTCATTGTGTGTATATTACACGTATTTCTAAGAAATGTGACACATATTTATTATTTATTTAATTTTATGCACATAAAACTATAGTAATGGACTCTTCATTTCTTCTTAGAAAATGGAGTGGATCCTTACTCGCAAGAGTAAAGATCCACTCCATTTCTTAAACTCCATTTTTTTTTTCATTACTATAGTTTTGTGTGTATATTACACGTATTTCTAAGACATGTGACACATATTTATTATTTATTTAACTTTATGCACATAAAACTATAGTAATGGACTCTCCATTTCTTCTTAGGAAATGGAGTGGATCCTTACTCGCAAGAGTAAAGATCCACTCCATTTCTTAAACTCCATTTTTTTTTTCATTACTATAGTTTTGTGTGTATATTACACGTATTTCTAAGACATGTGACACATATTTATTATTTATTTAACTTTATGCACATAAAACTATAGTAATGGACTCTCCATTTCTTCTTAGGAAATGGAGTGGATCCTTACTCGCAAGAGTAAAGATCCACTCCATTTCTTAAACTCCATTTTTTTTTTCATTACTATAGTTTTGTGTGTATATTACACGTATTTCTAAGACATGTGACACATATTTATTATTTATTTAACTTTATGCACATAAAACTATAGTAATGGACTCTCCATTTCTTCTTAGGAAATGGAGTGGATCCTTACTCGCAAGAGTAAAGATCCACTCCATTTCTTAAACTCCATTTTTTTTCATTACTATAGTTTTGTGTGTATATTACACGTATTTCTAAGACATGTGACACATATTTATTATTTATTTAACTTTATGCACATAAAACTATGGTAATGGACTCTCCATTTCTTCTTAGGAAATGGAGTGGATCCTTACTCTCAATGCAAACTCTTGATTTCTAACTTTTCTTCTACCAGACTTTAATCATCATCTTATCATCAATGTTTTTTCCCTCCTCCCAATTTAATTTCTCTTCTCCAAGTCCCTCATCATCAATGTTAACACTCCTATTTTCTAAATAACTTATTTCAAATTTTGTGGCTTTTATCTATATAAATAGGAAATAAGGGGACAGAGGAAACTTTGAAGATCTGGCGGAGCTCCACCACCACAGCACTACAACATGCATGTTGATGCTTCAAAATCAAAATCAATAATGAAAAAGCATCCACCACACATAACAAAATCTGATTTGCTTCAATACCCGCCGCTAATATGAGTCGCACACCGCCTTTGAATCACGCACAATCACCGCATCCGACCGACCAACAATACCACATCGTCGCATGCATCATCACTAGCACAGTCGATCCACACCGGAACCAGCCACGTCTTCTTATTCCAACTGCGGGCTGACGATTCCTTCGCCTTCCAGCCTCTGCGTCGGACGCCATCACGTAATCTCGCTGCATCCCATCGCAGCGTCGTTCTCCTCTGGTTCATATTTCCCTTTTGTTTTCATCTTTGTTGTTGAGAAGTAAAAATCACGTTGCGTTTGTTGTATAAATTAATGTTGTTAGTACACCTTTGATTCACCATGGCTGTATGGTTTTTGTTCCATAATATTTTCTTTCTTGGTACTGTAAGTGTGAGAGAGTTAGAAATAAGAAAACAAAGAGTCAAGTCTTTTGCTTAACTTTATAATTATTCTATCCTCAATTAGTTGTGTTTCTTATGCTTAATTAAACCTCATTTAGTTGAGAATCATATAATTTTACTTGCTTTGTTCTTTTAACGATTAATTAAACCTCATTTAGTTGAGAATCATATAAGTTATTGAAAATTTATTATGTAGAGAATAGTTCATGGTTTAGTTTCTTTCTATTGTAATATGCTAAAAGTTTATTATGCATAAAATAATTTATGATTTAGTCTAACTCATGATGTAGTATTTAAATGGAATTTATACTATAATAGTTGTAAGTTTTTTAAAGGAAGAAATGGCTTTGCATAATTGGAACAATTACACTAAATTCAACATGCTTTATTGTCATTAATTCTTTATAACCTCTGACACTTAAATAATTAAATCAAGTAGGTGAAATGAATATAACATATTTTTTTGATATATATTTTGATTTAGAGAATAATAATATGGAAAATCAGTTTGGTAATCAATTGTTTGATGAGTCAATAATTATAAAAGATGAAAATGTCTAATGATATTTAGAAATGATGTACTTGAACCATTGATAAACATTTCACGTGTCTATTATAAAAGATAAAATTGTTAATGGTTTGATGAATTAATTATTAACTGTCTGAGCTTCTAATAATAGCCACTTAGATATTGAAAGCATCTAACGTGATCATTATCTTCTTAAACTGTGTCATTTTTTCAATCAAAATATTCCAACTCTACCATGAGTTTATCAGTTTCTGAAACATAAATAAAAAGTTTATCTCAATTGGACAAATAAATTGCCCTCAATGAAATGTCCCAACTATCTATCTAACTTAATGAAGAGAAATAGAGAGCTTGGAGAAATAAATTCAA
The DNA here is from genome assembly GCF_029867415.1 of Vicia villosa. NCBI lineage: Eukaryota > Viridiplantae > Streptophyta > Magnoliopsida > Fabales > Fabaceae > Vicia > Vicia villosa. The sequence goes on along the minus strand of NC_081180.1, from coordinate 42,916,074 downwards.
TTCGGGTACATATTTTAATCGAAGTACATATTTCACAAAAATAAATTATAATGTTACCATGGTTTCATTTGTAAATCATAAATAATGATAAAACAACTATTTTTTAGTATAAATAATTTTAACACGTGCCTCGCACGGGTATGCACACTATATATATATATATATATATATATATATATATATATATATATATATATATATATATATATATATATATATATATATATATATATCATACAATAGAAAAAAGCAAAATGAGTATTTTGGCAAGTTTGCCAAGTGTCACTCCCTTATGCATTCTAATAATTTCTTTCCATTCTATTTATAGTAACTTCTATTGCTTTTTTATTTGTTTTTTTATTTAACTTATTTAATTATTTGGTTATATTTACTTAATTATTTATATAACATGAATTGTTTGAAAACGTGAAGTTGTTAGACTATGTATAATGGTTACATTATTCAACACCCTACTTTTTCACTTTTTATCTTCCACATCATCTTCTCTCTCTTCCACCTAATAATTCAACACCTATTCAATTTTTTTTCACTACAATGGTTTTGTTTAATAAAATTCAACACCCTACCCCACATCATATTCTTATTTTCTTTTAAAGTTTTGTTTTTATGATTATATATTAATATCTATTATCAATTAAAATTAAATTAAAATAATTAATATTTAAACTTTTTTTTTTAAATTTAATAATTTATTTATTTTTTCTAATTTTCTATTCTTAATTTTTTTTCTTGCAAGTAATAAATAAGAGATGTAAAAATAGTTATTTTTTAAAAAAATAAAATTATAAAAAAACTTAAAAATGCAATAAATACACTAAACACACAACACACTAAAAAAGAAACACACAAAAAATGAAACACACATAATTTAATTAGTACAATAGACTCGGCTCACAAACAAGGATAATTAGTAAAATTTTGGGTGTTAAAAGGGTTATTGTTGGGATCCATTTCACTACAAGGATATTTAGAGTTACAAACAATGATTTTTTTAAGGCTAAATAGAAAAAAAATTGAGAGAAAAAAGTGAATTTTTTTTTATGAGTCCAAATCAAATGAACCAAGTCTCTATTTATAGAGGAAAAAAAATAATTAATTTTGATAAAAATAAAAATAAATAAAAAATTTATTTACTATGAAATAATTAATTTTAAATGATTAAAAGAAAATAAAATCTAAATAATCACAACAACCAATAAAATTGTGTAAAGTGTTGCATGTGGCCCCACTTTTTTCTCATTCAACATGTTGAATCTTTTCAACACCAATTAATCCACATCACATTAAACACCTCATTCAACAAACCATTGTAGACATTCAACTATTGAATAATTTTTTCAACACCCCCATTGTAAATGGTCTTATTGATTTCACTATTGGGAATCTCTACAATCCCTTTGGAATTGATTTCACTATTGGGAATCTGTACAATCCCTTTGGAATGATACTTTCACGTGAAATGAGGAGTGGTTGGACCATTGGGAAGATTGATCATTCAATAATGTTATTTGCAACTTCCCAATCTTATCTTATGTTCTGTTTGATTCTCACGTTTGTAATTTATTGGGCCAAAAATCAATCAATGCACTGCCCCAAATTCACTCATTCCTCACACTATAAAACCATACATTCACTTCCTTCAAGTCATCTACCATTCTCATAACAAACCTCTGCCAAAATCCTACATCATCCTCTCCACGCCCAAATCCAAAATTCTCTCCTCCAATCATAATCCGCTCATAAACCCTCTTTTTTTTAGGAAACCTCACCACAACACCGAGAGTCCAAATCTGAAAAATGAGAGACTTAGGCTTTGCTATTAATTTTCATTTTTATTTCAAGTATAGTATTTAATGGAAGGAAAGATGCACTTCTTTCCCTTTTGTAGGATATTTTTGTTTTTATTTTATTTATTTGTTATTCATTTAATTTGATTTTGTTAATCTATTTAATAGAATAATGCAAGACGACTTCTTTGGCAAGTTTGCCACTTGACACTCTCTCATACATTCTCCTATATTTTATTGTTGCTATAAAAAGAAAATATGTATTACTTTAATTATATTAATTGTTTTAAATTAAATAAAGTTGTATAACTGTTTTAAATTAAATAATTAAATAAATTTGTATAATACCAAAATTAATAGCATTTGATTGATATTTATTAACTTCCGACAGATTTCACCCTGAGCAGTATAAAAATTGCATCGAAACCATTACTTATGTATTTTACATTTTTTAATGCTCACTAATAATTGCAAAGCACCCATTTTCCATGTAATATACACAACAATCTAATTGCCTTGAAAAAAACTGAATTTCTCTGAATTTCTCTCATGTTTTTATCATGCTCCATTCTCAACCATTAGATCTAAAATTTTCTTTCTCTTTAGTACTATCATTTTTAACAACATGAGAGGATTCAAGTCCATATTATTACCACTAACTTTTCTTATTCCAACAATCTACAAATAATATTTGTAACAAAATAATATTTGTAACAAAAATATTTATTAATTGTAATATTAAATTACTTTAATGGCTAATGTAGTCTCACATTTTTTTTAGTGAATGAAATAATATAATAAAATATAGTTAAAAAATCAAACTCAAAAGAAAAAGATTTTAGAAGTAACGTGGAGATTCTATGGTGCATGGGTCGTCTAAAATGGTAACATTTATACTAAAAATTAATATAATATTGTTTTAACAAAAAATGTAAGATAATTATGATGTATAGAAATCACAACTTTCTTATAAAAAAACAAAATGGATAATTATATATTTAATTTATTATATTATGTATTAAATATATATAAGAAAGATGAATAAATGTAAATGTATAATATATGAATTTTATATTAATATGATATTTTTGTTAATGTAAATTCATATTATATGAATCTTATGTATCTTTGTAAAAAACAATTTCTTAATTTTAAAACTTGAGTCAATAAATACAAATTATTTTTAATAATTGAAAAATTCTATTTTAAAAGTCAATATTTTCAGAAAATAAATAAATTATCAAATATTTTTTATTGAATCGTTTGAAATGAGAGAAAATATTTCTATTATGTATATAATTCTGTTGAATCCTTTTATCCCATGCCTCGCACGGAGAGACGATCCAAAACCGTGAGTATATCCTTAATCATTATATAGTTATTTTGAATTTCGTTATAGTCATACTGATCGGAATCAATCATACTAAATTTAAACCCGTGCCTCGCACAGGTATACACACTAGTATATATATATATATATATATATATATATATATATATATATATATATATATATATATATATATATATATATATATATATATATATATATATATATATATATATAAGTTAAATAACAAAATATTCAAGACTATGATTAACATGCTAGACCATCAATGCCTTATACCAATCACCTATGAATATCAAAATTGGATCTAGCATTAGAGATATGGTCATCTTAATTTTAGAATTATCACCTTATATAATGCATACAAAGAAGATGTTGTATGTACTTCCCAAAATTAAAATGCCAAAGGATTTGTGTGAGGAGTATTTCATTTTCAAGAAGGAAAGAAAGGCATTCGATCATGACTTACATATGATTGTGAAACGTTTAATTTATGGAATGCAAATTTTTATTAAAGCAAATGATTTTAAAATGTGAATTTTATAATCAATGGTCTGTTTATTTCTATTTGTTGAGTTTGCGATTTTCTCCTAAAAAATTTCAATTGTTTGAGAGGGTTTGTAATTTTGTCCTTATAAAAATTACAAATTAAATAATAAATTTGTTACTTTTACTTTTAAATATTTATTTTTTTCTTATTTTGTAAGTATTCTTTCATTTGCGTAGAAATTGTTTTTAATTTTTCCAATAATATGAACACACCAATTTAATTATTAAAAAATAAAAAAACTTATATACAAATTTTTTTAGTTGTGTTTTATACTATTTTGAATATAAATTTGATAAGTGTATAATTTCCTTTAACACGTAAGCAATTTTCTCTTATTTTTACTCCTTAAAGGATATTTAAGTACACCTATCATATTTGAAATTCTGGTAAGGCAGACCCAGATGTCAAATGACATGTCAAGACATCTGGTCTGTTATAAAAGCTACAATGGTAGGATAGGATGATCTTCAATTTTGGTTCAACACTGGTATGCTAAAAGATCATAAGAATACTGGAACCATTTATGCATAATGATAACACAGTTATCACAAACAGGTTTTGACCTGGGTTGGTTCTGTAAAAGCACAAGCTTTGGGATTATTCCCTGATGTCGTATTAGATGTTACGACATGTTATACCAGATTAATAAACCAGTGCAGAAAATAAAGAACACAACAAAATTTTTAACCCAGTTCAGTTCAACCAACCTACATCTGGGGGCTACCAAGCCAGGAAGAAGACTCCACTATCAGTAGTATTATTTTATGTAAACAACCTCCGGTTTACAGGCAATAACCTCCGGCTACCTAATCACTACCCAATGAAACATTTACCTTAGAAACTCATCTAAGATAAGAGAACCTCTGCTCACTCCCTAGTGGTACCTAAACCTGTTGCAAACCCATGCAACTTACAAAACTAGTTTGGAGAACATCACTCCAAACCCAAAACAGTCAAAAACTCTGTGACACAAATAAACTTGGAATTGCTTCACAGCTTCTTCCAAGGACACAACTCCACTCATTGCTTCACAACTTGTGAGTGAGTAAAATAAACATCTTGCCTACAGGCTTCGAGGCACAAATCAGTGACCATCCCACAATCCGGGTGGTTCACTTTACCTGGCTAACCCTAATGATTACATCTTTCTAAAACCGGCTAACTTCCGAACTAGGTTACAAAGCTTCCTATTTATAACCTATTCCCAATTGGACTTGGGCCTTCAATCACAGCCTCATTTGCTGTTATAAATCAGCAGAAAACTTCTGCTAAAAGAAAAGTCTTCAATCATAAGTTTCCTAAATTATCTCCATAATTAGAAACTGCATAATCTTCAATATTCTGACTTGATTCTCTTGACCTTTAAACCTGCGCCACATAGGATTGCATAATATTCTATAGAATATTCTGCATCTGTTGAGTACATATTGAATCTTCATATTCCAGCTCAGCAGGCGCGATGTCATGAGTTTCTGCATATGACATTTCATAAGACATGTTGTCACAGAACAAGTCTCAACATTCCATAGAATATCTTGTTGTTGTACCTGTTTATATTTGCAAGTTCTATACATCCTATTACATATTGTTGCTACTACATTTTAGCCAAACACAAATGTCAATCACATAATTCAGAGAATTAACAATATTTTTATTAAAAAATAATATAAATCACATCTAAGAAATTATATCTAAATTTTCTCCAAATAAAAACAGTTGATGTTGAAAACATCAAAACACTATAAAGAAAATTAGAATGATAGTTCCATATCCAACACTTATTTTCCATACAAGCAATCCATATAAAATTTCAAAAATGTCTTGAAATATCTAAATAAAAACTCAAATTTAAATTTATTTTAGATGGTTATTAAAAATTTTGATCATAAAAATCTATTTTAAAAAATGCAAATATATTTTGATTTAGAGACATTTATAAAGAATAAGTAAAATTGACCACGGAAAAAAATTTTCAAATTAGGATTAAAATGTTTATATCAATATGTAAAATTAGAGAAATAAAAATTCTAAGTTATTTTAATTTGAAGGTTCTTAAAGTAATAGTAAAAATGAATACATTTGTTTTCTTAAATACTAAATAAGTTATAATTAGATTAAGTATAACACAAATGAAATTTCATAAGAAAATTTTAAAATATCAATTTGTTGTGCCATATTTAAGAATAATTTATGAATATTCTTAGAATCTTTTTTTAGCTAAGATTGAAGTCGGTATTTTCTTCAACATGAATCGTATAAAATTAAGTTTGCTATCGAAAATGTTAACAGAATAAATTAAAGAAAATGTTGGCTTGAAATTAAGTAAACGATGATCATTTGTACATTTTCTTATATGAATATTGTTCATTGACATCTTTTAAATAAAAGAATACTTTAAATATTATACGTTCAGGGACGCCCCCTATAATTTGAAGGTCATGTTCCAATTTTAAACATTGGCATCGATAAAAAGAAGGTAGAGAAATAATATCACATTTTGGGATTCTTTAATGTTTTTTATGTAAAATAATATATTTAAATAGTAAAAATGTAGATACCACGCGTTGAATCATCGAACTTTTAGTCAAAATCATACTTCTTTACCACTACGCTAAGTAACTTACATTGCTTATTAAGTTGAACAACTAATATTTAAATATTTATTTCAAATTTATAATTTATAATAAATAATTTTGAAACCTCTATTTTTTAGAGGCCCTAGACGGTAGAGCTGGTTGCCCTGGCCTAAGTTCTGTCCGATAATGTTCATTTAGATTCAAGATATATGGTATTTTTTAAAAGAAAAATATATTTGCAAATAAATCAACAATGTGTTGATTATGATATTTGGTGAGATTCATTATTTATTTGTGCTTTTGAATTTTTTTTTAAGATACACCGATATAACTATCGTTTTTGTTATTTGATGAGTTAGAAAAATATTATATTGTATTACATTCATTATTAAGAAAAAGAGATCGTCTTTTTTTTTTGGATTTTTTTTAATAACCAAGTTTAAAAAAAAATACATAACTAACTCATATTTCAAGAAAATTACTCCAATAACCATGTTTTGGGGTGTTTTATACGTAGGCGCAATTCCATATGGCACCTCATATTTTTAAAATTTTTTTGCAGTTACCTGCAGATTTACCTGCGGATTTACTGTTACATATGGATTTACATGCAGACCAAACATCAAAATATTCTGCAGATAAATTCGTAGGTAAATCCACAGGTAACACTAAATTCGTAGGTAACTGGAAATTTTTTTTAAAAAATAAGAGGCGCCATGTGGAATTGCGTCTACGTGTGAAACACCCCCAAACATGGTTATTGGGGTCATTTTCTTGAAATATGGGTTAGTTATCTATTTTTTTTTTAAATTTAGTTATTAAAAAAAAAATCCTCTCTTCTCAAACTGAACGTTCTTTTTCTTTTACCAATTAATCTTTTAATTAACGTTTTTGAACTTAATGTAGGACTAATTCTCGAATCCCTACCAAAACGCATGTTTATTTATTTTATGAAAGCATTGATACAGATTCGTATATAAGTGCTAGACAATTACTACGCACCAAATTTTTGTGTTATATAGCGTGTGTTTGGTTCTACGGTAAAAAAAATTGATTTTGAGTGAATTAATTATGTAAAATTGATCCTGGATAAAAGTGATTTAAAAGTAAAGTGATTCATGTTTGAATTTTTTTTTGCAAAAGTGAGTTGAACAATAAACTCTAGTGTAAAAATCACATTTGATCAAAAGCTACAAATCCTAGCTTCAAGTAGAATCAACTCTGGAAAGCATAATCAATTCTGCTCGAGATCAACCAAACACGTTAAAATCAATTTTAGACGTCCAGAATCAATTCTAGATGCTTCAAACGTGAAACCAAACATAGACATAAACTTTTTCCATCTTTCTTAATATTTTAACACCTAGCGTTACACCACCGTAAGATTAGATATTCATCCATCCATCTTTTTTATTTTAATTTTATACCACATCTGTCACTTTTACTTTCGTTCTTTCCTATAGCTATTATTAGGGTGTAGATAGATACATACTAGTCTAAAAATTGGAAACATTGAGTGAAAAATATAGGGATTTAGGTGGGGGAGAACACAAAATCTAATTTGAGAGAACTCAAAATTTGTATTGAAGAAGGATTTCAGAAGGCTTGCATAAAATTTCCAATTATATTTTATGTTGTTATAGTATTCTGAAAATTAAAAATATAGTAATGATAAATACTCTTTTATCATTCTATACAAAATCATTCTTTTATAAAATTTCAAATATATCTCTATATATATTTTTAAGAAATCGTTTTCGGAAGCATTCTCTTCCCCTTTCCTCCGAACTCCCAAACAAAGCCTAAGAACCAAAGAGTAATTTATGTTTTCAATTTTACTTCTGCCAAGGACGTATGGGAAACTCTTGAAATGATCCATGGAGATTTTCATAAAATTGATCAAGAGAAAATGAACATATGAATCCAAGAAGATGAAACATCAAATGAACATAAGGGTCATCTTTGTAAAACCCTAAAAACTCCGTGCTTATTATTATAAAAGAAAGCATGCCAAGAATACATATATACACTTAGGATGTTACTCGACATTAAACTTTTTTGCTTTTTAACACGCAATTTAATAAACAAGACATTCAACACATGTCATTGCACGCTCACCTTCACATAGGGGTATCATCGCAGCGGAATCATAAAGATAAACATTATTTGCAAACTCATATAAGTGTTATAAAATACTTTATTAAACTCAAAAAATACGGTAAAAAATCCTCAAAGCAACATAGTAAGCATCAAACACGATAGTGTAACATTCCACTCTCTAATCAACATAAACAAAAATAAAAATAGCATCGTTCATCCCACATAGTGTTACAGATCAGAGCAACATAATTCTAATAACGCAAGACAAAAAGGGAAGAAGAATAACCTCTCGCCATCCTTCATCTCTTATAAGCTACTCAGCTACCTTCTTATATGTACTCCCAAGAAGAGCACATACCATAACAACAACAAAAGGGTGAGAAATCACATTAACAAAGTAAGCGGTACATACTGCAAGGTAGATTATCAATACATACATGTTCTACAGCCAACTCCACAATCAAACACAAGCATATATTATGCATACAACTCATTTATGCAATGCAACTCAACTATGCAACTCGATGCATATGCATGTGGTACCAACTCAATAATTGATTCTCTCAGGAACCGGGTCCCCTCTATGAACCCATGAGCCCCCTCTCTAAGCTTGGAACAAGCCACTAGTCCCTTCTCCCAACTAGCGAACATACATCGTGACATAACTCAATAATGTAATGCTCATGTACATCAATACAGTACAAAATCAATGTGGTAAAACCCTTCTATGATCTTAACATAATGCATTGAAAACTCAAGTAATCCCCCTCTGGATTACCACACCACAACAAAACATAATTATCATCAGTTATCATGTTCACACAACATCATATACTCATCACAACATATAACTGTTCATCACAATACAAAGCGTAAGTCACATAGTGATTCACTTTTCAAAATAGAGCAATGTTGTAAAATGAATAAAAAGCAATGTTGTAAAAAATAGAGCAATGTTGTAAAATGAATAAAAAGCGTAAGTCACATAGTGATTCACTTTTCAATAACAAATCAAACAGGAAAAAGATCACCTGCAGCTGTTTCAGTGCTGCCATCCCTCCTGCTCTTTATCTCATGGCTCAAAATTAATTTAAAAAAATATAGTTGCTTTGGAAAGAAAGCTACATGCAAATGAAGGGCTAAGATTGGAGCTGAATGGGCAGCACCAAAAATTAAATTGGAGAGGATCCAGATCCATCAAACAGGAAAAAGATCACCTGCAGCTGTTTCAGTGGTGGTACTTACTTTCTATGTGGCGTTTTGCTTCTTTTTATTTAATGGTACAACTAAGAAAAAACCGCAAAAGAGCAGTACTATTAATTTGTTTTAATTACTTTTGTGACACAGACATCAATTAGGATTTCCTTTTGAGAAATTGATGATACTTTCCACTTTCTTCCTTTTGATTATAGATATGGAGTATATTGTAGCTATCATATGGTAAAAGAGAAGAGTGTGTATGATAGAGACGTTGAATCCCCCACGGTTCCACTTGCATAAAGCAATTCCTTTTTGTGTATCTCATCAAATTGGATTCGATTTTTAAACGATTCCTTTATTACAGTGATGAATAGTGTCCCCATAGGATCAAAAATGAAAAGAAAAAAAACTCCGTGCGCTATTGAATAATACGGAGTATATGACTTAGACAAGTTTAGCTTAATCGAAATATAATATTTTAAATGAGAAAATAAATTATAAATTATTTATAAATTTATTTTTATTAATAGAAAACTAGAAAAATTTGATAAAAAACAATGAGTATAATAAAAAAATATTGATGATTTGATAGTGCAAAACTACAATTAAAAATAGAAGAAAAAAAATTAGATATAATTTCTTTTTTAACTGTGGTTTTTACTATTTAAATATTTCACGAAGTAAAATTTAATTAATGAATTAATTTTGTACAACTACATTTAAAATAAGACAAATATTCTCTCTATTTTTGAATTATAAATTATACTTTATTTATGATTTACTACAATAAAAATAAAACTGAAAGAAAAATATATTAAATCTTATAATAGAAAATATCATTAATATTTTTAATATTGTATAATAATAATAATTTAAGACGAATAATTTATTTATTGTATTAACGACAGAGGAATTTAGGAGATAGGATCTATTGTCGAGCATTGTAATAAGAGTAATTATCTTAGCGTTTGAAAAAACTATTAATAAAATAATTTAATTCATTATTTTATTATTATTAATTACTATAATAAATTTGAAAAATATTAAATTAAGTTAATGTAATTTTTGAAAAATAATCTAATCGGAATGTTAAAGGAATTAGACGAAAGCAAAATGTAATTTTCTGTCCCCTAAAATATTTTTCTTTTTTTCATTTTTCTTTTGGATGATTTATTTTTTTCATCTTTAGAGATCATAATTGAAAAAGTTAATCAAGTTGTTAGCAAAATATATAATTTATCAATATAAAAATATATTATGAGTCTTATGACAAATATAAATATTATATTGTGTGAAAAAACAAATAATTAATATATAAAATAATTTAATATAAGATAAATATGAGAGGAGATCATTTGACACCGATGTCAAACATTAACTTTTGACATCAAATCTTACTCGTATATTATTATTAATCTAAAGGTTAGGATACATTCACTTAAAAACCAACATGAATTTTTTAAGAAAATTAATCTTAACTATTGAATTAATAATAAACAAATACTCTCTCCGTCCCAAAATATAAGAGAAAAAAATGTGTTTTTCTTATTCTAAAATATAAGAGAAAAAATCATCTTTCATTTCTTTCAAGGTAAAATTAAATACAAATTGCATTTAACTTACATTTTCTCTCATCATTTCTATAACCATCAACCAATTAAATTTTTTTTTCCATCTTCCAAAGCACTTTATTTCAAGAAAATTATAAGTCAAATGATTGTGTTTTTACTTTTTTTTTTAATAAGAGTGAAGACCCATTTTGGTCCCTCACAAATATAATACGAGTCAAATTAGTCCCTCACAAAAAAATTGACACAACTTAATCATTTACAAAATTTAACCGGATCATATTAGTCCTTCTGCTAATATTTTTCTCAAATCGGTTTTTTCCTACTTCTAAACCGATTCTTTTCATACTTCCAAACCGTGATTGGACTGACACGTTGGATTTTTTTATTTTTATTTTTAAATATTAAATTAATTTGTATTTTTAATTTCATTTTTATTGTTAGTAAAGTGACTATCATTAACATTTAGATAAATCATTTTTTATTGTTAATAAAGTGATTATCATTTACAACTAAACAAATCAATTTTTACAGTTAGTAGAGTGACTATCAATAACAACTAGACAAATCAATTTCTATTGTTAGTAAAGTGACTATCATTTACAAATAGACAAATCAATTTCTATTGTATTAAATTGACTGTCATTTAATCTGAAGAGACTTAGGTTAGAGACCATATTGATACAAATTTTGTATTTTTTATTTTAAATTTAGAATTGTTTAAGATTAACCACATGGGCCTGAGTTCAACTCCTTATAAGAAACAATTTTGGTTTTTTTATATTATTAATTTATAATTGTTTAAAAATGAAATTAAAAATAAAAAACAATTTAGTATTTAAAAAATGAAAAATAAATAAAACCCAACGTGACAGTCCAGTCACGGTTTAGTTCTTTAAAATTTTCTATCCACACTTTTGATCTCTGCCGTCTATTTAGTCTAACAAAAACTGACGTGGCACGCCATGTTGCATGCCATGTTATTTAAAAGACGCTAGTTTGCGGGGTTTTAAACCTTCCTAAATCTCAATATTGTAGGATAATAGTGTCTTTCATCACAATTGGGATTGGGATTGGGATTATTGTTTTCCTCTGTTTCTATGGATATTACTCCACGTAAAAGCATCAATTTCTCTGTCAATGAAGCTTCAAAAATAAACTCTTCACTTCCAATGCATAAATTTCTAAAATAAACTAGTCAGAGACCCGTGCTGTCGCACGGGTGCATTATTTATGGTGTAATATTTTTTGAATGATATGAAAAAAATATGAAATAAAAAGTTTGACCAAATTGTATTTATAAAATGGAAATTAACCATTAGAAAAAAATTATTAATAAGATTTTCATAGTCAATTTCACAATGCTTTGCAATTTCAACAACATATATTTTGAGGATGGGTAATTTAATTATGATATTGTGTAAATAACTAAAAAAATATGTAATAATTTAGAATCTTCAAATAATAATCATGAATATATTTGGGGGCGACCGTTGTTGAATTGTCGCAAATTTCTTTTAAGGGCAGTTGGGCCTACAACCGTCGTAAAATGTTTCAGATTTTTAAAAAATTATGTCGCAAAACTTTTTTTTTTGTAGTGTGAGATGGAGAAAAAGTTAATATTTAAAAATAAAGATTTTGTCTCTTGAATTAAAATAATGATTGATTAACTAAAATAAATATTGTCTTGTTAGTGACCCGTGAGATAAATACATTTTTCATCATGCTAATTAAATTAAAAAAAATACATTATACAAATAAATCTAAATTGAATTACTTAATTATTAAATAATTATACAAAGAAAAAAATGATCCATGAGACGGAAAGAGAATAAAAATAATTTTAACATTTGAAAAAATAAATAAAATATGTATTATGTTGATAGTGACCCGTAAACTACAACATAATATCATTTAATTTTTTGTAATATTGTATCATATATATTTAAAAACATATAAATTTAAAATGAATGATTCAATTATAAATGAATAATAATCATAAATATGCAACTATATTATATTTTCAATTGAAATTGTACTTTATAAAGAGAAAGAGAATGAGGTAGTGTATTATGTTTTTAAAATTAAAAAAATACATTATACAAATAAATTTAAAACGAATTACTTAATTATTAAATAACTAAGCAAAGAAAAAAATTGATCCATGAGACCAAAAAAGAATAAAAAGAATTTTAACATTTGAAAAAATAAACAAAATATGTATTATGTTGATAGTGACCCGTAAACTACAGCCTAATATCATGTAAATTTATTTAATATTGTATAAAATATATTTAAAAATATGTAAATTTAAAATGAATGATTCAATTATAAATGAATAATAATCATAAATATGCAACTATATTATATTTTCAATTGAAATTGTACTTTATAAGGAGAGAGAAAATGAGATAGTGTATTATGTTGTAGAAAGTTGGTGGACCAATGAGAGTGAAACATTTGGTGCAAAAGATAAAAAAGTGAAGGGTTATTTTGTTAGTTACCAAAATGTCCATTTTGTAGTGTTTATTCTGAGGAAAGGACAATTTATGGAGTTTGGTCAATCTTTTAATATATGTTAGATAGTAGACTCTTCACTTTCAATGCATAAGCTTCTAAAATAATCTTTAAATGATAAATATATAATCACAAGAAGAATGGAGACTTCCCTAATCACAAAAAGCAAACGGTGATGAACACTTCCCTACACATTTTATAACCACATGTCTTTCTTTTTTAGCACATAAGTATAAAATAACCTGCTTTTGTTTGACCTCAATTTGTAACTTAGCAAAAACAAAGTTAACCATCAAACAAATATCATGAATATTCATGCTAACTTGCATAAAAGAAAGTCTTACTTGATTGATGATGGGAATCAAGTTGTTCTTAAGGTTTGTACATGCAATTTCTATGCTAGGCTTCAATGGAGGAAATTATGAAGCAAAAAATATCACAAATTTCAATGCTTGGAAAATTTCAAAGGAGGAAAATTTTAATAAAAAATGTATTTAATTTATGAAAGGCACCTAAAAATAGAGAAGTAGCTAACTAATTAAAGTCTTTGATTTCTAAAAAAAGAAAGAAGAAAAAAAAAAAACTACGGTAAAGTCTTGGAGGGCATAGATAGGACAGAGTACGGAATGTACGTAATTGAGATGGGTGGACTGACATAACATGTGATGTGATTATTGAATTTTGGTGGATGTTTTTGCTGGCAATTTTTGTTGGTTTTTGTTTATTAAATGCATGTGTCGCCCTCTCACATGTCTTTGGGACCTACCTTTGTATCCTTGTTTGTTACTCTCTCTATTCATGATTTTATGTATGTATCATGCGCATGCAATCTTCTCCCACCTCTTCTTGCCACGTATATATAAAAGCAATTGAAGATCTCTACTATTTCAACATCACACAACTTCTAATTCACATAGTATGTGGCTACTTCCAATTGGTGAAATAGAGACACGTAACTTTTTGTAAATCTAATCACAATATAATATAAGAAAGTTATATACCATCATAATTATTTAATTAACCTAATTAATCAATTTTAAAATCCTTAATTCATGTTTTTAATTGTCATTTTCGTTAATTAATTATTAAAAAAATATAAATATAAATAGTAGTATTGAAAATCCAACTTTGCAACCTTTCATGATCAGAATTATTTCTTTTTTCCTTGAAACAATGCATCGGAGCATTTGGATTGGCTCATGAAGACCTTGAGTCAAGTGAAAATTACTCTGCATTTAATCAATTTCCTTACCCTTTCTCATTCCCACATTCAATTTTGTCTGCCATGAAATCTAATAATAACTTTAGAATTTTTCACGTCTCAAGATTTGAACGAGGCTCATTCAAACCCTAATTTCCATTAAAACCCTAAATCCCCTCTCACGTAGTCACTCACCTATATAAAACCGAAACAGCGACCCCCATTGTCCATCTGCTCAGAGGCATATCCACAGTTTTCTTTTATTGTTCCTTATTTCTTCCTTTTATTGATTTCTCAATTCTTCAATTTCATATCTGTTTTTAGTTTTACAAATCAATTGTTTTATTTTGAATGGTTAACGAAAATGTGGAATTCTTAGTGAGTAGTCAACTTCAAACCTTCATAACTTAAAAACCATTTATCTTTTGGGAAATTGTTCACATTGATAAAGTTGTAGATCTTGACTTTTTATTCAAAATGAGTTTTGGAGAAAAACATTTGGATAAGTAATGAAGAAGTTATGACCTTTCAAAGTTGAGTAAAAAACATGTATTTCTTCATGAAAAAATCAAAACCCTAATTCTTGACTTTTTTATTCTTGATTGATTTTCTTGATTTTTATTGATCAAATGACTTCAATAATCATATATTCATGATTTTGATCTTCAAAAGTCCATGGTTGACCACATTCCTTAAAAGTCAAAGGTGATCTTGAACAGTTGACTTTTCAGATGAATTGATTTCTTGTAAGAATCAATGGAATCAAGCTCTTCTAGCCAAATGAATGTTATGAGTGGATTATAATGAGACATTGGAGATCCTTGAATCATGATTTAATCCATGGAACCATGCTTTGACCTAAAGTCAACTTCCCAAATGAATTAGGTCAAAAACCCTATTTGTGTACCAAATGAAATTGAAAGTTGTTGATCTTGATTTGAACCAAATTTGGGCTTGGATGTTGATGAGGGGAACCACTTGAGCATATGAGAATGATTGATATCCTTTGTGAGGCTCAAAACTCTAATTTGCCCGAGCCTCTTAGTTAGTCACCTACTTTGGAAAACAAGCAACAAGCAAACACAATATTTTTGTACATTTTTTGTTAGCAAATGATGCATGATTGCTTATGAATGATGATAATGATGATGATGATGATGATCACATAATTTTCAAAATGAGGTGGGATCTCAGGGTCAAAAATTAGGGTACAACAGTAACACTTTCCCCGTGTCATGATCTCTTCCATCATTGATGCTGGCTTTTTGAGTTAGGGATTTGTTGAAGTGTCCAACCTTGAGGCCATCCTGGAAAGCGCCCTACAAATATCTCTTAAGTATGATGGGAAAATTTGATGGTTTCTTCATTAAAATGATCTAGATATTCTCGTAGCGACTCAATATTCCTTTGGCGGACATGAATAGACTTTACTGGCAAAAAAATGGTGTATCATTCTCTTACGCAAATCCTGATGACTAGTCATAAAGAATTTTGGGAGGCTCATGTACCAGCTTAAGGTGGCATCCTTCAATGTGTCCGCCTTAAGCTTGCATTTCAGAGATTCAATATCACTAATGATGGACATCAGAATGTTAACGTTTAAAATATGTTCCCGATGGTCACTTTTATCGTCAAAAGTGGTCAACGATGGAGGTTTGAAGTTGTCTAAAACTTGATCATCCCAAATCTTAGGTGTCAATGGTTGTGGGTTGATCAGATCCTCCAATTCTTTGTCCTTCAGTGGGGGTTGGTGCTGATTTTACTGCAGGGCGTGCACGCTGGCCTGTTACAGTTCATTCTGATGGCAGTCTATGATCCTTGATTGCTACTACTTGCTTTTGTTATGGGGGAAAAAGATCGATAGTTGAATTTTTCTTTGTGTGACCTTGGAAAGTTTTGCTAGAGCACTATTATGGGCGCCGAATGTTCACGCAAAGAACACTAATCGATAACTTTATCGATGTTGGTCAGTATTGTCGCACGCTCGCGAAAAATGAACAGAGTCGCCACCAATATATTTATCCCATAAGGGAAAGGAATATCAGAAAACCTAACAAAGGAAGGAACAGGGTCTCGCGACCAGAGAATCAAGGTACGGGAGTCGGTTACGCAAGGGGAAGGTATTAGCACCCCTCGCGCCCATCGTACTCGATGGTATCCACCTATGTTTGTTTCTATCTAAAGGGTGTATAACTAAGTCTATGTCTAAATGCGAATGAATGCAAAATGTAGGGAAAATAAAGAATTGTACTCGCACGGGCCCTACCCCGCTGCCTACGTATCCTTTTCAGGAATCAGAGTTACCGTAGCTCGGCTCACGATTTTTTGTTTGTTTTTGTGTTTTTTAGTTGGGCGGAGTTAACGCTCGCGCTCTTGCATAAGGGGACAGCCTAGGATGCAATGGAGCGGAGATAACGGTGCCCTTAGGTGCCAACGAGGCAAAAGAAAAAGAAATGATTGGTTGGTGTCTTTTAGGATAGATGAGTGGTGAACAGTTCCCAATACCGGGCCACTCACCACTTTCTCTACTTTGCTTTAGTCTGAACCATTGTTAGATGTTTCAAAGTGTTTTTGGTTGTGTATTTTTTAAGGGGAATTTACTTCACGATTCGAATCACATAAAAAGTATAATGATCGAGAAGCAGATTAGGGAATGAATCCCACTCACTTCCATCCCATTATGTAATGTTTGAGAAACAGATTAGAGAATGAATCTCACTCATTTCTCTCCCATTAATTAATGTTTGAGAAACAGATTAGGGAATGAATCCCACTCATTTCCCTCCCATTAAGTAGTGACCGAGAAACAGATTAGGGAATGAATCCCACTCGTTTCTATGCCACTAAGTGATTGAGAAATAGATTAGGGAATGAATCCCACTCATTTCTCTATCACTTGCTTAATGTGATTCGCATCTTCCTTTTATTAATGTTTTAAAGAGTTGAAAAAGAAAAAGAATGCAATAGGGAACTAGATCTAACATTCTAATCTATGTTATTCTAATCTACAAATGGTCCTAAGGTCGAGGATAACTAACCTATCTCGATTCCTCTTAACAAAGGAGGAAGAGTCTAAGGGAACATGGCAAGCAATAGCAAGATGTAATCAAAATCAAAGTAAGAAATGAGAGGCTAAGCATGGAAACAAGAGAAAGAAGCTCCAAGTCAGTAGCAAAACATGGGATTGAATATCCCAAATCAAATACAAAAGCATCACTGTACCCTACAAAAACATCCACAAGAAGTCGTCAAAGCATCGCATGCATCGTTACTTACCAATTAGCGGGCAAACATCAATTAATCAAAACAAAAGCAAGTGAACACAATGAGCTAGGCCTCAAGTCAGTAGCAAACTCAATCATCTAGTTCTAATATCCTATATTAATCTATATTAGTCAATTAGCATGAAGCAATACAAAACTCTAACCAAAACTAGACAACACTAGGTTAATACTAGCTAAACGGTTTCAAATTGTGAATGAAGTTAGAAACATGTAATCAAATGGTACAAGTCAGTATCAAATAGCCTATACTAGGTGCCTAAACAACCACAAAGTCATGCCAAGAAGTTTCACACAAAATTACGGGTCATTTGTACAAGTTACGGTGCAATCGTCAACCGAAAACAAGTTATTTACATGTGATAAAGAAAAATCGGGCAAAATATGAAAACATGATCTAAAATTTTCGATTTCAGGTCTTAGGACCTCTAGACATCCCTAATTATATGTACAAAAAGTAACCAACATCATTGCATGAATGCAAATCGAATTATAGATCAAATTCACATGGTTAACCACTTAGAAGAACACATCAATCGGGTAAAAGAAACCTAATGAAAATCTAATCAAGACATGGAATTGCACTTTTATTTTTTATACACATGAAGATATAGGAGCCTACTGATATCACACAAAAAATGGGAATTCAATTCTACTTCTAAGGCACTCAACCGAATTATTTGGTAAAACACACTAAACATGCGAAAATATGAACATATCTAAGAAAAAGATTTATTTAAAATAGCAAACTAGTTTCTAAAAATCTACAAAATATATCACAATTATGTACACACATAAAACTATCTGAACCATATTTTTGTTTATTTTTATTTCAACTAAAAAAGGTTTATGAATCTAAAGTTAGAAAGAAAACAATATTGGAACAAATTCTAGAAGTCTGCCTGCCAGGGGGTGAGTTAGTAAAAGGATTTGAACTAAAAACTAGTTGTCAGCGCATGGGCCTGATTCCTGGGGGTGGGGGAAGTAACTGACGTCAGGCCCAGATTCAATGGTATACAGATTTTTTGTTTCAGATTTTTATGATTCCAAAAAACGCGGTGCTGGGCCATGGTGGGGGTGTGAACATGAATTCGTATTAGGCCCAAGAGTTTGCATTGTTCAGATCCAGTTTATATCCAATTTGCTTTATCTCAGATTTTCTCTAATCAATGTTAATTTTAACAATTAATCCCTAATTAGAACCAATTGATTATTATTAATGTGGATATTAACAAAAAATAATGGAATAGAAAAGAGGGATTTAGGGTAAAAATGTGACCTTCGAGCTTCTACGCTCTTCTTCCTCTCACTCGCGAATGAACGGCGCGGCGGTGATCGGAAAGCTCCCTCACCTCCGAGCAAGATCTTCAATCGCAATCGGAGAAACGGTGTTTTCGCTCAGCTCACTTCTCAACTCTCGTTCCAAACCTCTCCGTCTCTCTCGCGGGTTCTCTCACTCTTCGCTCCGCCCTCGCCTCTCTCCGATTCAATCCTTTGCTCTGTTCTTGAGGATTCTTGTTGTATCAAAGGTTATGGCAGTGAAACAAATTGTTATGTGAAGCGAAGATTGATACGATGCGTATTATTGTTGAGGACGTATGAAGATGCATCGGAGATTGACGCAGAACGTTGAACTGTCGCGTGGGAATTCTACAGTGAAGATGAAGATTCGTTCTGGTGATGATTCTTGTGACGTTGATGATTTTCTGAGGAGATTCTGAAAGAACTCGAGAGAGTGAAGAATCACGATAAAGTTTGTTACATTATGAGGTGAGTTCCGATTCCGTTATACTGACTCCTCTTGCTGTTATCTGTTAGTTGAGAATTCTCGTTCTCCTTTATGATGTTTCTCAATGTTTCTGATTCTCAACCTTTTGTTCTCCTCTGTAGATTCAGAGTTGATGAAGATGATGATTTGTAGCGAAGATTGAAGGGTACGATGGTGAAGATGATTGAAGAAGAGAGAGAGTGAGAATGGTGCGTCTTGATTGTGGGCGTGTGAAGGAAGAGAATGGCGTGTGGAAGAGGTGAAGGATAACGATGAGTGAGAGCCTGAAAATGTGAGAAGAGGCTCTGCTATATAGAGTTTGAAAAAAGGTTTCAGGTTAGTTCTCACTCTCTTCTGCTTTTTTCTGTTACAGTCTGTTAGTGATGGTTGGAAAGTTGTTATGAAAACCTGTTGGAGTTAGTTACAGTTTGGGATTCTGTTATGGTTAGTTGGAGTGAGTTTGGACAGTTAGTTATGATTAGAATTTAGGATATTTGCTGAGCTGGATTTGATAGGTTGGTTAAGTGAATGTATGTAATGAAGTTGTGTGGGGAACTGGGACTGAATATACGACTGCAGTGTAGGTTTATTCTGGGTTTGTGATAGGATGCTCGACTGTATTTAATGTGTATGCATGGTTCAATTTGCAACAACCGGTTTGTGTGGTGTGGATATTACAAGTCTGAGTCGGTTCAGCTGCTCTGGTTTTATGCAGGTATGGTCATGTATAACATCTATTTTGAATTTTGAAATTGTTAAAACGATGGTTAAATGGGGTGTTAGATTGATGTTAGTAAGCTAGTTAATTGGTGAATGTACGAGGTTACTTTTCTCAGCAAGGGCTGATATGTGGATCGTTTTTTAGATTTTGGTAATGGCTGTATGGTTAGAATTGATGTGTGCTCATGTTATATTCTGCAGGTTCTGTTAAATTGGTTTGGACACGAGGACATGAATGGAAACAATGGTTATGGGCAGAAATCATGGACGATGATGAAGATTAGGTTGAGAGTTTAGGGAATAGTGTTGAGTCTAGGCCCAAGTCAGGGTCTCTGGTCAACAATTGACCAGAATGTCAACTGTTACCTTTTGTGTAATTCTCAATGATTCCAATTCTGAATTTTTGTAATGATTTCTTTTCCTTGTAAGATTCTTTTTTGTTATAAACTTTGGGGGTTATGTCTTGTTTTACAAAATGGATGTTCTTCATGTAATGATACAGTGAGTGATGTAATGTGATGAATGCTACTGTTGGTCCCCGTTTTTTCTTTAATAATTCAGTTTGTTGTATGGTTTTCTTTGTAACGGTATGGATGTATCAAATATGTATTAAACACGGGAATGGGGTAATGGATGGATGTTGTAATGAAGTTCCTTTCTCTCTAATGAATGTAACTCTTATTCTCTTCCTTTCCACCCTTTTTTGTAATAGCTTCTAGTAATGTATGAATTGAATGGCCGTTTGACTTTGCCATGTATGTTGACCCTTTTGTGTAGTCTCTTTGTGATTCAAGTAGTCGAACCAAATGCCTTGTAACCTCGAACAAAAGGAATCTTCTAAACATGCCCACACTTTGGTAATTCAAACCATAAATCCTTGACTTAAAGATCACAAAAGGAATGTCCCGAGGAGTTCTTTGGACAAAGACAATACTTGAAGCATAGGAGAACACTTAGCATGAAATCTTGTGATCCTCAGTGAAATTAACAAATTCAGACACCATGTATAAAAACCATAGTCCTCTTGCCCTTGACGAATCTTCATAGGTGAAAACCTTATAACTTTAGGAGAATGAATTCCACAATGAACGGCCACGTAAAACCCCTAGATTTCAAAATCCTTGGTCCAATGCGAAGTTATTGATTAATGAATGCATGAGTCATGTTAATGACCTAATGGAGATATGCACATGAATGAAAAGCCTAAGCCAGATGAAAGTAAAAGGGTAGGACAAATTTGGGGTATGACAGCTGCCCCTATTTAATCATCTTAAACCTGAAGGTGAGATTGGCGCTAGCCTTTCGAACCTTCAAGGTAGAAGAAGATTAAATATCAAGACCTGAAATTTGTCCTGAAGAGAAGATGGTGTAAGTGTTATCCTTATTTTTTGTTTGATATCTGCTGGGGAAAGAGAAATGTTTTTTTCTGATGGAAAACTTTACAGTGGGTAATGGGTTTGAATGGAGATAGCTTATAACGTGGTAGCGCTGCCGACACGGGGTTTTCAAAGAGAATGGTTGTATGAAACAATGATCGAAAGAAAAAGACTTCGTACAATTTACGACTCAACATCAGGACTGAAAGGAATAAGATCTCGTGGCGATCTATGACTCAACATCGAAAGAAGATCTCGTGGCGATCAACTCGTCAACAGAAGAAAAGGGAATAAGATCTCGTGGCGATCTTATGACTCAACATCGAAAGAAGATCTCGTGGCGACCAACTCGTCAACAGAAGAAAAGGGAATAAGATCTCGTGGCGATCTTATGACTCAACATCGAAAGAAGATCTCGTGGCGATCAACTTGTCAACAGAAGAAAAGGGAATAAGATCTCGTGGCGATCTTATGACTCAACATCGAAAGAAGATCTCGTGGCGACCAACTCGTCAAAAGGAGAAAAGGGAATAAGATCTCGTGGCGATCTTATGACTCAACATCGAAAGAAGATCTCGTGGCGACCAACTCGTCAACAGAAGAAAAGGGAATAAAATCTCGTGGCGATCTTATGACTTGACATTGAGAAGATCTCGTGGCGATCAACTCGTCAACAGAAGAAAAGGGAATAAGATCTCGTGGCGATCTTATGACTCAACATCGAAAGAAAATCTCGTGCGATTTTCCACACTTTGGAAAGGAATAAGATCTCGTGGCGATCTATGACTCAATATCGACTCGACATCGAGGGACAAAAGAAGACATTGTGTCAGACACTCATCAGAGATTGAAGATACCTCGCATCGGCACCGTGGTTGGAAGAGATTTGAAATGTAGTAGCAGATATCAATCGGAATTTGTAAGGACAATTTTTTGTGTGGGGATGTATTATTGTCTTGATTGAGGGCTGATTTGTATTATCTGGCTTATGCTTTGTATGCATGTTTGAATTTTTCCATGGCGTAATGATCTATTTTGATGGATATGCTACGCTTTTGAGGATGCACTGTTATATGCAATGAATACTATATGCAGGATGCCAAATAAAGGCATTATTGAAGTAAACACCAGGGAGAATCCCCTTAGTGTTAAGGACCATGCGGAGGTGCCAATAGGTATTGGACTTTGATTTGTAAGATGCACCTTGAAGAATAGCTTGTGACTTCTCACCATGTGCCACCGCTTGGAGGATTTTCAACTTGAGGAGATTCCCTCGATTCACCATGTTGGGGATGAGAGATCCAAATAAGGAGCCTTGATTAGGGCAGTAGGACGACTCCTAGGAGAAATAAACTCCTATGCTTGAGGAATGGAACAAACTCTCGGGAGAAATAAACTCCATGCTTGGGGGAGAGACCAAGGTTCCAGGAGAAATAAACTCCTATGATTAGGGAGAGGACACTAAAATTCAGAAGATCGTGCCCCAAGTTTCATGACCCATGAAGGAAATTGCCCCAGTGGATCCTTGGAGAGATTTGTCAAATCTCGACGTAACTGCCCCAGATCGGTTGAACTCATGAGAGATTCCTCGACTTGATTGCCCCAGATTGATCAAAGCTTGAAGAGATTTATCGACATGATTGCCCCAGATATACTAAATTTGAGAGGTCCAACCTCGATTCAATTGCCCCTGATTGGGTACATCTTACTTAGAATCCTCAAGCTTTCTTTGTTTTGAGGTCAAACAAACGTGGAAACAACTTTGCCACGCTCAACGGAGTCTTCAAACTCTTCCCCTCAAGGTAATCGAAGAAGGCATTAACTGTTCATGCCCAACGGAGTTTTTAGAGGATCTTCCCCTTGATGGTCAACATTTGAAATGATTTAGCTTTTACTCCTCGGAGTTCTCAAGTCTCTTGTATTTTGACATGATCAAGTTGCTCACTGATTCTCATCCTGAAATTTCTTTGATGTTTAAGCAGATGTTTGTATGCAAAAGAATGTTAATTCTAGGAATGATAATTCTAATGCAAAGTGTACGTTAGTCTTGAAGTTTAAAGAAACTTTTTATTGAAATGAGGTTGCGACCTCTTGTGATCGAATCGCTAGTTGACACAACCTCGATTTTTGCATATAGAAGATAAAGCAAGCATACGATACCAACATGGATATGAGTCTCGCTTCATTGGGAGTCAGTTAAATGTTATCTCATCAGAGTGCGCTTTCAAAATAAACCCTACTTCAATTAGGACTTTTAAGGGTTGTGACTTGGCCAGGTTCGCGGTTTTTAGAAAACAAAGGATTTTTAGGCTCAAAATTATTTGTACCCACCCCCTTCGTAATGTTCTCCGTTCCTATGTTCAGTTAGCTCGACACGAGTGTTCATCCCTCACAAGGAATTTTGAGATGGTTGAAGAATCAATGAGGTTCTTTGGACGTGGCAGTCACTCACCTTTCATTTTTGGTGCCTGATCACACGACTTTGTTCTTTTGATGAGGATCTTTATTTTGTAATCCTTGTTTTTCGCTTCTGCTTTCCCTAACTTTTGCCTGGACAAATTCTCTTGAATTTTATTTTGGAGTCCAGCGGGATGCCCTAACTTTTGCCTAAGTCACTTATTTCAAGTTTTTGACTTAGCGGGCTCTCTTTTTTTTATTCACCTTCTTTTTTTTTTTTTGAACAAGTCGTGTGATCTTGAATCTTTGATTTGCGGGAGGCGATTGTGACTGCCTCGTTCTTTGATTGATGAGGGATAACCATCGTTGTGTCGTCATCTCTTGACCTCTTGATAGGATAAGGATAACCATTGAGGTTTTGACATTCCTCAACCTTTTGAAGGATATCCATTGTTGTACCCTTAGATTCATACCCTTTTGGTGAGTTCTGAACACTCGATCAAGTTAAATGAACACTACCCTGCCCCAAGGTTAAAATAAGGGTTTTTATGATTAGAAAAGAAACTCCTTCTCCAAGGCTCAAAGGGGTTAACGAAGGTCTATCTCCCTTATATCTCCGGTGTTTGGGGATTTGAAACAATGCCTGTACATCCTCAGTAGGGTTTTTTATTCAAAACACATGATTAGAGATTTTGCATTTTTATTTTTCATCATTCTCCCTCAGCTTTTTGCATAAGCAAGCAATTAGTAAAGTTGGTATCGTAATGCCAAAACATTTTATGAGTGATAACGAATGGATTACTTCAAGACAAACATAGACAATGTATTATGATTTTCATTCAGAAATTAACAAGTTTTTACATGTTATTGATGCTTAAACACACAAATGAAAAATTACAATGACAATGCAGTAAGAAACTAAATGGGTGTCGTTGTTGAGGAGACTTGACTCCGTCTGGACTTGTTGAGCTCGAATACTTTCTGCAGTTCCTTCCAAACACTTCAGATTACTTCAAAAGAGAACTCCAACAAAGTCACCCATGAGTTGTAAACTTTTTTGCCTCACTTTAGGGATTCGAGCAATGCGAGTGATGCAATGCTCAAGATAAGAGTACGTCTTGCTTATCCCTCATGCGGGAGCCCCAAGCATAGATGTTGGAGTAGTAATCACCATCATAAATGGAAGAACCTTGTATGGTCATCAAATTGAGGAGATCTATTTGTGGTGAAGAAGACCCAAAACACGAATCTTAACCAACTGAAAGTCTGACAAACGAGGAAGCAACTGGGCACCAGGCAGTAGAATCACATCAATTTGTTTCTCATATTCTTTTGTATCTATTAACAAGCGAAGGCCATTGAGAAGGAAATTCTGAGAAAATGTAACTGGGATATGGAGCAGAACCTTGAGGATGAGAAGCATTATGAAGAACACTCTTGATTACCACACGGAAGAAGATTCCGACGAAGTCACATAGGAATTTGTAATGCTTTTAGGGATTCGAGCAATGCGAATGATGCAATGCTCAAGATAAGAGTACGTATTGCTTATCCCTCATGCGGGAGCCCCAAGCATATTCATTGAAGAAGTATTTGCCATCAAACATGGAGGAACCTTGCGTAGTCACCAAACTTAGAGAAGCTACTTGTTGCAAGGAGAGCTCAAACACCAACTGAAACACCAACCTCCACGGATACAACTGAGCACAAAAACCTTGAGAATGAGAGATGCTTCTACCAAACATTCTTGATTTCTTTTTTTTTGGAAAAGATTATGACGAAGTTGCTCGAGAATTTGTGGTGCTTTTATTATTACCATACCAACGAGTTCAAACAAGGAGGTATCCTTCTACAAAACAGGAAATACTTGAAATGAGAATACAGAAATGAAATGATGATTGCCATAGTTGAGGAGCCTTGACTCCATTTGGGCTTATTATTATATTCCTTTTTTTTTTGTGATACTTTCTGGAATACGGACATTCACTTATGTATGAACTCTTCGTCTTATGTGCAGGCCATTTGGAGTGAATGATATTGCTTTGGAGTCAATGAGATCTTGGACTTTGTGTTTCAAAACATTACAATCCTCAGTTGAATGTCCAGACGTCCCAGAATGGTACTCACACCTTGCATTTAAGTCATATCCTTGAGGAATCGATGTTGGAGGGGGCTTAAACTCCTTTAGTTGGACCAAAGAATCCTTGAGCAAATGAGAAAGCAGCTGACTATAGGTCATAGGAATTGGGTCAATCCTTCTTGGTGGTCTCCTTGGCATTTGTGGACCCTGCTGATGGCAATGATTCCAATACCCATTCTGTTCAGGTGTCTTCCTCTTTTGATCTGGCTGTGAAACAAATGGAGATTGATGAGGTGGGAAACCTGGAACCCAAGATGGTGCATTATGCTTCTGATTTGAAGTGGATCTGACATAGAAGTATGAATCAACCTTTTCTTCCACCGCAGTTGGAACCCCATTTCCTTGAACAAACATACCCTCGGGGGTGAACAAAATCACTTTTGAATCAATGAGATCTTGAATTTGCTGCTTCAGCGCCCTACAATTCTCAATATCATGACCAGGTGCCCCAGAATGGAACTCACATCGAGCATTGGCATCAAAGGTGGGGGGAAGCTTTTCAGGCGTATCCAATTCTCGTAGCTCAACCAACTGAAGCTCCAGCAAACGGGGAAGTAACTGAGCGTAAGGCATCGGGATAGGATTGAGAATTCTCTGAGGTTTCTTAGGCTTTTTCCCACACATTTGGCCTCCTTGAAGAACAGATTGGCATGGAGGTGATGGCACATGGAGTTGAGGGAGAGCTCCCTGAGGCATTCCATGAGTGGAAAGGAATCCTATTGGGAAGAAGGAATCAACAACTTCTGTTGCAGCAGCAGGAACAACATCACCTTCCTTCCTTAATACTGTCTTCAGAACTTCCATGACCAAGCTCAATTGAGTCTTCAACTGATTGTTTTCCTCTTTTAGTGCACCCTGATTATGGATCAAGTCTTGCATCTCCAACATAAGATGACCCATTTGTTCCCTCATCTCATCCATTTCCTCACGGAGTTGTTCCATAGTTGATCTTTGAGTTATGGCGGTGAGAAGTCAAATCTGTTGTTGATCTTGGAATCTGAATAGAAATGGTCCCATAAGTCTTTGAAAGAACCACGAAATGCATGATAGTATGAATGCATGTTTCATTTATGAGAGATCCTAAAGTCTTTTCTCACACTTTCATTCTTCTTTTTGGAATCAAAGCTTCTTTTTTTTTTGTATAGAATATCTTTTTTTCTTTTTTTGCTTTTCTATTTCCTTTTCTTTTACATATCTTTTCTTTTCTTTTCTTTTCTTTTTTATTTCCTTTTCTTTTACATATCTTTTCTTTTCTTTTCTTTTCTTTTCTCTTTTTTTTTGGAAATAGGCTTTAGGATCTTTCATAAATGGAGTGGACAAAGCAATGATGTTATGCAATGCAAAAGCATGGGATCCACGGTCCATATAATCTTAGTAACCACTGTACAATCCTCTGAATAACTGATACAGGTCAAATGTCACAGGATCAAAGGTCCGACACCTTTTTGAATACCAGGAAAACCAATAGTCACCAACAGAACAGAATAGTCACCAACAGTACCTGTCATGTATATCCCACCCCACTCACAGGTGAATCTAGGTCAAGGTAGGTCAATGGCCTCCAGCGTTATCAGTTCTCCTGAAACACCATCATTGTCGCAAATACATGCCAACAATGGTATCTCATTTGAACCTCGACTGGTCGTGGGTCTCATGATCGCAATCAACAGAACCTGACATTCTGTTGGCGTCATGACTATCCACTCTATCCTAGGTATCCTATGTGTCACTCTGGCCTGGGTATTGGGCCTTTTACCTCATAGAACATCCCACCCAACCTGCAAAACAGAACAGAAGACCCCAAGGAACACAGAATATAATCCATATGCATGATGTGCAAACAGAAATAAACATGATATGCAAGCAGAAAAGTAAACATGCAAACATATATACAAGGTATAGACATAAAAACAAATAAACACCCAGTAAATAAACAAACAAACGGATAGGCTAGGATCGACTCACTAAGGATGGACCAGCAACAGGTCTAGCAACATCCCCAGCAGAGTCGCCAGCTGTCGCACGCTCGCGAAAAATGAACAGAGTCGCCACCAATATATTTATCCCATAAGGGAAAGGAATATCAGAAAACCTAACAAAGGAAGGAACAGGGTCTCGCGACCAGAGAATCAAGGTACGGGAGTCGGTTACGCAAGGGGAAGGTATTAGCACCCCTCGCGCCCATCGTACTCGATGGTATCCACCTATGTTTGTTTCTATCTAAAGGGTGTATAACTAAGTCTATGTCTAAATGCGAATGAATGCAAAATGTAGGGAAAATAAAGAATTGTACTCGCACGGGCCCTACCCCGCTGCCTACGTATCCTTTTCAGGAATCAGAGTTACCGTAGCTCGGCTCACGATTTTCTGTTTGTTTTTGTGTTTTTTAGTTGGGCGGAGTTAACGCTCGCGCTCTTGCATAAGGGGACAGCCTAGGATGCAATGGAGCGGAGATAACGGTGCCCTTAGGTGCCAACGAGGCAAAAGAAAAAGAAATGATTGGTTGGTGTCTTTTAGGATAGATGAGTGGTGAACAGTTCCCAATACCGGGCCACTCACCACTTTCTCTACTTTGCTTTAGTCTGAACCATTGTTAGATGTTTCAAAGTGTTTTTGGTTGTGTATTTTTTAAGGGGAATTTACTTCACGATTCGAATCACATAAAAAGTATAATGATCGAGAAGCAGATTAGGGAATGAATCCCACTCACTTCCATCCCATTATGTAATGTTTGAGAAACAGATTAGAGAATGAATCTCACTCATTTCTCTCCCATTAATTAATGTTTGAGAAACAGATTAGGGAATGAATCCCACTCATTTCCCTCCCATTAAGTAGTGACCGAGAAACAGATTAGGGAATGAATCCCACTCGTTTCTATGCCACTAAGTGATTGAGAAATAGATTAGGGAATGAATCCCACTCATTTCTCTATCACTTGCTTAATGTGATTCGCATCTTCCTTTTATTAATGTTTTAAAGAGTTGAAAAAGAAAAAGAATGCAATAGGGAACTAGATCTAACATTCTAATCTATGTTATTCTAATCTACAAATGGTCCTAAGGTCGAGGATAACTAACCTATCTCGATTCCTCTTAACAAAGGAGGAAGAGTCTAAGGGAACATGGCAAGCAATAGCAAGATGTAATCAAAATCAAAGTAAGAAATGAGAGGCTAAGCATGGAAACAAGAGAAAGAAGCTCCAAGTCAGTAGCAAAACATGGGATTGAATATCCCAAATCAAATACAAAAGCATCACTGTACCCTACAAAAACATCCACAAGAAGTCGTCAAAGCATCGCATGCATCGTTACTTACCAATTAGCGGGCAAACATCAATTAATCAAAACAAAAGCAAGTGAACACAATGAGCTAGGCCTCAAGTCAGTAGCAAACTCAATCATCTAGTTCTAATATCCTATATTAATCTATATTAGTCAATTAGCATGAAGCAATACAAAACTCTAACCAAAACTAGACAACACTAGGTTAATACTAGCTAAACGGTTTCAAATTGTGAATGAAGTTAGAAACATGTAATCAAATGGTACAAGTCAGTATCAAATAGCCTATACTAGGTGCCTAAACAACCACAAAGTCATGCCAAGAAGTTTCACACAAAATTACGGGTCATTTGTACAAGTTACGGTGCAATCGTCAACCGAAAACAAGTTATTTACATGTGATAAAGAAAAATCGGGCAAAATATGAAAACATGATCTAAAATTTTCGATTTCAGGTCTTAGGACCTCTAGACATCCCTAATTATATGTACAAAAAGTAACCAACATCATTGCATGAATGCAAATCGAATTATAGATCAAATTCACATGGTTAACCACTTAGAAGAACACATCAATCGGGTAAAAGAAACCTAATGAAAATCTAATCAAGACATGGAATTGCACTTTTATTTTTTATACACATGAAGATATAGGAGCCTACTGATATCACACAAAAAATGGGAATTCAATTCTACTTCTAAGGCACTCAACCGAATTATTTGGTAAAACACACTAAACATGCGAAAATATGAACATATCTAAGAAAAAGATTTATTTAAAATAGCAAACTAGTTTCTAAAAATCTACAAAATATATCACAATTATGTACACACATAAAACTATCTGAACCATATTTTTGTTTATTTTTATTTCAACTAAAAAAGGTTTATGAATCTAAAGTTAGAAAGAAAACAATATTGGAACAAATTCTAGAAGTCTGCCTGCCAGGGGGTGAGTTAGTAAAAGGATTTGAACTAAAAACTAGTTGTCAGCGCATGGGCCTGATTCCTGGGGGTGGGGGAAGTAACTGACGTCAGGCCCAGATTCAATGGTATACAGATTTTTTGTTTCAGATTTTTATGATTCCAAAAAACGCGGTGCTGGGCCATGGTGGGGGTGTGAACATGAATTCGTATTAGGCCCAAGAGTTTGCATTGTTCAGATCCAGTTTATATCCAATTTGCTTTATCTCAGATTTTCTCTAATCAATGTTAATTTTAACAATTAATCCCTAATTAGAACCAATTGATTATTATTAATGTGGATATTAACAAAAAATAATGGAATAGAAAAGAGGGATTTAGGGTAAAAATGTGACCTTCGAGCTTCTACGCTCTTCTTCCTCTCACTCGCGAATGAACGGCGCGGCGGTGATCGGAAAGCTCCCTCACCTCCGAGCAAGATCTTCAATCGCAATCGGAGAAACGGTGTTTTCGCTCAGCTCACTTCTCAACTCTCGTTCCAAACCTCTCCGTCTCTCTCGCGGGTTCTCTCACTCTTCGCTCCGCCCTCGCCTCTCTCCGATTCAATCCTTTGCTCTGTTCTTGAGGATTCTTGTTGTATCAAAGGTTATGGCAGTGAAACAAATTGTTATGTGAAGCGAAGATTGATACGATGCGTATTATTGTTGAGGACGTATGAAGATGCATCGGAGATTGACGCAGAACGTTGAACTGTCGCGTGGGAATTCTACAGTGAAGATGAAGATTCGTTCTGGTGATGATTCTTGTGACGTTGATGATTTTCTGAGGAGATTCTGAAAGAACTCGAGAGAGTGAAGAATCACGATAAAGTTTGTTACATTATGAGGTGAGTTCCGATTCCGTTATACTGACTCCTCTTGCTGTTATCTGTTAGTTGAGAATTCTCGTTCTCCTTTATGATGTTTCTCAATGTTTCTGATTCTCAACCTTTTGTTCTCCTCTGTATATTCAGAGTTGATGAAGATGATGATTTGTAGCGAAGATTGAAGGGTACGATGGTGAAGATGATTGAAGAAGAGAGAGAGTGAGAATGGTGCGTCTTGATTGTGGGCGTGTGAAGGAAGAGAATGGCGTGTGGAAGAGGTGAAGGATAACGATGAGTGAGAGCCTGAAAATGTGAGAAGAGGCTCTGCTATATAGAGTTTGAAAAAAGGTTTCAGGTTAGTTCTCACTCTCTTCTGCTTTTTTCTGTTACAGTCTGTTAGTGATGGTTGGAAAGTTGTTATGAAAACCTGTTGGAGTTAGTTACAGTTGGGGATTCTGTTATGGTTAGTTGGAGTGAGTTTGGACAGTTAGTTATGATTAGAATTTAGGATATTTGCTGAGCTGGATTTGATAGGTTGGTTAAGTGAATGTATGTAATGAAGTTGTGTGGGGAACTGGGACTGAATATACGACTGCAGTGTAGGTTTATTCTGGGTTTGTGATAGGATGCTCGACTGTATTTAATGTGTATGCATGGTTCAATTTGCAACAACCGGTTTGTGTGGTGTGGATATTACAAGTCTGAGTCGGTTCAGCTGCTCTGGTTTTATGCAGGTATGGTCATGTATAACATCTATTTTGAATTTTGAAATTGTTAAAACGATGGTTAAATGGGGTGTTAGATTGATGTTAGTAAGCTAGTTAATTGGTGAATGTACGAGGTTACTTTTCTCAGCAAGGGCTGATATGTGGATCGTTTTTTAGATTTTGGTAATGGCTGTATGGTTAGAATTGATGTGTGCTCATGTTATATTCTGCAGGTTCTGTTAAATTGGTTTGGACACGAGGACATGAATGGAAACAATGGTTATGGGCAGAAATCATGGACGATGATGAAGATTAGGTTGAGAGTTTAGGGAATAGTGTTGAGTCTAGGCCCAAGTCAGGGTCTCTGGTCAACAATTGACCAGAATGTCAACTGTTACCTTTTGTGTAATTCTCAATGATTCCAATTCTGAATTTTTGTAATGATTTCTTTTCCTTGTAAGATTCTTTTTTGTTATAAACTTTGGGGGTTATGTCTTGTTTTACAAAATGGATGTTCTTCATGTAATGATACAGTGAGTGATGTAATGTGATGAATGCTACTGTTGGTCCCCGTTTTTTCTTTAATAATTCAGTTTGTTGTATGGTTTTCTTTGTAACGGTATGGATGTATCAAATATGTATTAAACACGGGAATGGGGTAATGGATGGATGTTGTAATGAAGTTCCTTTCTCTCTAATGAATGTAACTCTTATTCTCTTCCTTTCCACCCTTTTTTTGTAATAGCTTCTAGTAATGTATGAATTGAATGGCCGTTTGACTTTGCCATGTATGTTGACCCTTTTGTGTAGTCTCTTTGTGATTCAAGTAGTCGAACCAAATGCCTTGTAACCTCGAACAAAAGGAATCTTCTAAACATGCCCACACTTTGGTAATTCAAACCATAAATCCTTGACTTAAAGATCACAAAAGGAATGTCCCGAGGAGTTCTTTGGACAAAGACAATACTTGAAGCATAGGAGAACACTTAGCATGAAATCTTGTGATCCTCAGTGAAATTAACAAATTCAGACACCATGTATAAAAACCATAGTCCTCTTGCCCTTGACGAATCTTCATAGGTGAAAACCTTATAACTTTAGGAGAATGAATTCCACAATGAACGGCCACGTAAAACCCCTAGATTTCAAAATCCTTGGTCCAATGCGAAGTTATTGATTAATGAATGCATGAGTCATGTTAATGACCTAATGGAGATATGCACATGAATGAAAAGCCTAAGCCAGATGAAAGTAAAAGGGTAGGACAAATTTGGGGTATGACAAGTATGAGTCAAAATGTATTATTTTTTGGTAAGAATTGAGTCCCTCCATCACTACAACAAATTTGTCCTTTAGCAGCGCATCTACGAAAGCGCTTTTGGGAAAAGAGCTGCTATAGGTTGCGCAAAAAACAAAAATAAAAAACAAGGGAAAAAAGCGCTGGCAAGGGGGGTACGAGAGCGCTTTCTAGAAAGCGCTAGTAAAGAGGGGGTACGAGAGCGCTTTCTAGAAAGCGCTGGTAAAGGGGGGGTACCAGAGCGCTTTCTAAAAAGCGCTGGTAAAGGGTGGGTACGAGAGCGCTTTCTAAAAGCGTTGGTATAGGGAACGTTAGGTATATGGTACGAAAGCGCTTTTAGGGAAAAAGCGCCGGTATAGGTATACCTGTAGCGGGGAAAATCTGATATCGAAGCCATAGGATTGACTCGAATCAATATTTCAGTGAAAGTCGCCACCGCGCTTTATTGTTTCCAAAGGAAAAGGGAAAAGAACGAATAAAACCCAAAGTTTGTTTTTAAAACAAAAGAGAAGAGATCTTAGGTACGGGTGTTGCTTATACAAGGGGAAGGTTTTAAGCACCCCTCATATCTGTGGTACTCCACAGGAACCTTTTTGAAAATCTGTGTCGTGTGTGCTAAAAAAAGGTTTGTTTTATTTTTAAAATAAGCTCGGCAAAGCGTTAAGCTTTGGGCCTACATACCTCCTCGGTGCAATGGAGAAGTCAGAGCTAATGTAGTTCCGCTTAAAAGGGAAAGACGTTTTTAAAAAAAATGAATAAACACTTTATCGTCGTCGGAGAGAAATACTCAGCCATTGATCTTGAGCGTGAGAACAAACGAGTTCTTTGCATCGCAAATGAAAGAAGGGCTCCAACTCGGATAAAAATCAACGAGTATGCCACTAGCTCTCTCACGCGGAAAAGATCTCATTATATCAATCAATTTCAAAATCGTGGGGTATAACCACTCGTTTCGACAATTAACGGTGTCTAAACTTTGAAGGAAAAGCCACTAAGGGCAAAAGATATTTTTAAAGAAAAGGGGTTTGAAAAGGTTTGCAAACATAAGAAGGTTTTTGAAAAAGGGAGAAGATTTTGAAAATTTAAGAATGGGAGGAGATGAAGAGGCTATCCTATTGCGTAAAATAAAAGCTAAGGAAAGAAACGGTCTAACCGAAATAAGAAGCCAACACTTGACATTATGAGTCAAGGTAGATTTCCCATCCTTTGGAATATCAATACTAAACCATCACATTACCACTTGGGGATTCAGATGAACTTATTATCTTAGCACCATTTCGCATTAAGCACATTAAAATTCTGACGAAAATCGGGCAGAGTAACGGCTGTTTTCGGGTAAAATCCTTATATCAATGCCTTGGAATTAACCATCAAGGGCTTTCAAGGAAGTACCTGCACATACAAACAAACAACAATCCAATGCCAGACAGACAGAATAACAGCAGAGTAACAATATCATAAGGGTCCAGGGGTACTAAGTCCATAAGTCTGAATCTCCAAAATGCTAGGGATAGTAACCAATAGTCCAAAAGAGAGCCTTAGGTGTTTTTTAGATTTTTGTTATTTATTAGTGTTTTAGCATAAAAGTAAAGTATGGTCCAAGTGGACAAAAGAAAAATAGCGGAAGCATAAACATAGCGTCCAAATGGACAAAGAGAAAATAGCGGAATATAAATGTCCAAATGGACAAAGAGAAAATAGCGGAATGTAAATATGATGAAATGATAAAATAAAGCGATAAAGCGAGAAATATAAAGAGCAATATAATAAAGTGCAGAAATTAAAGTCAATTGTTAGATGTTAAAGATAACCATCTTGAAACTTGTCAAGTATGTTATCAAAGTTAGTAATGAAGATCGATGGTGAGTGAAGGATGTACTCGGATTTAAATTCAATAGAAATTTATCAGAAGCTTGATAAAATCATAGCGACTACACGATAAACCTCCACAAGTCTTAAATCAACCGCATACAATTCTCTTCCATATTTGATCTTTTTGATTCGGGACACGAAATATTTCGCTATGTAAAGTAGATTGCCAAGTGATTTATGTAGA